>NC_060121.1:86721298-87024155 GCF_021461395.2 Schistocerca americana
GACTGTCAGTCCTCCTGTACTTAAGTCGTCATTGTGCCTTTTGTATTAAATTCGGATGCAATTTCTGTGTTTCATCGTCAATAAGATGGTCCAAATGATACAGTAAACCTGAAGTGAAGCATCGGAATCTAAAACTGGACTCACAGGAGAGGTTCAAATCAACGAAAGTTCGAGTGTCAGTCCTCTTGCACCTAAGTCGGCATTTTGCATTTTGTATTAAACTCGGATGCAATTTATGTGTTTCATCATCAATAAGAATGTCCAAGTTATACAGTAAACCTGAAATGCAGCATCGGAATATAAAACTGGACTCACAGGAGAGGTTCAAATCATCGAAAGTTAGAGTTTCAGTCCTCTTGCACGTAAGTCGGCATTGTGCCTTTTGTATTAAAATCGGATGCAATTTCTGTGTTTCATCGTCCATAAGAAGGTCCTAGGATTACGGTAAACCTGAAGTGTAGCATTGGAATCTAAAACTGGACGCACAGTAGAGGTTCAAATCATCGAAAGTTAGAGTGTCAGTCCTCTTGTACTAAACTCGGCATTGTGCATTTTCTATTAAATTCGGATGCAATTTCTGTGTTTCATAGTCAATAAGAAGATCCAAGGTATACAGTAAACCTGAAGTGAAGCATCGGAATCTAAAACTGGACTCACAGGAGAGGTTCAAATCATCGAAAGTTAGAGGGTCAGAGCTCTTGTACTTAAGTCGGCATTGTGCCTTTTGTATTAAATTCGGATGCAATTTCTGTGATTCATAGTCAATAAGAGGGTCCAAGGGATACAGTAAACCTGAAGTGAAGCATCGGAATCTAAAACTGGACTCACAGGAGAGGTTCAAATCATAGAAAGTTATAGTGTCAGTCCTCTTGTACTTAAGTCGGCATTGTGCCTTTTGTATCAAATTCGGATGCAATTTCTGTGTTTCATCGTCAATAAGAAGGTCCAAGGTATACAGTAAACCTGAAGTGTAGCATCGGAATCTAAAACTGGAATCACAGGAGAGGTTAAAATCATAGAAAGTTAGAGTGTCAGTCCTCTTGTAATTAAGTCGGCATTGTGCCTATTGTATTAGATTCAGATGCAATATCTGTATTTCACCGTCAATAAGAATGTCCAGTGGATACAGTAAACCTGAAGTGAAGCATCGGAACCAAAAACTGGACTCACAGAAGAGGTTCAAATCACAGAAAGTTAGAGTGTCAGTCCTCTTGTACTTAAGTCGGCATTGTGCCTTTTGTATTAAAATCGGATGCAATTTCTGTGTTTCATCGTCAATAAGAATGCCCTAGGATTACGGAAAACCTGAAGTGTAGCATTGGAATCTAAAACTGGACTCACAGGAGTGGTTCAAATCATCGAAAGTTATGGTGTCAGTCCTCTTGTACTTAAGTCGGCATTGTGCCTTTTGTATTAAATTCGGATGCAATTTCTGTGTTTCATCATCAATAAGAGGGTCCACGGTATACAGTAAACCTGAAGTGAAGCATCGGAATCTAAAACAGGATTCACAGGAGAGGTTCAAATCATAGAAAGTTAGAGTGTCAGTCCTCTAGTACTTAAGTCGGCATTGTTCTTTTGTATTAAATTCGGATGCAATTTCTGTGTTTCATCGTCAATAAGAAGGTCCAAAGTATGCAGTAATCCTGAAGTGAAGCATCGGAATCTAAAACTGGACTCACAGGAGAGGTTCAAATCATCGAGAGTTAGAGTGTCAGTCCTCTTGTACTTAAGTCGGCATTGTGCCTTTTGTACTAAATTCGGATGCAATATCTGTGTTTCATTGTCAATAAGAAGGTCCAAGGGATACAGTAAATCTGAAGTGAAGCATCGGAATCTAATACTGCATTCACAGGAGAGGTTCAAATCATAGATAGTTATAGTGTCAGTCCTCTTGTACTTAAGTCGGCATTGTGCCTTTTGTATTAAATTCGGATGCAATTTCTGTGTTTCGTCGTCAATAAGAGGGTCCGAGGGATACAGTAACCCTGAAGTGAAGCATCGGAATCTAAAACTGGACTCACAGGAGAGGTTGAAATCATAGAAAGTCAGAGTGTTAGTCCTCTTGTACTTAATTCGGCATTGTGTCTTTTGTATTAAATTCGGATGCAATTTCTGTGTTTCATCGTCAATAAGAAGGTCCATGGTATACAGTAAACCTAAAGTGAAGCATCGGAATCTAAAACTGGACTCACAGGAGAGGTTCAAATCAGAGAAAATTAGAGTGTCAGTCCTCTTGTACTTAAGTCGGCATTGTGCCTTTTGTATTAAATTCGGATGCTATTTCTGTGTTTCATCGTCAATATGAGGGTCCTAGGATTACAGTAAACATGAAGTGTAGCATCGGGATCTAAAACTGGACTCACAGGAGAGGTTCAAATCATCGAAAGTTAGAGTGTCAGTGCTCTTGTACTTAAGTCGGCATTGTGCCTTTCGTATTTAATTCCGATGCAATTTCTGTGTTTCATATTCAATAAGAAGGTAGAAGGGATACAGTAAACCTGAAGTGAAGCATCGGAATCTAAAACTGGACTCACAGGAGAGGTTCAAATCATAGAAAGTTATAGTGTCAGTCCTCTTGTACTTAAGTCGGCATTGTGCCTCTTGTACTAAATTCGGATGCAAATTCTCTGTCTCATCGTCAATAAGAAGGTCCGAGGGATACAGTAAACATGAAGTGAAGCATCGGAATCTAAAACTGGACTCACAGTAGAGGTTGAAATCATAGAGATTTGGAGTGTTAGTCCTCTTGTACTTAAGTCGGCACTGTGCCTTTTGTATTAAATTCGGATGCAATTTCTGTGTTTCATCGTCAATGAGAAGGTCCAAGGTATACAGTAAACCTTAAGTGAAGCATCGGAATCTAAAACTGGAGTCACAGGAGAGGTTCAAATCATTGAAAATTAGAGTGTCAGTCCTCTAGTCGGCATTGTGCTTTTGTATTAAATTCGAATGTTATTTCTGTGTTTCATCGTCAATAAGAAGGTCCAAGGTATACAGTAATCCTGAAGTGAAGCATCGGAATCTAAAACTGGACTCACTGGAGAGGTGCAAATCATAGAAAGTTAGAGTGTAAGTCCTCTTGTACTTAAGTCGGCATTGTGCCTTTTGTATTAAATTCGGATGCAATTTCTGTGTTTCATCGTCAATAAGAAGGTCCACGGTATACAACAAACCTGAAGTGAAGCATCGGAATCTAAAACTGGACTCACAGGAGAGGTTGAAATCATAGAAAGTTAGAGTGTCAGTCCTATTGTACTTAAGTCGGCATTGTGCCTTTTGTATTAAATTTGGATGCAATTACTGTATTTCATCGTCAATAAGAAGGTCCAAGGGATACAGTACACCTGAAGTGAACCATCGGAATCTAAAACTGGACCCACAGGAGAGGTTCAAATCATAGAAAGTTAGAGCGTCAGTCCTCTTGTACTAAAGTAGGCATTGTGCCTTTTGAATTTAATTCCGTTGCAATTTCTGTGTTTCATCGTCAATTAGAAGGTCCAAGGTATACAGTAAACCTGAAGTGAATCATCGGAATCTAAATCTGGACTCACAGGAGAGGTTCAAATCATAGAAAGTTAGAGTGTCAGTCCTCTAGTACCTAAGTCGGCACTGTGCCTTTTGTATTAAATTCGGATACAATTTCTGTGTTTCATCGTCGATAAGAAGGTCCAAGGTATACAGTAAACCTGAAGTGAAGCATCGGAATCTAAAACTGGACTCACAGGAGAGGTTGAAATCATATAAAGATAGATTGTCAGTCCTCTTGTACTTAAGCCGGCATTGTGCCTTTTGTATTAAAATAGGATGCAATTTCTGTGTTTCATCGTCAATAAGAAGGTCCAAGGTATACAGTAAACCTGAAGTGAAGCATCGGAATCTAAAACTGGACTCACAGGAGAGGTTCAAATCATAGAAATTTGGAGTGTCCGTTCTTTGTACTTAAGTCGGCATTGTGCCTTTTGTATTAAATTCGGATGCAATTTCAGTGTTTCATCGTCAATAAGAAGGTCCAAGGGATATAGTAAACCTTAAGTGAAGCATCGGAATCTAAAACTGGACTCACAGGAGAGGTTCAAATCATAGAAAGTTAGAGTGCCAGTCCCATTGTACTTAAGTCGGCATTGTGCCTTTTGCATTAAATTCGGATTCAATTACTGTGTTTCATCGTCAATAAGAAGGTCCAAGGGATACAGTAAACCTGAAGTGAAGCATCGGAATCTAAAACTGGACTCACAGGAGAGGTTCAATTCATAGAAAGTTACAGTTCAGTCCTCATTTACTTAAGTCGG
Source organism: Schistocerca americana (assembly GCF_021461395.2). Taxonomy (NCBI): domain Eukaryota; kingdom Metazoa; phylum Arthropoda; class Insecta; order Orthoptera; family Acrididae; genus Schistocerca; species Schistocerca americana. The sequence continues at coordinate 86,725,591 of NC_060121.1, forward strand.
CATTGTGATTTTTAATATAATTACGATGCAATTTCTGTGTTTCATCGTCAATAAGAAGGTACAAGGTATACAGTAAACCTGAAGTGAAGCATCGGAATCGAAAACTGGACTCACAGGAGAGGTTCAAATCATAGAAAGTTAGAGTGTCAATCCTCTTGTACTTAAGTCGGCACTGTGTCTTTTGAATTTAATTCCGATGCAATTTCTGTGTTTCATCGTCAATAAGATGGTCCAAATGATACAGTAAACCTGAAGTGAAGCATCGGAATCTAAAACTGGACTCACAGGAGCGGTTGAAATGATAGAAAGTTAGAGTTTCAGTCCTCTTGTACTTAAGTCGGCATTGTGCCTTTTGTATTAAATTCGGATGCAATTACTGTGTTTCATCGTCAAGAAGAAGGTCCAAGGTATACATTAAACCTGAAGTGAAGCATCGGAATCTGTAAGTGGACTCACAGGAGAGGTTCAAATAATAGAAACTTAGAGTGTCAGTCCTCTTGTACTTAAGACGGCATTGTGCCTTTTGTATTTAATTAGGATGCAATTTCTGTGTTTCATCGTCAATAAGAAGGTCCAAGGTATACAGTAAACCTGAAGTGAAGCATTGGATTCTAAAACTGGACTCACAGGAGAGGTTCAAATCATAGAAAGTTAGACTGTCAGTCCTCCTGTACTTAAGTCGTCATTGTGCCTTTTGTATTAAATTCGGATGCAATTTCTGTGTTTCATCGTCAATAAGATGGTCCAAATGATACAGTAAACCTGAAGTGAAGCATCGGAATCTAAAACTGGACTCACAGGAGAGGTTCAAATCAACGAAAGTTCGAGTGTCAGTCCTCTTGCACCTAAGTCGGCATTTTGCATTTTGTATTAAACTCGGATGCAATTTATGTGTTTCATCATCAATAAGAATGTCCAAGGGATACAGTAAACCTGAAATGCAGCATCGGAATATAAAACTGGACTCACTGGAGAGGTTCAAATCATCGAAAGTTAGACTTTCAGTCCTCTTGCACGTAAGTCGGCATTGTGCCTTTTGTATTAAAATCGGATGCAATTTCTGTGTTTCATCGTCCATAAGAAGGTCCTAGGATTACGGTAAACCTGAAGTGTAGCATTGGAATCTAAAACTGGACGCACAGTAGAGGTTCAAATCATCGAAAGTTAGAGTGTCAGTCCTCTTGTACTAAACTCGGCATTGTGCATTTTCTATTAAATTCGGATGCAATTTCTGTGTTTCATAGTCAATAAGAAGATCCAAGGTATACAGTAAACCTGAAGTGAAGCATCGGAATCTAAAACTGGACTCACAGGAGAGGTTCAAATCATCGAAAGTTAGAGGGTCAGAGCTCTTGTACTTAAGTCGGCATTGTGCCTTTTGTATTAAATTCGGATGCAATTTCTGTGATTCATAGTCAATAAGAGGGTCCAAGGGATACAGTAAACCTGAAGTGAAGCATCGGAATCTAAAACTGGACTCACAGGAGAGGTTCAAATCATAGAAAGTTATAGTGTCAGTCCTCTTGTACTTAAGTCGGCATTGTGCCTTTTGTATCAAATTCGGATGCAATTTCTGTGTTTCATCGTCAATAAGAAGGTCCAAGGTATACAGTAAACCTGAAGTGTAGCATCGGAATCTAAAACTGGAATCACAGGAGAGGTTAAAATCATAGAAAGTTAGAGTGTCAGTCCTCTTGTAATTAAGTCGGCATTGTGCCTATTGTATTAGATTCAGATGCAATATCTGTATTTCACCGTCAATAAGAATGTCCAGTGGATACAGTAAACCTGAAGTGAAGCATCGGAACCAAAAACTGGACTCACAGAAGAGGTTCAAATCACAGAAAGTTAGAGTGTCAGTCCTCTTGTACTTAAGTCGGCATTGTGCCTTTTGTATTAAAATCGGATGCAATTTCTGTGTTTCATCGTCAATAAGAATGCCCTAGGATTACGGAAAACCTGAAGTGTAGCATTGGAATCTAAAACTGGACTCACAGGAGTGGTTCAAATCATCGAAAGTTATGGTGTCAGTCCTCTTGTACTTAAGTCGGCATTGTGCCTTTTGTATTAAATTCGGATGCAATTTCTGTGTTTCATCATCAATAAGAGGGTCCACGGTATACAGTAAACCTGAAGTGAAGCATCGGAATCTAAAACAGGATTCACAGGAGAGGTTCAAATCATAGAAAGTTAGAGTGTCAGTCCTCTAGTACTTAAGTCGGCATTGTTCTTTTGTATTAAATTCGGATGCAATTTCTGTGTTTCATCGTCAATAAGAAGGTCCAAAGTATGCAGTAATCCTGAAGTGAAGTATCGGAATCTAAAACTGGACTCACAGGAGAGGTTCAGATCATCGAGAGTTAGAGTGTCAGTCCTCTTGTACTTAAGTCGGCATTGTGCCTTTTGTACTAAATTCGGATGCAATATCTGTGTTTCATTGTCAATAAGAAGGTCCAAGGGATACAGTAAATCTGAAGTGAAGCATCGGAATCTAATACTGCATTCACAGGAGAGGTTCAAATCATAGATAGTTATAGTGTCAGTCCTCTTGTACTTAAGTCGGCATTGTGCCTTTTGTATTAACTTCGGATGCAATTTCTGTGTTTCGTCGTCAATAAGAGGGTCCGAGGGATACAGTAACCCTGAAGTGAAGCATCGGAATCTAAAACTGGACTCACAGGAGAGGTTGAAATCATAGAAAGTCAGAGTGTTAGTCCTCTTGTACTTAATTCGGCATTGTGTCTTTTGTATTAAATTCGGATGCAATTTCTGTGTTTCATCGTCAATAAGAAGGTCCATGGTATACAGTAAACCTAAAGTGAAGCATCGGAATCTAAAACTGGACTCACAGGAGAGGTTCAAATCAGAGAAAATTAGAGTGTCAGTCCTCTTGTACTTAAGTCGGCATTGTGCCTTTTGTATTAAATTCGGATGCTATTTCTGTGTTTCATCGTCAATATGAGGGTCCTAGGATTACAGTAAACATGAAGTGTAGCATCGGGATCTAAAACTGGACTCACAGGAGAGGTTCAAATCGTCGAAAGTTAGAGTGTCAGTGCTCTTGTACTTAAGTCGGCATTGTGCCTTTCGTATTTAATTCCGATGCAATTTCTGTGTTTCATATTCAATAAGAAGGTAGAAGGGATACAGTAAACCTGAAGTGAAGCATCGGAATCTAAAACTGGACTCACAGGAGAGGTTCAAATCATAGAAAGTTATAGTGTCAGTCCTCTTGTACTTAAGTCGGCATTGTGCCTTTTGTATTAATTTCGGATGCAATTTCTGTGTTTCATGGTCAATAAGAAGGTCCAAGGGATACAGTAAACCTGAAGTGAAGCGTCGGAATCTAAAACTGGACTCAAAGGAGAGGTACAAGTCATAGAAAGTTATAGTGTCAGTCCTCTTGTACTTAAGTCGGCATTGTGCCTCTTGTACTAAATTCGGATGCAAATTCTCTGTCTCATCGTCAATAAGAAGGTCCGAGGGATACAGTAAACATGAAGTGAAGCATCGGAATCTAAAACTGGACTCACAGTAGAGGTTGAAATCATAGAGAGTTGGAGTGTTAGTCCTCTTGTACTTAAGTCGGCATTGTGCCTTTTGTATTAAATTCGGATGCAATTTCTGTGTTTCATCGTCAATGAGAAGGTCCAAGGTATACAGTAAACCTTAAGTGAAGCATCGGAATCTAAAACTGGAGTCACAGGAGAGGTTCAAATCATTGAAAATTAGAGTGTCAGTCCTCTAGTCGGCATTGTGCTTTTGTATTAAATTCGAATGTTATTTCTGTGTTTCATCGTCAATAAGAAGGTCCAAGGTATACAGTAATCCTGAAGTGAAGCATCGGAATCTAAAACTGGACTCACTGGAGAGGTGCAAATCATAGAAAGTTAGAGTGTAAGTCCTCTTGTACTTAAGTCGGCATTGTGCCTTTTGTATTAAATTCGGATGCAATTTCTGTGTTTCATCGTCAATAAGAAGGTCCACGGTATACAACAAACCTGAAGTGAAGCATCGGAATCTAAAACAGGAGTCACAGGAGAGGTTCAAATCATAGAAAGTTAGAGTGTCAGTCCTCTAGTACTTAAGTCGGCATTGTGCATTTGTATCAAATTCGGATGCAATTTCTGTGTTTCATCGTCAATAAGAAGTTCCAAAGTATACAGTAATCCTGAAGTGAAGCATCGGAATCTAAAACTGGACTCACAGGAGAGGTTCAAATCATCGAAAGTTAGAGTGTCAGTGCTCTAGTACTTAAGTCGGCATTGTGCCTTTCGTATTTAATTCCGATGCAATTTCTGTGTTTCATAGTCAATAAGAAGGTAGAAGGGATACAGTAATCCTGAAGTGAAGCATCGGAATCTAAAACTGGACTCACAGGAGAGGTTCAAATCATAGAAAGTTATAGTGTCAGTCCTCTTGTACTAAAGTCGGCATTGTGCCTTTTGTATTAATTTCGGATGCAATTTCTGTGTTTCATGGTCAATAAGAAGGTCCAAGTCATACAGTAAACCTGAAGTGAAGCGTCGGAATCTAAAACTGGACTCAAAGGAGAGGTACAAGTCATAGAAAGTTATAGTGTCAGTCCTCTTGTACTTAAGTCGGCATTGTGCCTTTTGTATTAAATTTGGATGCAATTTCTGTGTTTCATCGTCAATGAGAAGGTCCAAGGTATACAGTAAACCTGAAGTGTAGCATCGGAATGTAAAACTGGACTCAGGGGAGAGGTTAAAATCATAGAGAGTTAGAGTGTCAGTCCTCTTGTACTTAAGTCGGCATTGTGCTTATTGTATTAAATTCAGATGCAATATCTGTATTTCAACGTCAATAAGAATGTCCAAGGGATACAGTAAACCTGAAGTGAAGCATCGGAATCTAAAACTGGACTCACAGAAGAGGTTCAAATCACAGAAAGTTAGAGTGTCTGTCCTCTTGTACTTAAGTCGGCATTGTGCCTCTTGTATTAAAATCGGATGCAATTTCTGTGTTTCATCGTCAATAAGAAGTCCTAGGATTACGGTAAACCTGAAGTGTAGCATTGGAATCTAAAACTGGACTCACAGGAGAGTTTCAAATCATCGAAAGTTAGAGTGTCAGTCCTGTTGTACTTAAGTCGGCATTGTGCCTTTTCTATTAAATTCGGATGCAATTTCTGTGTTTCATAGTCAATAAGAATGTCCAAGGGATACAGTAAACTTGAAGTGAAGCATTGGAATCTATAACTGGACTCACAGGAGAGATTCAAATCATAGAAAGTTAGAGTGTTAGTCCTGTTGTACTTAAGTCGGCATTGTGCCTTTTGTATTAATTTAGGATGCAATTTCTGTGTTTCATCGTCAATACGAAGGTCCACGGTATACAGTAAACCTGAAGTGAAGCATCGGAATCTAAAACTGGACTCACAGGAGAGGTTAAAATCATAGAAAGTTAGAGTGTCAGTCCTCTTGTAATTAAGTCGGCATTGTGCCTATTGTATTAGATTCAGATGCAATATCTGTATTTCACCGTCAATAAGAATGTCCAGTGGATACAGTAAACCTGAAGTGAAGCATCGGAATCTAAAACTGGACTCACAGAAGAGGTTCAAATCACAGAAAGTTAGAGTGTTAGTCCTCTTGTACTTAAGTCGGCATTGTGCCTTTCGTATTAAATTCGGATGCAATTTCTGTGTTTCATCATCAATAAGAGGGTCCACGGTATACAGTAAACCTGAAGTGAAGCATCGGAATCTAAAACAGGATTCACAGGAGAGGTTCAAATCATAGAAAGTTAGAGTGTCAGTCCTCTAGTACTTAAGTCGGCATTGTTCTTTTGTATGAAATTCGGATGCAATTTCTGTGTTTCATCGTCAATAAGAAGGTCCAAAGTATACAGTAATCCTGAAGTGAAGCATCGGAATCTAAAACTGGACTCACAGGAGAGGTTCAAATCATCGAGAGTTAGAGTGTCAGTCCTCTTGTACTTAAGTCGGCATTGTGCCTTTTGTACTAAATTCGGATGCAATTTCTGTGTTTCATAGTCAATAAGAAGGTCCAAGGGATACAGTAAATCTGAAGTGAAGCATCGGAATCTAATACTGGATTCACAGGAGAGGTTCAAATCATAGATAGTTATAGTGTCAGTCCTCTTGTACTTAAGTCGGCATTGTGCCTTTTGTATTAAATTCGGATGCAAATTCTGTGTTTCGTCGTCAATAAGAGGGTCCGAGGGATACAGTAATCCTGAAGTGAAGCATCGGAATCTAAAACTGGACTCACAGGAGAGGTTGAAATCAAAAAAAGTCAGAGTGTTAGTCCTCTTGTACTTAATTCGGCATTGTGTCTTTTGTATTAAATTGGGATGCAATTTCTGTGTTTCATCGTCAATAAGAAGGTCCATGGTATACAGTAAACCTAAAGTGAAGCTTCGGAATCTAAAACTGGACTCACAGGAGAGGTTCAAATCACAGAAAATTAGAGTGTCAGTCCTCTTGTACTTAAGTCGGCATTGTGCCTTTTGTATTAAATTCGGATGCTATTTCTGTGTTTCATCGTCAATAAGAGGGTCCTAGGATTACAGTAAACCTGAAGTGTAGCATCGGGATCTAAAACTGGACTCACAGGAGAGGTTCAAATCATCGAAAGTTAGAGTGTCAGTACTCTTGCACTTAAGTCGGCATTGTGCCTTTCGTATTTAATTCCGATGCAATTTCTGTGTTTCATAGTCAATAAGAAGGTAGAAGGGATACAGTAAACCTGAAGTGAAGCATTGGAATCTAAAACTGGACTCACAGGAGAGGTTCAAATCATAGAAAGTTATAGTGTCAGTCCTCTTGTACTTATGTCGGCATTGTGCCTCTTGTACTAAATTCGGATGCAAATTCTCTGTCTCATCGTCAATAAGAAGGTCCGAGGGATACAGTAAACATGAAGTGAAGCATCGGAATCTAAAACTGGACTCACAGGAGAGGTTGAAATCATAGAAAGTTGGAGTGTTAGTCCTCTTGTACTTAAGTCGGCATTGTGCCTTTTGTATTAAATTCGGATGCAATTTCTGTGTTTCATCGTGAATACGAAGGTCCAAGGTATACAGTAAACCTGAAGTGAAGCATCGGAATCTAAAACTGGACTCACAGGTGAGGTTCAAATCATACAAAGTTAGAGTGTCATTCCTCTTAATCTTAAGTCGGCATTGTGACTTTTGTATTAAATTCGGATGCAATTTCTGTGTTTCATCGCCAATAAAAAGGTCCAAGGGATACAGCAAACCTGAAGTGAAGCATCGGAATCTATAACTGGACTCACAGGAGAGGTTCAAATCATAGAAAGTTAGAGTGTCAGTCCTCTTGTACTTAAGTCGGCATTGTGCCTTTTGTATTAAATTCGGATGCAATTTCTGTGTCTCATCGTCAATAAGAAGGTCCGTGGAATGCAGTAAACCTGAAGTGAAGTATCGGAATCTAAAACTGGACAAACAGAAGAGGTTCAAATCATAGAAAATTAGAGCGTCAGTCCTCTTGTACATAAGTCGGCATTGTGCATTTGTATTAAATTCGGATGCAATTTCTGTGTTTCATCGTCAATAAGATGGTCCTAGGATCACAGTAAACCTGAAGTGTAGCATCGGAGTCTAAAACTGGACTACAGGAGAGGTTCAAATCATCGAAAGTTCTAGTGTCAGTCCTCTTGTACTTAAGTCGGCAATGTGCCTTTTGTATTAAATTCGGATGCCATTTCTGTGTTTCATCGTCAATAAGAAGGTCCGAGGGATACAGTAAACCTGAAGTGAAGCATCGGAATCTAAAACTGGACTCACAGGAGAGGTTCAAATCATAGAAAGTTAGAGTGTTAGTCCTCTTGTACTTAAATCGGCACTGTGCCTTTTGTAATAATTTCGGATGCAATTTCTGTGTTTCATCGTCAATAAGAAGGTCCACGGTATACAATAAACCTGAAGTGAAGCATCGGAATCTAAAACAGGAGTCACAGGAGAGGTTCAAATCATAGAAGGTTAGAGTGTCAGTCCTCTAGTACTTAAGTCGGCATTGTGCATTTGTATCAAATTCGTATGCAATTTCTGTGTTTCATCGTCAATAAGAAGGTCCAAAGTATACAGTAATCCTGAAGTGAAGCATCGGAATCTAAAACTGGACTCACTGGAGATGTTCAAATCATAGAAAGTTAGAGTGTAAGTCCTCTTGTACTTAAGTCGGCATTGTGCCTTTTGTATTAAATTCGGATGCAATTTCTGTGTTTCATAGTCAATAACAAGGTCCAAGGGATACAGTAAATCTGAAGTGAATCATCGGAATCTAAAACTGGACTCACAGGAGAGGTTCAAATCATAGAAAGGTATAGTGTCAGTCCTCTTGTACTTAAGTCGGCATTGTGCCTTTTGTACTAAATTCGGATGCAATTTCTGTGTTTCATCGTCAATAAGAAGGTCCGAGGGATACAGTAAACATGAAGTGAAGCATCGGAATCTAAAACTGGACTCACAGGAGAGGTTCAAATCATAGAAAGTTGGAGTGTTAGTCCACATGTACTTATGTCGGCATTGTCCATTTTGTATTAAATTCGGATGCAATTTCTGTGTTTCATCGTGAATACGAAGGTCCAAGGTATACAGTAAACCTGAAGTGAAGCATCGGAATCTAAAACTGTACTCACAGGAGAGGTTCAAATCATACAAAGTTAGAGTGTCATTCCTCTTAAACTTAAGACGGCATTGTGACTTTTGTATTAAATTCGGATGCAATTTCAGTGTTTCATCGTCAATACGAAGGTCCAAGGGATACAGTAATCCTGAAGTGAAGCATCGGAATCTATAACTGGACTCACAGGAGAGGTTCAAATCATAGAAAGTTAGTGTGTCAGTCCTCTTGTACTTAAGTCGGCATTGTGCCTTTTGTATTAAATTCGGATGCAATTTCTGTGTCTCATCGTCAATAAGCAGGTCCGGGGAATACAGTAAACCTGAAGTGAAGTATCGGAATCTAAAACTGGACAAACAGAAGAGGTTCAAATCATAGAAAATTAGAGCGTCAGTCCTCTTGTACTTAAGTCGGCATTGTGCTTATTGTATTAAATTCAGATGCAATATCTGTATTTCAACGTCAATAAGAATGTCCAAGGGATACAGTAAACCTGAAGTGAAGCGTCGGAATCTAAAACTGGACTACAGGAGAGGTTCAAATCATCGAAAGTTCTAGTGTCAGTCCTCTTGTACTTAAGTCGGCATTGTGCCTTTTGTATTACATTTGGATGCAATTTCTGTGTTTCATCGTCAATAAGAAGGTCCGAGGGATACAGTAAACTTGAAGTGAAGCATCGGAATCTAAAACTGGACTCACAGGAGAGGTTCAAATCATAGAAAGTTAGAGTGTTAGTCCTCTTGTACTTAAATCGGCACTGTGCCTTTTGTAATAATTTCGGATGCAATTTCTGTGTTTCATCGTCAATAAGAAGGTCCACGGTATACAATAAACCTGAAGTGAAGCATCGGAATCTAAAACAGGAGTCACAGGAGAGGTTCAAATCATAGAAAGTTAGAGTGTCAGTCCTCTAGTACTTAAGTCGGCATTGTGCATTTGTATCATATTCGGATGCAATTTCTGTGTTTCATCGTCAATAAGAAGTTCCAAAGTATACAGTAATCCTGAAGTGAAGCATCGGAATCTAAAACTGCACTCACAGGAGAGGTTCAAATCATCGAAAGTTAGAGTGTCAGTCCTCTTGTACTTACGTCGGCATTGTGCCTTTTGTATTAATTTCGGATGCAATTTCTGTGTTTCATGGTCAATAAGAAGGTCCAAGGGATACAGTAAACCTGAAGTGAAGCGTCGGAATCTAAAACTGGACTCAAAGGAGAGGTACAAGTCATAGAAAGTTATAGTGTCAGTCCTCTTGTACTTAAGTCGGCATTGTGCCTTTTGTATTAAATTCGGATGCAATTTCTGTGTTTCATCGTCAATGAGAAGGTCCAAGGTATACAGTAAACCTGAAGTGTAGCATCGGAATCTAAAACTGGACTCAGGGGAGAGGTTAAAATCATAGAGAGTTAGAGTGTCAGTCCTCTTGTACTTAAGTCGGCATTGTGCTTATTGTATTAAATTCAGATGCAATATCTGTATTTCAACGTCAATAAGAATGTCCAAGGGATACAGTAAACCTGAAGTGAAGCATCGGAATCTAAAACTGGACTCACAGAAGAGGTTCAAATCACAGAAAGTTAGAGTGTCTGTCCTCTTGTACTTAAGTCGGCATTGTGCCTTTTGTATTAAAATCGGATGCAATTTCTGTGTTTCATCGTCAATAAGAAGGTCCTAGGATTACGGTATACCTGAAGTGTAGCATTGGAATCTAAAACTGGACCCACAGGAGAGTTTCAAATCATCGAAAGTTAGAGTGTCAGTCCTGTTGTACTTAAGTCGGCGTTGTGCCTTTTCTATTAAATTCGGATGCAATTTCTGTGTTTCATAGTCAATAAGAAGGTCCAAGGGATACGGTAAACCTGAAGTGAAGCATTGGAATCTAAAACTGGACTCACAGGAGAGATTCAAATCATAGAAAGTTAGAGTGTTAGTCCTGTTGTACTTAAGTCGGCATTGTGCCTTTTGTATTAATTTCGGATGCAATTTCTGTGTTTCATCGTCAATACGAAGGTCCACGGTATACAGTAAACCTGAAGTGAAGCATCGGAATCTAAAACTGGACTCACAGGAGAGGTTAAAATCATAGAAAGTTAGAGTGTCAGTCCTCTTGTAATTAAGTCGGCATTGTGCCTATTGTATTAGATTCAGATGCAATATCTGTATTTCACCGTCAATAAGAATGTCCAGTGGATACAGTAAACCTGAAGTGAAGCATCGGAATCTAAAACTGGACTCACAGAAGAGGTTCAAATCACAGAAAGTTAGAGTGTTAGTCCTCTTGTACTTAAGTCGGCATTGTGCCTTTTGTATTAAAATCGGATGCAATTTCTGTGTTTCATCATCAATAAGAAGGCCCTAGGATTACGGAAAACCTGAAGTGTAGCATTGGAATCTAAAACTGGACTCACAGGAGTGGTTCAAATCATCGAAAGTTATGGAGTCAGTCCTCTTGTACTTAAGTCGGCATTGTGCCTTTTGTATTAAATTCGGATGCAATTTCTGTGTTTCATCATCAATAAGAGGGTCCACGTTATTCAGTAAACCTGAAGTGAAGCATCGGAATCTAAAACAGGATTCACAGGAGAGGTTCAAATCATAGAAAGTTAGAGTGTCAGTCCTCTAGTACTTAAGTCGGCATTGTTCTTTTGTATTAAATTCGGATGCAATTTCTGTGTTTCATCGTCAATAAGAAGGTCCAAAGTATACAGTAATCCTGAAGTGAAGCATCGGAATCTAAAACTGGACTCACAGGAGAGGTTCAAATCATCGAGAGTTAGAGTGTCAGTCCTCTTGTACTTAAGTCGGCATTGTGCCTTTTGTACTAAATTCGGATGCAATTTCTGTGTTTCATAGTCACTAAGAAGGTCCAAGGGACACAGTAAATCTGAAGTGAAGCATCGGAATCTAATACTGGATTCACAGGAGAGGTTCAAATCATAGATAGTTATAGTGTCAGTCCTCTTGTACTTAAGTCGGCATTGTGCCTTTTGTATTAAATTCGGATGCAATTTCTGTGTTTCGTCGTCAATAAGAGGGGCCGAGGGATACAGTAATCCTGAAGTGAAGCATCGGAATCTAAAACTGGACTCACAGGAGAGGTTGAAATCATAGAAAGTCAGAGTGTTAGTCCACTTGTACTTAATTCGGCATTGTGTCTTTTGTATTAAATTGGGATGCAATTTCTGTGTTTCATCGTCAATAAGAAGGTCCATGGTATACAGTAAACCTAAAGTGAAGCTTCGGAATCTAAAACTGGACTCACAGGAGAGGTTCAAATCACAGAAAATTAGAGTGTCAGTCCTCTTGTACTTAAGTCGGCATTGTGCCTTTTGTATTAAATTCGGATGCTATTTCTGTGTTTCATCGTCAATAAGAGGGTCCTAGGATTACAGTAAACCTGAAGTGTAGCATCGGGATCTAAAACTGGACTCACAGGAGAGGTTCAATTCATCGAAAGTTAGAGTGTCAGTCCTCTTGTACTTAAGTCGGCATTGTGCCTTTCGTATTTAATTCCGATGCAATTTCTGTGTTTCATAGTCAATAAGAAGGTAGAAGGGATACAGTAAACCTGAAGTGAAGCATCGGAATCTAAAACTGGACTCACAGGAGAGGTTCAAATAATAGAAAGTAATAGTGTCAGTCCTCTTGTACTTAAGTCGGCATTGTGCCTCTTGTACTAAATTCGGATGCAAATTCTCTGTCTCATCGTCGATAAGAAGGTCCGAGGGATACAGTAAACATGAATTGAAGCATCGGAATCTAAAACTGGACTCACAGGAGAGGTTGAAAACATAGAAAGTTGGAGTGTTAGTCCTCTTGTACTTAAGTCGGCATTGTGCCTTTTGTATTAAATTCGGATGCAATTTCTGTGTTTCATCGTGAATACGAAGGTCCAAGGTATACAGTAAACCTGAAGTGAAGCATCGGAATCTAAAACTGGACTCACAGGAGAGGTTCAAATCATACAAAGTTAGAGTGTCATTCCTCTTAAACTTAAGTCGGCATTGTGACTTTTGTATTAAATTCGGATGCAATTTCTGTGTTTCATCGCCAATAAGAAGGTCCAAGGGATACAGCAAACCTGAAGTGAAGCATCGGAATCTATAACTGGACTCACAGGAGAGGTTCAAATCATAGAAAGTTAGAGTGTCAGTCCTCTTGTACTTAAGTCGGCATTGTGTCTTTTGTATTAAATTCGGATGCAATTTCTGTGTCTCATCGTCAATAAGAAGGTCCGAGGGATACAGTAAACATGAAGTGAAGCATCGGAATCTAAAACTGGACTCACAGGAGAGGTTCAAATCATAGAAAGTTGGAGTGTTAGTCCACTTGTACTTAAGTCGGCATTGTGCATTTTGTATTAAATTCGGATGCAATTTCTGTGTTTCATCGTGAATACGAAGGTCCAAGGTATACAGTAAAACTGAAGTGAAGCATCGGAATCTAAAACTGGACTCACAGGAGAGGTTCAAATCATACAAAGTTAGAGTGTCGTTCCTCTTAAACTTAAGTCGGCATTGTGACTTTTGTATTAAATTCGGATGCAATTTCTGTGTTTCATCGTCAAAAAGAAGGTCGAAGGGATACAGCAAACCTGAAGTGAAGCATCGGAATCTATAACTGGACTCACAGGAGAGGTTCAAATCATGGAAAGTTAGAGTGTCAGTCCTCTTGTACTTAAGTCGGCATCGTGCCTTTTGTATTAAATTCGGATGCAATTTCTGTGTTTCATCGTCAATAAGAAGGTCCGAGGGATACAGTAAACCTGAAGTGAAGTATCGGAATCTAAAACTGGACAAACAGAAGAGATTCAAATCATAGAAAATTAGAGCGTCAGTCCTCTTGTACTTAAGTCGGCATTGTGCATTTGTATTAAATTCGGATGCAATTTCTGTGTTTCATCGTCAATAAGATGGTCCTAGGACTACAGTAAAACTGAAGTGTAGCATCGGAGTCTACAACTGGACTACAGGAGAGGTTCAAATCATCGAAAGTTCTAGTGTCAGTCCTCTTGTACTTAAGTCGGCATTGTGCCTTTTGTATTAAATTCGGATGCAATTTCTGTGTTTCATCGTCAATGAGAAGGTCCGAGGGATACAGTAAACCTGAAGTGAAGCATCGGAATCTAAAACTGGACTCACAGGAGAGGTTCAAATCATAGAAAGTTAGAGTGTTAGTCCTCTTGTACTTAAATCGGCACTGTGCCTTTTGTAATAATTTCGGATGCAATTTCTGTGTTTCATCGTCAATTAGAAGGTCCACGGTATACAATAAACCTGAAGTGAAGCATCGGAATCTAAAACAGGAGTCACAGGAGAGGTTCAAATCATAGAATGTTAGAGTGTCAGTCCTCTAGTACTTAAGTCGGCATTGTGCATTTGTATCAAATTCGGATGCAATTTCTGTGTTTCATCGTCAATAAGAAGGTCCAAAGTATACAGTAATCCTGAAGTGAAGCATCGAAATCTAAAACTGGACTCACAGGAGAGGTTCAAATAATCGAAAGTTAGAGTGTAAGTCCTCTTGTACTTAAGTCGGCATTGTGCCTTTTGTATTAATTTCGGATGCAATTTCTGTGTTTCATGGTCAATAAGAAGGTCCTAGGGATACAGTAAACCTGAAGTGAAGCATCGGAATCTAAAACTGGACTCAAAGGAGAGGTACAAGTCATAGAAAGTTATAGTGTCAGTCCTCTTGTACTTAAGTCGGCATTGTGCCTTTTGTATTAAATTCGGATGCAATTTCTGTGTTTCATCGTCAATGAGAAGGTCCAAGGTATACAGTAAACCTGAAGTGTAGCATCGGAATCTAAAACTGGACTCAGGGGAGAGGTTAAAATCATAGAGAGTTAGAGTGTCAGTCCTCTTGTACTTAAGTCAGCATTGTGTTTATTGTATTAAATTCAGATGCAATATCTGTATTTCACCGTCAATAAGAATGTCCAAGGGATACAGTAAACCTGAAGTGAAGCATCGGAATCTAAAACTGGACTCACAGAAGAGGTTCAAATCACAGAAAGTTAGAGTGTCTGTCCTCTTGTACTTAAGTCGGCATTGTGCCTTTTGTATTAAAATCGGATGCAATTTCTGTGTTTCATCGTCAATAAGAAGGTCCTAGGATTACGGTAAACCTGAAGTGTAGCATTGGAATCTAAAACTGGACTCACAGGAGAGTTTCAAATCATCGAAAGTTAGAGTGTCAGTCCTGTTGTACTTAAGTCGGCATTGTGCCTTTTCTATTAAATTCGGATGCAATTTCTGTGTTTCATAGTCAATAAGAAGGTCCAAGGGATACAGTAAACCTGAAGTGAAGCATTGGAATCTAAAACTGGACTTACAGGAGAGATTCAAATCATAGAAAGTTAGAGTGTTAGTCCTGTTGTACTTAAGTCGGCATTGTGCCTTTTGTATTAATTTCGGATGCAATTTCTGTGTTTCATCGTCAATAAGAAGGTCCGCGGTATACAGTAAACCTGAAGTGAAGCATCGGAATCTAAAACAGGAGTCACAGGAGAGGTTCAAATCATAGAAAGTTAGACTGTCAGTCCTCTAGTACTTAAGTCGGCATTGTGCATTTGTATTAAATTCGGATGCAATTTCTGTGTTTCATCGTCAATAAGATGGTCCTAGGATTACAGTAAACCTGAAGTGTAGCATTGGAATCTAAATCTGGACTCACAGGAGAGGTTCAAATCATCGAAAGTTATAGTGTCAGTCCTCTTGTACTTAAGTCGGCATTGTGCCTTTTGTATTAAATTCGGATGCAATTTCTGTGTTTCATCGTGAATACGAAGGTCCAAGGTATACAGTAAAACTGAAGTGAAGCATCGGAATCTAAAACTGGACTCACAGGAGAGGTTCAAATCATACAAAGTTAGAGTGTCGTTCCTCTTAAACTTAAGTCGGCATTGTGACTCTTGTATTAAATTCGGATGCAATTTCTGTGTTTCATCGTCAAAAAGAAGGTCGAAGGGATACAGCAAACCTGAAGTGAAGCATCGGAATCTATAACTGGACTCACAGGAGAGGTTCAAATCATAGAAAGTTAGAGTGTCAGTCCTCTTGTACTTAAGTCGGCATCGTGCCTTTTGTATTAAATTCGGATGCAATTTCTGTTTCTCATCGTCAATAAGAAGGTCCGGGGAATACAGTAAACCTGAAGTGAAGTATCGGAATCTAAAACTGGACAAACAGAAGAGATTCAAATCATAGAAAATTAGAGCGTCAGTCCTCTTGTACTTAAGTCGGCATTGTGCATTTGTATTAAATTCGGATGCAATTTCTGTGTTTCATCGTCAATAAGATGGTCCTAGGACTACAGTAAACCTGAAGTGTAGCATCGGAGTCTACAACTGGACTACAGGAGAGGTTCAAATGATCGAAAGTTCTAGTGTCAGTCCTCTTGTACTTAAGTCGGCATTGTGCCTTTTGTATTAAATTCGGATGCAATTTCTGTGTTTCATCGTCAATAAGAAGGTCCGAGGGATACAGTAAACCTGAAGTGAAGCATCGGAATCTAAAACTGGACTCACAGGAGAGGTTCAAATCATAGAAAGTTAGAGTGTTAGTCCTCTTGTACTTAAATCGGCACTGTGCCTTTTGTAATAATTTCGGATGCAATTTCTGTGTTTCATCGTCAATAAGAAGGTCCACGGTATACAATAAACCTGAAGTGAAGCATCGGAATCTAAAACAGGAGTCACAGGAGAGGTTCAAATCATAGAATGTTAGAGTGTCAGTCCTCTAGTACTTAAGTCGGCATTGTGCATTTGTATCAAATTCGGACGCAATTTCTGTGTTTCATCGTCAATAAGAAGGTCCAAAGTATACAGTAATCCTGAAGTGAAGCATCGGAATCTAAAACTGGACTCACAGGAGAGGTTCAAATCATCGGAAGTTAGAGTGTAAGTCCTCTTGTACTTAAGTCGGCATTGTGCCTTTTGTATTAATTTCGGATGCAATTTCTGTGTTTCATGGTCAATAAGAAGGTCCAAGGGATACAGTAAACCTGAAGTGAAGCATCGGAATCTAAAACTGGACTCAAAGGAGAGGTACAAGTCATAGAAAGTTATAGTTTCAGTCCTCTTGTACTTAAGTCGGCATTGTGCCTTTTGTATTAAATTCGGATGCAATTTCTGTGTTTCATCGTCAATGAGAAGGTCCAAGGTATACAGTAAACCTGAAGTGTAGCATCGGAATCTAAAACTGGACTCAGGGGAGAGGTTAAAATCATAGAGAGTTAGAGTGTCAGTCCTCTTGTACTTAAGTCGGCATTGTGTTTATTGTATTAAATTCAGATGCAATATCTGTATTTCACCGTCAATAAGAATGTCCAAGGGATACAGTAAACCTGAAGTGAAGCATCGGAATCTAAAACTGGACTCACAGAAGAGGTTCAAATCACAGAAAGTTAGAGTGTCTGTCCTCTTGTACTTAAGTCGGCATTGTGCCTTTTGTATTAAAATCGGATGCAATTTCTGTGTTTCATCGTCAATAAGAAGGTCCTATAATTACGGTAAACCTGAAGTGTAGCATTGTAATCTAAAACTGGACTCACAGGAGAGTTTCAAATCATCGAAAGTTAGAGTGTCAGTCCTGTTGTACTTAAGTCGGCATTGTGCCTTTTCTATTAAATTCGGATGCAATTTCTGTGTTTCATAGTCAATAAGAAGGTCCAAGGGATACAGTAAACCTGAAGTGAAGCATTGGAATCTAAAACTGGACTTACAGGAGAGATTCAAATCATAGAAAGTTAGAGTGTTAGTCCTGTTGTACTTAAGTCGGCATTGTGCCTTTTGTATTAATTTCGGATGCAATTTCTGTGTTTCATCGTCAATAAGAAGGTCCACGGTATACAGTAAACCTGAAGTGAAGCATCGGAATCTAAAACAGGAGTCACAGGAGAGGTTCAAATCATAGAAAGTTAGACTGTCAGTCCTCTAGTACTTAAGTCGGCATTGTGCATTTGTATTAAATTCGGATGCAATTTCTGTGTTTCATCGTCAATAAGATGGTCCTAGGATTACAGTAAACCTGAAGTGTAGCATTGGAATCTAAATCTGGACTCACAGGAGAGGTTCAAATCATCGAAAGTTATAGTGTCAGTCCTCTTGTACTTAAGTCGGCATTGTGCCTTTTGTATTAAATTCGGATGCAATTTCTGTGTTTCATCGTCAATAAGAAGGTCCGAGGGATACAGTAAACCTGAAGTGAAGCATCGGAATCCTAAACTGGACTCACAGGAGAGGTTCAAATCATAGAAAGTTAGAGTGTTAGTCCTCTTGTACTTAAGACGGCACTGTGCCTTTTGTAATAATTTCGGATGCAATTTCTGTGTTTCATCGTCAATAAAAAGGTCCACGGTATACAGTAAACCTGAAGTGAAGCATCGGAATCTAAAACTGGACTCACAGGAGAGGTTCAATTCATAGAAAGTTACAGTTCAGTCCTCTTGTACTTAAGTCGGCATTGTGATTTTTAATTTAATTCCGATGCAATTTCTGTGTTTCATCGTCAATAAGAAGGTACAAGGTATACAGTAAACCTGAAGTGAAGCATCGGAATCGAAAACTGGACTCACAGGAGAGGTTCAAATCATAGAAAGTTAGAGTGTCAGTCCTCTTGTACTTAAGTCGGCACTGTGTCTTTTGAATGTAACTCCGATGCAATTTCTGTGTTTCATCGTCAATAAGATGGTCCAAATGATACAGTAAACCTGAAGTGAAGCATCGGAATCTAAAACTGGACTCACAGGAGAGGTTCAAATCAACGAAAGTTCGAGTGTCGGTCCTCTTGCACTTAAGTCGGCATTTTGCATTTTGTATTAAACTCGGATGCAATTTATGTGTTTCATCATCAATAAGAATGTCCAAGGGATACAGTAAACCTGAAATGCAGCATCGGAATATAAAACTGGACTCACAGGAGAGGTTCAAATCATCGAAAGTTAGAGTTTCAGTCCTCTTGTACGTAAGTCGGCATTGTGATTTTTGTATTAAAATCGGATGCAATTTCTGTGTTTCATCGTCAATAAGAAGGTCCTAGGATTACGGTAAACCTGAAGTGTAGCATTGGAATCTAAAACTGGACGCACAGTAGATGTTCAAATCATCGAAAGTTAGAGTGTCAGTCCGCTTGTACCAAACTCGGCATTGTGCATTTTCTATTAAATTCGGATGCAATTTCTGTGTTTCATAGTCAATAAGAAGGTTCAAGGTATACAGTAAACCTGAAGTGAAGCATCGGAATCTGGAACTGGACTCACAGGAGAGGTTCAAATCACAGAAAAGCTAGAGGTTCAGTCCTCTTGTACTCAAGTCGGCATTGTGCCTTTTGTATTAAATTCGGATGCAATTTCTGTGATTCATCGTCAATAAGATAGTCCTAGGATTACAGTAAACCTGAAGTGTAGCATCGGAATCTAAAACTGGACACACAGGAGAGGTTCAAATCATCGAAAGTTATAGTGTCAGTCCTCTTTTACTTAACTCGGCATTGTGCCTTTTGTATTAAATTCGGATGCAATTTCTGTGTTTCATCGTCAATAAGAAGGTCCGAGGGATACAGTAAACCTGAAGTGAAGCATCGGAATCTAATAGTGGACTCACAGGAGAGGTTCACATCATAGAAAGTTAGAGTGTTAGTCTCTTTTACTTAAGTCGGCACTATGCCTTTTGTACTAATTTCGGATGCAAATTCTGTGTTTCATCGTCAATAGGAAGGTCCACGGTATACAGTAAACCTGAAGTGAAGCATCGGAATCTAAAACAGGAGTCACGGGAGAGGTTCAAATCATAGAAAGTTTAGAGTGTCAGTCCTCTAGTACTTAAGTCGGCATTGTGCTTTTGTATTATATTCGGATGCAATTTCTGTGTTTCATCGTCAATAAGAAGGTCCAAAGTATACAGTAAACCTGAAGTAAAGCATCGGAATCTAAAACTGGACTCACAATAGAGGTTCAAATCATCGAAAGTTAGAGGGTCAGAGCTCTTGTACTTAAGTCGGCATTGTGCCTTTCGTATTAAATTCGGATGCAATTTCTGTGATTCATAGTCAATAAGAAGGTCCAAGGGATACAGTAAACCTGAAGCGAAGCATTGGAATCTAAAACTGGACTCACAGGAGAGGTTCAAATCATAGAAAGTTATAGTGTCAGTCCTCTTGTACTTAAGTCGGCATTGTGCCTTTTGTATCAAATTCGGAAGCAATTTCTGTGTTTCATCGTCAATAAGAAGGTCCAAGGTATACAGTAAACCTGAAGTGTAGCATCGGAATCTAAAACTGGACTCACAGGAGAGGTTAAAATCATACAAAGTTAGAGTGTCAGTCCTCTTGTAATTAAGTTGGCATTGTGCCTATTGTATTAGATTCAGATGCAATATCTGTATTTCACCGTCAATAACAATGTCCAGTGGATACAGTAAACCTGAAGTGAAGCATCGGAATCTAAAACTGGACTCACAGAAGAGGTTCAAATCACAGAAAGTTAGAGTGTCAGTCCTCTTGTACTTAAGTCGGCATTGTGCCTTTTGTATTAGAATCGGATGCAATTTCTGTGATTCATCGTCAATAAGAAGGCCCTAGGATTACGGAAAACCTGAAGTGTAGCATTGGAATCTAAAACTGGACTCACAGGAGTGGTTCAAATCATCGAAAGTTATGGTGTCAGTCCTCTTGTACTTAAGTCGGCATTGTGCCTTTTGTATTAAATTCGGATGCAATTTCTGTGTTTCATCATCAATAAGAGGGTCCACGGGATACAGTAAACCTGAAGTGAAGCATCGGAATCTAAAACAGGATTCACAGGAGAGGTTCAAATCATAGAAAGTTAGAGTGTCAGTCCTCTAGTACTTAAGTCGGCATTGTTCTTTTGTATTAAATTCGGATGCAATTTCTGTGTTTCATCGTCAATAAGAAGGTCCAAAGTATACAGTAATCCTGAAGTGAAGCATCGGAATCTAAAACTGGACTCACAGGAGAGGTTCAAATCATCGAGAGTTAGAGTGTCAGTCCTCTTGTACTTAAGTCGGCATTGTGCCTTTTGTACTAAATTCGGTTGCAATTTCTGTGTTTCATAGTGAATAAGAAGGTCCAAGGGATACAGTAAATCTGAAGTGAAGCATCGGAATCTAATACTGGATTCACAGGAGAGGTTCAAATCATAGATAGTTATAGTGTCAGTCCTCTTGTACTTAAGTCGGCATTGTGCCTTTTGTATTAAATTCGGATGCAATTTCTGTGTTTCGTCGTCAATAAGAGGGTCCGAGGGATACAGTAATCCTGAAGTGAAGCATCGGAATCTAAAACAGGACTCACAGGAGAGGTTGAAATCATAGAAAGTCAGAGTGTTAGTCCTCTTGTACTTAATTCGGCATTGTGTCTTTTGTATTAAATTCGGATGCAATTTCTGTGTTTCATCGTCAATAAGAAGGTCCATGGTATATAGTAAACCTAAAGTGGAGCATCGGAATCTAAAACTGGACTCACAGGAGAGGTTCAAATCACAGAAAATTAGAGTGTCAGTCCTCTTGTACTTAAGTCGGCATTGTGCCTTTTGTATTAAATTCGGATGCTATTTCTGTGTTTCATCGTCAATAAGAGGGTCCTAGGAATACAGTAAACCTGAAGTGTAGCATCGGGATCTAAAACTGGACTCACAGGAGAGGTTCAAATCATCGAAACTTAGAGTGTCAGTCCTCTTGTACTTAAGTCGGCATTGTGCCTTTCGTATTTAATTCCGATGCAATTTCTGTGATTCTTAGTCAATAAGAAGGTAGAAGGGATACAGTAAACCTGAAGTGAAGCATCGGAATCTAAAACTGGACTCACAGGAGTGGTTCAAATCATAGAAAGTTATAGTGTCAGTCCTCTTGTACTTAAGTCGGCATTGTGCCTCTTGTACTAAATTCGGATGCAAATTCTCTGTCTCATCGTCAATAAGAAGGTCCGAGGGATACAGTAAACATGAAGTGAAGCATCGGAATCTAAAACTGGACTCACAGGAGAGGTTGGAATCATAGAAAGTTGGAGTGTTAGTCCTCTTGTACTTAAGTCGGCATTTTGCCTTTTATATTAAATTCGGATGCAATTTCTGTGTTTCATCGTCAATGAGAAGGTCCAAGGTATACAGTAAACCTGAAGTGAAGCATCGGAATCTAAAACTGGAGTCACAGGAGAGGTTCAAATCATTGAAAATTAGAGCGTCAGTCCTCTAGTCGGCATTGTGCTTTTGTATTAAATTCGAATGTTATTTCTGTGTTTCATCGTCAATAAGAAGGTCCAAGGTATACAGTAATCCTGAAGTGAAGCATCGGAATCTAAAACTGGACTCACTGGAGAGGTTCAAATCATAGAAAGTTAGAGTGTAAGTCCTCTTGTACTTAAGTCGGCATTGTGCCTTTTGTATTAAATTCGGATGCAATTTCTGTGTTTCATAGTCAATAACAAGGTCCAAGGGATACAGTAAATCTGAAGTGAATCATCGGAATCTAGAACTGGACTCACAGGAGAGGTTCAAATCATAGAAAGTTAGAGTGTTAGTCCACTTGTACTTAAGTCGGCATTGTGCATTTTGTATTAAATTCGGATGCAATTTCTGTGTTTCATCATGAATACGAAGGTCCAAGGTATACAGTTAACCTGAAGTGAAGCATCGGAATCTAAAACTGGACTCACAGGAGAGGTTCAAATCATACAAAGTTGGAGTGTCGTTCCTCTTAAACTTAAGTCGGCATTGTGACTTTTGTATTACATTCGGATGCAATTTCTGTGTTTCATCGTCAATAACAAGGTCCAAGGGATACAGCAAACCTGAAGTGTAGCATCGGAGTCTAAAACTGGACTACAGGAGAGGTTCAAATCATCGAAAGTTCTAGTGTCAGTCCTCTTGTACTTAAGTCGGCATTGAGCCTTTTGTATTAAATTGGGATGCAATTTCTGTGTTTCATCGTCAATAAGAAGGTCCGAGGGATACAGTAAACCTGAAGTGAAGCATCGGAATCTAAAACTGGACTCACAGGAGAGGTTCAAATCATAGAAAGTTAGAGTGTTAGTCCTCTTGTACTTAAATCGGCACTGTGCCTTTTGTAATAATTTCGGATGCAATTTCTGTGTTTCATCGTCAATAAGAAGGTCCACGGTATACAATAAACCTGAAGTGAAGCATCGGAATCTAAAACTGGACTCACAGGAGAGGTTAAAATCATAGAAAGTTAGAGTGTCAGTCCTCTTGTAATTAAGTCGGCATTGTGCCTATTGTATTAGATTCAGATGCAATATCTGTATTTCACCGTCAATAAGAATGTCCAGTGGATACAGTAAACCTGAAGTGAAGCATCGAAATCTAAAACTGGACTCACAGAAGAGGTTCAAATCACAGAAAGTTGGAGTGTCAGTCCACTTGTACTTAAGTCGGCATTGTGCCTTTTGTATTAAAATCGGATGCTATTTCTGTGTTTCATCGTCAATAAGAAGGCCCTAGGATTACGGAAAACCTGAAGTGTAGCATTGGAATCTACAACTGGACTCACAGGAGTGGTTCAAATCATCGAAAGTTATGGTGTCAGTCCTCTTGTACTTAAGTCGGCATTGTGCCTTTTGTATTAAATTCGGATGCAATTTCTGTGTTTCATCATCAATAAGAGGGTCCACGGTATACAGTAAACCTGGAGTGAAGCATCGGAATCTAAAACAGGATTCACAGGAGAGGTTCAAATCATAGAAAGTTAAAGTGTCAGTCCTCTAGTACTTAAGTCGGCATTGTTCTTTTGTATTAAATTCGGATGCAATTTCTGTGTTTCATCGTCAATAAGAAGGTCCAAAGTATACAGTAATCCTGAAGTGAAGCATCGGAATCTAAAACTGGACTCACAGGAGAGGTTCAAATCATCGAGAGTTAGAGTGTAAGTCCTCTTGTACTTAAGTCGGCATTGTGCCTTTTGTACTAAATTCGGATGCAATTTCTGTGTTCATAGTCAATAAGAAGGTCCAAGGGATACAGTAAATCTGAAGTGAAGCATCGGAATCTAATACTGGTTTCACAGGAGAGGTTCAAATCATAGATAGTTATAGTGTCAGTCCTCTTGTACTTAAGTCGGCATTGTGCCTTTTGTATTAAATTCGGATGCAATTTCTGTGTTTCGTCGTCAATAAGAGGGTCCAAGGGATACAGTAATCCTGAAGTGAAGCATCGGAATCTAAAACTGGACTCACAGGAGAGGTTGAAATCATAGAAAGTCAGAGTGTTAGTCCTCTTGTACTTAATTCGGCATTGTGTCTTTTGTATTAAATTCGGATGCAATTTCTGTGTTTCATCGTCAATAAGAAAGTCCATGGTATACAGTAAACCTAAAGTGAAGCTTCGGAATCTAAAACTGGACTCACAGGAGAGGTTCAAATCACAGAAAATTAGAGTGTCAGTCCTCTTGTACTTAAGTCGGCATTGTGCCTTTTGTATTAAATTCGGATGCTATTTCTATGTTTCATCGTCAATAAGAGGGTCCTAGGATTACAGTAAACCTGAAGTGTAGCATCGGGATCTAAAACTGGACTCACAAGAGAGGTTCAAATCATCGAAAGTTAGAGTGTCAGTCCTCTTGTACTTAAGTCGGCATTGTGCCTTTCGTATTTAATTCCGATGCAATTTCTGTGTTTCATAGTCAATAAGAAGGTAGAAGGGATACAGTAAACCTGAAGTGAATCATCGGAATCTAAAACTGGACTCACAGGAGAGGTTCAAATCAAAGAAAGTTATAGTGTCAGTCCTCTTGTACTTAAGTCGGCATTGTGCCTCTTGTACTAAATTCGGATGCAAATACTCTGTCTCATTGTCATTAAGAAGGTCCGAGGGATGCAGTAAACATGAAGTGAAGCATCGGAATCTAAAACTGGACTCACAGGAGAGGTTGAAATCATAGAAAGTTGGAGTGTTAGACCTCTTGTACTTAAGTCGGCATTGTGCCTTTTGTATTAAATTCGGATGCAATTTCTGTGTTTCATCGTCAATAAGAAGGTCCAAGGTATACAGTAATCCTGAAGTGAAGCATCGGAATCTAAAACTGGACACACTGGAGAGGTTCAAATCATAGAAAGTTAGAGTGTAAGTCCTCTTGTACTTAAGTCGGCATTGTGCCTTTTGTATTAAATTCGGATGCAATTTCTGTGTTTCATAGTCAATAACAAGGTCCAAGGGATACAGTAAATCTGAAGTGTATCATCGGAATCTAAAACTGGACTCACAGGAGAGGTTCAAATCATAGAAAGGTATAGTGTCAGTCCTCTTGTACTTAAGTCGGCATTGTGAATTTTGTACTAAATTCGGATGCAATTTCTATGTTTCATCGTCAATAAGAAGGTCCGAGGGATACAGTAAACATGAAGTGAAGCATCGGAATCTAAAACTGGACTCACAGGAGAGGTTCAAATCATAGAAAGTTGGAGTGTTAGTCCACTTGTACTTAAGTCGGCATTGTGCATTTTGTATTAAATTCGGATGCAATTTCTGTGTTTCATCGTGAATACGAAGGTCCAAGGTATACAGTAAACCTGAAGTGAAGCATCGGAATCTAAAACTGGACTCACAGGAGAGGTTCAAATCATACAAAGTTAGAGTGTCATTCCTCTTAAACTTAAGTCGGCATTGTGACTTTTGTATTAAATTCGGATGCAATTTCTGTGTTTCATCGTCAATAAGAAGGTCCAAGGGATACAGCAAACCTGAAGTGAAGCATCGGAATCTATAACTGGACTCACAGGAGAGGTTCAAATCATAGAAAGTTAGAGTGTCAGTCCTCTTGTACTTAAGTTGGCATTGTGCCTTTTCCATTAAATTCGGATGCAATTTCTGTGTCTCATCGTCAATAAGAAGGTCCGGGGAATACAGTAAACCTGAAGTGAAGTATCGGAATCTAAAACTGGACAAACAGAAGAGGTTCAAATCATAGAAAATTAGAGCGTCAGTCCTCTTGTACTTAAGTCGGCATTGTGTATTTGTATTAAATTCGGATGCAATTTCTGTGTTTCATCGTCAATAAGATGGTCCTAGGATTACAGTAAACCTGAAGTGTAGCATCGGAGTCTAAAACTGCACTACAGGAGAGGTTCAAATCATCGAAAGTTCTAGTGTCAGTCCTCTTGTACTTAAGTCGGCATTGTGCCTT
The DNA here is from genome assembly GCF_021461395.2 of Schistocerca americana. Classification (NCBI taxonomy): domain Eukaryota; kingdom Metazoa; phylum Arthropoda; class Insecta; order Orthoptera; family Acrididae; genus Schistocerca; species Schistocerca americana. The sequence continues at coordinate 86,751,378 of NC_060121.1, forward strand.
TTGTATTAAATTCGGATGCAATTTCTGTGTTTCATCGTCAATAAGAAGGTCCGAGGGATACAGTAAACCTGAAGTGAAGCATCGGAATCAAAAACTGGACTCACAGGAGAGGTTCAAATCATAGAAAGTTATAGTGTTAGTCCTCTTGTACTTGAATCGGCACTGTGCCTTTTGTAATAATTTCGGATGCAATTTCTGTGTTTCATCGTCAATAAGAAGGTCCACGGTATACAATAAACCTGAAGTGAAGCATCGGAATCTAAAACAGGAGTCACAGGAGAGGTTCAAATCATAGGAAGTTAGAGTGTCAGTCCTCTAGTACTTATGTCGTCATTGTGCATTTGTATCAAATTCGGATGCAATTTCTGTGTTTCATCGTCAATAAGAAGGTCCAAAGTATACAGTAATCCTGAAGTGTAGCATCGGAATCTAAAACTGGACTCACAGGAGAGGTTCAAATCATCGAAAGTTAGAGTGTCAGTCCTCTTGTACTTAAGTCGGCATTGTGCCCTTTGTATAAATTTCGGATGCAATTTCTGTGTTTCATGGACAACAAGAAGGTCCAAGGGATACAGTAAACCTGAAGTGAAGCATCGGAATCTAAAACTGGACTCAAAGGCGAGGTACAAGTCATAGAAAGTTATAGTGTCAGTCCTCTTGTACTTAAGTCGGCATTGTGCCTTTTGTATTAAATTCGGATGCAATTTCTGTGTTTCATCGTCAATGAGAAGGTCCAAGGTATACAGTAAACCTGAAGTGTAGCATCGGAATCTAAAACTGGACTCAGGGGAGAGGTTAAAATCATAGAGAGTTAGAGTGTCAGTCCTCTTGTACTTAAGTCGGCATTGTGCTTATTGTATTAAATGCAGATGCAATATCTGTATTTCACCGTCAATAAGAATGTCCAAGGGATACAGTAAACCTGAAGTGAAGCATCGGAATCTAAAACTGGACTCACTGAAGAGGTTCAAATCACAGAAAGTTAGAGTGTCTGTCCTCTTGTACTTAAGTCGGCATTGTGCCTTTTGTATTAAAATCGGATGCAATTTCTGTGTTTCATCGTCAATAAGAAGGTCCTAGGATTACGGTAAACCTGAAGTGTAGCATTGGAATCTAAAACTGGACTCACAGGAGAGTTTCAAATCATCGAAAGTTAGAGTGTCAGTCCTGTTGTACTTAAGTCGGCATTGTGCCTTTTCTATTAAATTCGGATGCAATTTCTGTGTTTCATAGTCAATAAGAAGGTCCAAGGGATACAGTAAACCTGAAGTGAAGCATTGGAATCTAAAACTGGACTCACAGGAGAGATTCAAATCATAGAAAGTTAGAGTGTTAGTCCTGTTGTACTTAAGTCGGCATTGTGCCTTTTCTATTAATTTCGGATGCAATTTCTGTGTTTCATCGTCAATAAGAAGGTCCACGGTATACAGTAAACCTGAAGTGAAGCATCGGAATCTAAAACAGGAGTCACAGGAGAGGTTCAAATCATAGAAAGTTAGAGTGTCAGTCCTCTAGTACTCAAGTCGGCATTGTGCATTTGTATTAAATTCGGATGCAATTTCTGTGTTTCATCGTCAATAAGATGGTCCTAGGATTACAGTAAACCTGAAGTGTAGCATTGGAATCTAAATCTGGACTCACAGGAGAGGTTCAAATCATCGAAAGTTATAGTTTCAGTCCTCTTGTACTTAAGTCGGCATTGTGCCTTTTGTATTAAATTCGGATGCAATTTCTGTGTTTCATCGTCAATAAGAAGGTCCGAGGGATACAGTAAACCTGAAGTGAAGCATCGGAATCCAAGACTGGACTCACAGGAGAGGTTCAAATCATAGAAAGCTAGAGTGTTAGTCCTCTTGTACTTAAGTCGGCACTGTGCCTTTTGTAATAATTTCGGATGCAATTTCTGTGTTTCATCGTCAATAAGAAGGTCCACGGTATACAGTAAACCTGAAGTGAAGCAGCGGAATCTAAAACAGGAGTCACAGGAGAGGTTCAAATCATAGAAAGTTAGAGTGTCAGTCCTCTAGTACTTAAGTCGGCATTGTTCTTTTGTATTAAATTCGGATGCAATTTCTGTGTTTCATCGTCAAAAAGAAGGTCCAAAGTATACAGTAATCCTGAAGTGAAGCATCGGAATCTAAAACTGGACTCACAGGAGAGGTTCAAATCATAGAAAGTCAGAGTGTTAGTCCTCTTGTAATTAAGTCTTCATTGTGCCTTTTGTATTAAATTCGGATGCAATTTCTGTGTTTCATCGTCAATAAGAAGGTCCAAGGTATACAGTAAACATGAAGTGAAGCATCGGAATCTAAAACTGGACTCACTGGAGAGGTTCAAATCACAGAAAATTAGAGTGTCAGTCCTCTTGTACTTAAGTCGGCATTGTGCCTTTTGTATTAAATTCGGATGCAATTTCTGTGTTTCATCGTCAATACGAAGGTCCAAGGTAAACAGTAAACCTGAAGTGAAGCATCGGAATCTAAAACTGGACACACAGGAGAGGTTCAAATCATAGAAAGTTAGAGTGTTAGTCCTCTTGTACTTAAGTCGGCATTGTGCTTTTTGGATTAAATTCGGATGCAAACTCTGTGTTTCATCGTCAATAAGAAGGTCCAAAGTATACAGTAATCCTGAAGTGAAGCATCGGAATCTTAAACAACACTCACAGGAGAGGTTCAAATCATAGAAAGTCAGAGTGTTAGTCCTCTTGTAATTAGGTCTTCATTGTGCCTTTTGTATTAAATTCGGAAGCAATTTCTGTGTTTCATCGTCAATAAGAAGGTCCAAGGGATACAGTAAACCTGAAGTGAAGCATCGGAATCTAAAACTGGACTCAAAGGAGAGGTACAAGTCATAGAAAGTTATAGTGTCAGTCCTCTTGTACTTAAGTCGGCATTGTGCCTTTTGTAATAAATTCGGATGCAATTTCTGTGTTTCATCGTCAATGAGAAGGTCCAAGGTATACAGTAAACCTGAAGTGTAGCATCGGAATCTAAAACTGGACTCAGGGGAGAGGTTAAAATCATAGAGAGTTAGAGTGTCAGTCCTCTTGTACTTAAGTCGGCATTGTGCTTATTGTATTAAATTCAGATGCAATATCTGTATTTCGCCGTCAATAAGAATGTCCAAGGGATACAGTAAACCTGAAGTGAAGCATCGGAATCTAAAACTGGACTCACTGAAGAGGTTCAAATCACAGAAAGTTAGAGTGTCTGTCCCCTTGTACTTAAGTCGGCATTGTGCCTTTTGTATTAAAATCGGATGCAATTTCTGTGTTTCATCGTCAATTAGAAGGTCCTAGGATTACGGTAAACCTGAAGTGTAGCATTGGAATCTAAAACTGGACTCACAGGAGAGTTTCAAATCATCGAAAGTTAGAGTGTCAGTCCTGTTGTACTTAAGTCGGCATTGTGCCTTTTCTATTAAATTCGGATACAATTTCTGTGTTTCATAGTCAATAAGAAGGTCCAAGGGATACAGTAAACCTGAAGTGAAGCATTGGAATCTAAAACTGGACTCACAGGAGAGATTCAAATCATAGAAAGTTAGAGTTTTAGTCCTGTTGTACTTAAGTCGGCATTGTGCCTTTTGCATTAATTTCGGATGCAATTTCTGTGTTTCATCGTCAATAAGATGGTCCACGGTATACAGTAAACCTGAAGTGAAGCATCGGAATCTAAAACAGGAGTCACAGGAGAGGTTCAAATCATAGAAAGTTAGAGTGTCAGTCCTCTAGTACTTAAGTCGGCATTGTGCATTTGTATTAAATTCGGATGCAATTTCTGTGTTTCATCGTCAATAAGATGGTCCTAGGATTACAGTAAACCTGAAGTGTAGCATTGGAATCTAAATCTGGACTCACAGGAGAGGTTCAAATCATCGAAAGTTATAGTGTCAGTCCTCTTGTACTTAAGTCGGCATTGTGCCTTTTGTATTAAATTCGGATGCAATTTCTGTGTTTCATCGTCAATAGGAAGGTCCGAGGGATACAGTAAACCTGAAGTGAAGCATCGGAATCCAAAACTGGACTCACAGGAGAGGTTCAAATCATAGAAAGTTAGAGTGTTAGTCCTCTTGTACTTAAGTCGGCACTGTGCCTTTTGTAATAATTTCGGATGCAATTTCTGTGTTTCATCGTCAATAAGAAGGTCCACGGTATACAGTAAACCTGAAGTGAAGCATCGGAATCTAAAACAGGAGTCACAGGAGAGGTTCAAATCAAAGAAAGTTATAGTGTCAGTCCTCTTGTACTTAAGTCGGCATTGTGCCTCTTGTACTAAATTCGGATGCAAATACTCTGTCTCATTGTCAATAAGAAGGTCCGAGGGATGCAGTAAACATGAAGTGAAGCATCGGAATCTAAAACTGGACTCACAGGAGAGGTTGAAATCATAGAAAGTTGGAGTGTTAGTCCTGTTGTACTTAAGTCGGCATTGTGCCTTTTGTATTAATTTCGGATGCAATTTCTGTGTTTCATCGTCAATAAGAAGGTCCACGGTATACAGTAAACCTGAAGTGAAGCATCGGAATCTAAAACAGGAGTCACAGGAGAGGTTCAAATCATAGAAAGTTAGAGTGTCAGTCCTCTAGTACTCAAGTCGGCATTGTGCATTTGTATTAAATTCGGATGCAATTTCTGTGTTTCATCGTCAATAAGATGGTCCTAGGATTACAGTAAACCTGAAGTGTAGCATTGGAATCTAAATCTGGACTCACGGGAGAGGTTCAAATCATCGAAAGTTATAGTGTCAGTCCTCTTGTACTTAAGTCGGCATTGTGCCTTTTGTATTAAATTCGGATGCAATTTCTGTGTTTCATCGTCAATAAGAAGGTCCGAGGGATACAGTAAACCTGAAGTGAAGCATCGGAATCCAAAACTGGACTCACAGGAGAGGTTCAAATCATAGAAAGCTAGAGTGTTAGTCCTCTTGTACTTAAGTCGGCACTGTGCCTTTTGTAATAATTTCGGATGCAATTTCTGTGTTTCATCGTCAATAAGAAGGTCCACGGTATACAGTAAACCTGAAGTGAAGCAGCGGAATCTAAAACAGGAGTCACAGGAGAGGTTCAAATCATAGAAAGTTAGAGTGTCAGTCCTCTAGTACTTAAGTCGGCATTGTTCTTTTGTATTCAATTCGGATGCAATTTCTGTGTTTCATCGTCAATAAGAAGGTCCAAAGTATACAGTAATCCTGAAGTGAAGCATCGGAATCTAAAACTGGACTCACAGGAGAGGTTCAAATCATAGAAAGTCAGAGTGTTAGTCCTCTTGTAATTAAGTCTTCATTGTGCCTTTTGTATTAAATTCGGATGCAATTTCTGTGTTTCATCGTCAATAAGAAGGTCCAAGGTATACAGTAAACATGAAGTGAAGCATCGGAATCTAAAACTGGACTCACTGGAGAGGTTCAAATCACAGAAAATTAGAGTGTCGGTCCTCTTGTACTTAAGTCGGCATTGTGCCTTTTGTATTAAATTCGGATGCAATTTCTGTGTTTCATCGTCAATACGAAGGTCCAAGGTAAACAGTAAACCTGAAGTGAAGCATCGGAATCTAAAACTGGACACACAGGAGAGGTTCAAATCATAGAAAGTTAGAGTGTTAGTCCTCTTGTACTTAAGTCGGCATTGTGCTTTTTGGATTAAATTCGGATGCAAACTCTGTGTTTCATCGTCAATAAGAAGGTCCAAAGTATACAGTAATCCTGAAGTGAAGCATCGGAATCTAAAACAACACTCACAGGAGAGGTTCAAATCATAGAAAGTCAGAGTGTTAGTCCTCTTGTAATTAGGTCTTCATTGTGCCTTTTGTATTAAATTCGGAAGCAATTTCTGTGTTTCATCGTCAATAAGAAGGTCCAAGGGATACAGTAAACCTGAAGTGAAGCATCGGAATCTAAAACTGGACTCAAAGGAGAGGTACAAGTCATAGAAAGTTATAGTGTCAGTCCTCTTGTACTTAAGTCGGCATTGTGCCTTTTGTATTAAATTCGGATGCAATTTCTGTGTTTCATCGTCAATGAGAAGGTCCAAGGTATACAGTAAACCTGAAGTGTAGCATCGGAATCTAAAACTGGACTCAGGGGAGAGGTTAAAATCATAGAGAGTTAGAGTGTCAGTCCTCTTGTACTTAAGTCGGCATTGTGCTTATTGTATTAAATTCAGGTGCAATATCTGTATTTCGCCGTCAATAAGAATGTCCAAGGGATACAGTAAACCTGAAGTGAAGCATCGGAATCTAAAACTGGACTCACTGAAGAGGTTCAAATCACAGAAAGTTAGAGTGTCTGTCCTCTTGTACTTAAGTCGGCATTGTGCCTTTTGTATTAAAATCGGATGCAATTTCTGTGTTTCATCGTCAATTAGAAGGTCCTAGGATTACGGTAAACCTGAAGTGTAGCATTGGAATCTAAAACTGGACTCACAGGAGAGTTTCAAATCATCGAAAGTTAGAGTGTCAGTCCTGTTGTACTTAAGTCGGCATTGTGCCTTTTCTATTAAATTCGGATGCAATTTCTGTGTTTCATAGTCAATAAGAAGGTCCAAGGGATACAGTAAACCTGAAGTGAAGCATTGGAATCTAAAACTGGACTCACAGGAGAGATTCAAATCATAGAAAGTTAGAGTTTTAGTCCTGTTGTACTTAAGTCGGCATTGTGCCTTTTGTATTAATTTCGGATGCAATTTCTGTGTTTCATCGTCAATAAGATGGTCCACGGTATACAGTAAACCTGAAGTGAAGCATCGGAATCTAAAACAGGAGTCACAGGAGAGGTTCAAATCATAGAAAGTTAGAGTGTCAGTCCTCTAGTACTTAAGTCGGCATTGTGCATTTGTATTAAATTCGGATGCAATTTCTGTGTTTCATCGTCAATAAGATGGTCCTAGGATTACAGTAAACCTGAAGTGTAGCATTGGAATCTAAATCTGGACTCACAGGAGAGGTTCAAATCATCGAAAGTTATAGTGTCAGTCCTCTTGTACTTAAGTCGGCATTGTGCCTTTTGTATTAAATTCGGATGCAATTTCTGTGTTTCATCGTCAATAAGAAGGTCCGAGGGATACAGTAAACCTGAAGTGAAGCATCGGAATCCAAAACTGGACTCACAGGAGAGGTTCAAATCATAGAAAGTTAGAGTGTTAGTCCTCTTGTACTTAAGTCGGCACTGTGCCTTTTGTAATAATTTCGGATGCAATTTCTGTGTTTCATCGTCAATAAGAAGGTCCACGGTATACAGTAAACCTGAAGTGAAGCATCGGAATCTAAAACAGGAGTCACAGGAGAGGTTCAAATCAAAGAAAGTTATAGTGTCAGTCCTCTTGTACTTAAGTCGGCATTGTGCCTCTTGTACTAAATTCGGATGCAAATACTCTGTCTCATTGACAATAAGAAGGTCCGAGGGATGCAGTAAACATGAAGTGAAGCATCGGAATCTAAAACTGGACTCACAGGAGAGGTTGAAATCATAGAAAGTTGGAGTGTTAGTCCTCTTGTACTTAAGTCGGCATTGTGCCTTTTGTATTAAATTCGGATGCAATTTCTGTGTTTCATCGTCAATAAGAAGGTCCAAGGTATACAGTAATCCTGAAGTGAAGCATCGGAATCTAAAACTGGACTCACTGGAGAGGTTCAAATCATAGAAAGTTAGAGTGTAAGTCCTCTTGTACTTAAGTCGGCATTGTGCCTTTTGTATTAAATTCGGATGCAATTTCTGTGTTTCATAGTCAATAACAAGGTCCAAGGGATACAGTAAATCTGAAGTGAATCATCGGAATCTAAAACTGGACTCACAGGAGAGGTTCAAATCATAGAAAGGTATAGTGTCAGTCCTCCTGTACTTAAGTCGGCATTGTGAATTTTGTACTAAATTCGGATGCAATTTCTATGTTTCATCGTCAATAAGAAGGTCCGAGGGATACAGTAAACATGAAGTGAAGCATCGGAATCTAAAACTGGACTCACAGGAGAGGTTCAAATCATAGAAAGTTGGAGTGTTAGTCCACTTGTACTTAAGTCGGCATTGTGCATTTTGTATTAAATTCGGATGCAATTTCTGTGTTTCATCGTGAATACGAAGGTCCAAGGTATACAGTAAACCTGAAGTGAAGCATCGGAATCTAAAACTGGACTCACAGGAGAGGTTCAAATCATACAAAGTTAGAGTGTCATTCCTCTTAAACTTAAGTCGGCATTGTGACTTTTGTATTAAATTCGGATGCAATTTCTGTGTTTCATCGTCAATAAGAAGGTCCAAGGGATACAGCAAACCTGAAGTGAAGCATCGGAATCTATAACTGGACTCACAGGAGAGGTTCAAATCATAGAAAGTTAGAGTGTCAGTCCTCTTGTACTTAAGTTGGCATTGTGCCTTTTCCATTAAATTCGGATGCAATTTCTGTGTCTCATCGTCAATAAGAAGGTCCGGGGAATACAGTAAACCTGAAGTGAAGTATCGGAATCTAAAACTGGACAAACAGAAGAGGTTCAAATCATAGAAAATTAGAGCGTCAGTCCTCTTGTACTTAAGTCGGCATTGTGTATTTGTATTAAATTCGGATGCAATTTCTGTGTTTCATCGTCAATAAGATGGTCCTAGGATTACAGTAAACCTGAAGTGTAGCATCGGAGTCTAAAACTGCACTACAGGAGAGGTTCAAATCATCGAAAGTTCTAGTGTCAGTCCTCTTGTACTTAAGTCGGCATTGTGCCTTTTGTATTAAATTCGGATGCAATTTCTGTGTTTCATCGTCAATAAGAAGGTCCGAGGGATACAGTAAACCTAAAGTGAAGCATCGGAATCTAAAACTGGACTCACAGGAGAGGTTCAAATCATAGAAAGTTAGAGTGTTAGTCCTCTTGTACTTAAATCGGCACTGTGCCTTTTGTAATAATTTCGGATGCAATTTCTGTGTTTCATCGTCAATAAGAAGGTCCACGGTATACAATAAACCTGAAGTGAAGCATCGGAATCTAAAACAGGAGTCACAGGAGAGGTTCAAATCATAGGAAGTTAGAGTGTCAGTCCTCTAGTACTTAGGTCGGCATTGTGCATTTGTATCAAATTCGGATGCAATTTCTGTGTTTCATCGTCAATAAGAAGGTCCAAAGTATACAGTAATCCTGAAGTGAAGCATCGGAATCTAAAACTGGACACACAGGAGAGTTTCAAATCATAGAAAGTTAGAGTGCCTGTCCTCTTGTACTTCAGTCGGCATTGTGCCATTTGTTTTAAATTCGGATGCAATTTCTGTGTTTCATGGACAACAAGAAGGTCCAAGGGATACAGTAAACCTGAAGTGAAGCATCGGAATCTAAAACTGGACTCAAAGGAGAGGTACAAGTCATAGAAAGTTATAGTGTCAGTCCTCTTGTACTTAAGTCGGCATTGTGCCTTTTGTATTAAATTCGGATGCAATTTCTGTGTTTCATCGTCAATGAGAAGGTCCAAGGTATACAGTAAACCTGAAGTGTAGCATCGGAATCTAAAACTGGACTCAGGGGAGAGGTTAAAATCATAGAGAGTTAGAGTGTCAGTCCTCTTGTACTTAAGTCGGCATTGTGCATATTGTATTAAATTCAGATGCAATATCTGTATTTCACCATCAATAAGAATGTCCAAGGGATACAGTAAACCTGAAGTGAAGCATCGGAATCTAAAACTGGACTCACTGAAGAGGTTCAAATCACAGAAAGTTAGAGTGTCTGTCCTCTTGTACTTAAGTCGGCATTGTGCCTTTTGTATTAAAATCGGATGCAATTTCTGTGTTTCATCGTCAACAAGAAGGTGCTAGGATTACGGTAAACCTGAAGTGTAGCATTGGAATCTAAAACTGGACTCACAGGAGAGTTTCAAATCATCGAAAGTTAGAGTGTCAGTCCTGTTGTACTTAAGTCGGCATTGTGCCTTTTCTATTAAATTCGGATGCAATTTCTGTGTTTCATAGTCAATAAGAAGGTCCAAGGGATACAGTAAACCTGAAGTGAAGCATTGGAATCTAAAACTGGACTCACAGGAGAGATTCAAATCATAGAAAGTTAGAGTGTTAGTCCTGTTGTACTTAAGTCGGCATTGTGCCTTTTGTATTAATTTCGGATGCAATTTCTGTGTTTCATCGTCAATAAGAAGGTCCACGGTATACAGTAAACCTGAAGTGAAGCATCGGAATCTAAAACAGGAGTCACAGGAGAGGTTCAAATCATAGAAAGTTAGAGTGTCAGTCCTCTAGTACTCAAGTCGGCATTGTGCATTTGTATTAAATTCGGATGCAATTTCTGTGTTTCATCGTCAATAAGATGGTCCTAGGATTACAGTAAACCTGAAGTGTAGCATTGGAATCTAAATCTGGACTCACAGGAGAGGTTCAAATCATCGAAAGTTATAGTGTCAGTCCTCTTGTACTTAAGTCGGCATTGTGCCTTTTGTATAAAATTCGGATGCAATTTCTGTGTTTCATCGTCAATAAGAAGGTCCGAGGGATACAGTAAACCTGAAGTGAAGCATCGGAATCCAAAACTGGACTCACAGGAGAGGTTCAAATCATAGAAAGCTAGAGTGTTAGTCCTCTTGTACTTAAGTCGGCACTGTGCCTTTTGTAATAATTTCGGATGCAATTTCTGTGTTTCATCGTCAATAAGAAGGTCCACGGTATACAGTAAACCTGAAGTGAAGCAGCGGAATCTAAAACAGGAGTCACAGGAGAGGTTCAAATCATAGAAAGTTAGAGTGTCAGTCCTCTAGTACTTAAGTCGGCATTGTTCTTTTGTATTAAATTCGGATGCAATTTCTGTGTTTCATCGTCAATAAGAAGGTCCAAAGTATACAGTAATCCTGAAGTGAAGCATCGGAATCTAAAACTGGACTCACAGGAGAGGTTCAAATCATAGAAAGTCAGAGTGTTAGTCCTCTTGTAATTAAGTCTTCATTGTGCCTTTTGTATTAAATTCGGATGCAATTTCTGTGTTTCATCGTCAATAAGAAGGTCCAAGGTATACAGTAAACATGAAGTGAAGCATCGGAATCTAAAACTGGACTCACTGGAGAGGTTCAAATCACAGAAAATTAGAGTGTCAGTCCTCTTGTACTTAAGTCGGCATTGTGCCTTTTGTATTAAATTCGGATGCAATTTCTGTGTTTCATCGTCAATACGAAGGTCCAAGGTAAACAGTAAACCTGAAGTGAAGCATCGGAATCTAAAACTGGACACACAGGAGAGGTTCAAATCATAGAAAGTTAGAGTGTTAGTCCTCTTGTACTTAAGTCGGCATTGTGCTTTTTGGATTAAATTCGGATGCAAACTCTGTGTTTCATCGTCAATAAGAAGGTCCAAAGTATACAGTAATCCTGAAGTGAAGCATCGGAATCTAAAACAACACTCACAGGAGAGGTTCAAATCATAGAAAGTCAGAGTGTTAGTCCTCTTGTAATTAGGTCTTCATTGTGCCTTTTGTATTAAATTCGGAAGCAATTTCTGTGTTTCATCGTCAATAAGAAGGTCCAAGGGATACAGTAAACCTGAAGTGAAGCATCGGAATCTAAAACTGGACTCAAAGGAGAGGTACAAGTCATAGAAAGTTATAGTGTCAGTCCTCTTGTACTTAAGTCGGCATTGTGCCTTTTGTATTAAATTCGGATGCAATTTCTGTGTTTCATCGTCAATGAGAAGGTCCAAGGTATACAGTAAACCTGAAGTGTAGCATCGGAATCTAAAACTGGACTCAGGGGAGAGGTTAAAATCATAGAGAGTTAGAGTGTCAGTCCTCTTGTACTTAAGTCGGCATTGTGCTTATTGTATTAAATTCAGATGCAATATCTGTATTTCGCCGTCAATAAGAATGTCCAAGGGATACAGTAAACCTGAAGTGAAGCATCGGAATCTAAAACTGGACTCACTGAAGAGGTTCAAATCACAGAAAGTTAGAGTGTCTGTCCTCTTGTACTTAAGTCGGCATTGTGCCTTTTGTATTAAAATCGGATGCAATTTCTGTGTTTCATCGTCAATTAGAAGGTCCTAGGATTACGGTAAACCTGAAGTGTAGCATTGGAATCTAAAACTGGACTCACAGGAGAGTTTCAAATCATCGAAAGTTAGAGTGTCAGTCCTGTTGTACTTAAGTCGGCATTGTGCCTTTTCTATTAAATTCGGATGCAATTTCTGTGTTTCATAGTCAATAAGAAGGTCCAAGGGATACAGTAAACCTGAAGTGAAGCATTGGAATCTAAAACTGGACTCACAGGAGAGATTCAAATCATAGAAAGTTAGAGTTTTAGTCCTGTTGTACTTAAGTCGGCATTGTGCCTTTTGTATTAATTTCGGATGCAATTTCTGTGTTTCATCGTCAATAAGATGGTCCACGGTATACAGTAAACCTGAAGTGAAGCATCGGAATCTAAAACAGGAGTCACAGGAGAGGTTCAAATCATAGAAAGTTAGAGTGTCAGTCCTCTAGTACTTAAGTCGGCATTGTGCATTTGTATTAAATTCGGATGCAATTTCTGTGTTTCATCGTCAATAAGATGGTCCTAGGATTACAGTAAACCTGAAGTGTAGCATTGGAATCTAAATCTGGACTCACAGGAGAGGTTCAAATCATCGAAAGTTATAGTGTCAGTCCTCTTGTACTTAAGTCGGCATTGTGCCTTTTGTATTAAATTCGGATGCAATTTCTGTGTTTCATCGTCAATAAGAAGGTCCGAGGGATACAGTAAACCTGAAGTGAAGCATCGGAATCCAAAACTGGACTCACAGGAGAGGTTCAAATCATAGAAAGTTAGAGTGTTAGTCCTCTTGTACTTAAGTCGGCACTGTGCCTTTTGTAATAATTTCGGATGCAATTTCTGTGTTTCATCGTCAATAAGAAGGTCCACGGTATACAGTAAACCTGAAGTGAAGCATCGGAATCTAAAACAGGAGTCACAGGAGAGGTTCAAATCATAGAAAGTTAGAGTGTCAGTCCTCTAGTACTTAGGTCGGCATTGTTCTTTTGTATTAAATTCGGATGCAATTTCTGTGTTTCATCGTCAATAAGAAGGTCCACGGTATACAGTAAACCTGAAGTGAAGCATCGGAATCTAAAACAGGAGTCACAGGAGAGGTTCAAATCATCGAAAGTTATAGTGTCAGTCCTCTTGTACTTAAGTCGGCATTGTGCCTTTCGTATTTAATTCCGATGCAATTTCTGTGTTGCATAGTCAATAAGAAGGTAGAAGGGATGCAGTAAACCTGAAGTGAAGCATCGGAATCTAAAACTGGACTCACAGGAGAGGTTCAAATCATAGAAATTTATAGTGTCAGTCCTCTTGTACTTAAGTCGGCATTGTGCCTTTTGTATTAAATTCGGATGCAATTTCTGTGTTTCATCGTCAATACGAAGGTCCAAGGTAAACAGTAAACCTGAAGTGAAGCATCGGAATCTAAAACTGGACACACAGGAGAGGTTCAAATCATAGAAAGTTAGAGTGTTAGTCCTCTTGTACTTAAGTCGGCATTGTGCTTTTTGGATTAAATTCGGATGCAAACTCTGTGTTTCATCGTCAATAAGAAGGTACAAAGTATACAGTAATCCTGAAGTGAAGCATCGGAATCTAAAACAGCACTCACAGGAGAGGTTCAAATCATAGAAAGTTAGAGTGTCACTCCTCTTGTACTTATGTCGTCATTGTGCCTTTTGTATTAAATTCGGAAGCAATTTCTGTGTTTCATCGTCAATAAGAAGGTCCAAGGGATACAGTAAACCTGAAGTGAAGCATCGGAATCTAAAACTGGACTCAGGGGAGAGGTTAAAATCATAGAGAGTTAGAGTGTCAGTCATCTTGTACTTAAGTCGGCATTGTGCTTATTGTATTAAATTCAGATGCTATATCTGTGTTTCATCGTCAATAAGAAGGTCCTAGGATTACGGTAAACCTGAAGTGTAGCATTGGAATCTAAAACTGGACTCACAGGAGAGTTTCAAATCATCGAAAGTTAGAGTGTCAGTCCTGTTGTACTTAAGTCGGCATTGTGCCTTTTCTATTAAATTCGGATGCAATTTCTGTGTTTCATAGTCAATAAGAAGGTCCAAGGGATACAGTAAACCTGAAGTGAAGCATTGGAATCTAAAACTGGACTCACAGGAGAGATTCAAATCATAGAAAGTTAGAGTGTTAGTCCTGTTGTACTTAAGTCGGCATTGTGCCTTTTGTAATAATTTCGGATGCAATTTCTGTGTTTCATCGTCAATAAGAAGGTCCACGGTATACAGTAAACCTGAAGTGAAGCATCGGAATCTAAAACAGGAGTCACAGGAGAGGTTCAAATCATAGAAAGTTAGAGTGTCAGTCCTCTAGTACTTAAGTCGGCATTGTGCATTTGTATTAAATTCGGATGCAATTTCTGTGTTTCATCGTCAATAAGATGGTCCTAGGATTACAGTAAACCTGAAGTGTAGCATTGGAATCTAAATCTGGACTCACAGGAGAGGTTCAAATCATCGAAAGTTATAGTGTCAGTCCTCTTGTACTTAAGTCGGCATTGTGCCTTTTGTATTAAATTCGGATGCAATTTCAGTGTTTCATCGTCAATAAGAAGGTCCGAGGGATACAGTGAACCTGAAGTGAAGCATCGGAATCCAAAACTGGACTCACAGGAGAGGTTCAAATCATAGAAAGTTAGAGTGTAAGTCCTCTTGTACTTAAGTCGGCACTGTGCCTTTTGTAATAATTTCGGATGCAATTTCTGTGTTTCATCGTCAATAAGAAGGTCCACGGTATACAGTAAACCTGAAGTGAAGCATCGGAATCTAAAACAGGAGTCACAGGAGAGGTTCAAATCATAGAGAGTTAGAGTGTCAGTCCTCTAGTACTTAAGTCGGCATTGTTCTTTTGTATTAAATTCGGATGCAATTTCTGTGTTTCATCGTCAATAAGAAGGTCCAAAGTATACAGTAATCCTGAAGTGAAGCATCGGAATCTAAAACTGGACTCACAGGAGAGGTTCAAATCATAGAAAGTCAGAGTGTTAGTCCTCTTGTAATTAAGTCTTCATTGTGCCTTTTGTATTACATTCGGATGCAATTTCTGTGTTTCATCGTCAATAAGACGGTCCAAGGTATACAGTAAACATGAAGTGAAGCATCGGAATCTAAAACTGGACTCACAGGAGAGGTTCAAATCACAGAAAATTAGAGTGTCAGTCCTCTTGTACTTATGTCGGCATTGTGCCTTTTGTATTAAATTCGGACGCTATTTCTGTGTTTCATCGTCAATAAGAAGGTCCTAGGATTACAGTAAACCTGAAGAGTAGCATCGGAATCTAAAAGTGGACTCACAGGAGAGGTTCAAATCATCGAAAGTTAGAGTGTTAGTCCTCTTGTACTTAAGTCGGCATTGTGCCTTTCGTATTTAATTCCGATGCAATTTCTGTGTTTCATAGTCAATAAGAAGGTAGAAGGGATGCAGTAAACCTGAAGTGAAGCATCGGAATCTAAAACTGGACTCACAGGAGAGGTTCAAATCATAGAAATTTATAGTGTCAGTCCTCTTGTACTTAAGTCGGCATTGTGCCTTTTGTACTAAATTCGGATGCAATTTCTGTGTTTCATCGTCAATAAGAAGGTCCGAGGGATACAGTAATCCTGAAGTGAAGCATCGGAATCTAAAACTGGACTCACAGGAGAGGTTCAAATCATAGAAAGTTAGAGTGTCAGTCCTCTTGTACTTAAGTCGGCATTGTGCCTTTTGTATTAAATTCGGATGCAATTTCTGTGTTTCATCGTCAATACGAAGGTCCAAGGTAAACAGTAAACCTGAAGTGAAGCATCGGAATCTAAAACTGGACACACAGGAGAGGTTCAAATCATAGAAAGTTAGAGTGTTAGTCCTCTTGTACTTAAGTCGGCATTGTGCTTTTTGGATTAAATTCGGATGCAAACTCTGTGTTTCATCGTCAATAAGAAGGTCCAAAGTATACAGTAATCCTGAAGTGAAGCATCGGAATCTAAAACAGCACTCACAGGAGAGGTTCAAATTATAGAAAGTTAGAGTGTCACTCCTCTTGTACTTATGTCGTCATTGTGCCTTTTGTATTAAATTCGGAAGCAATTTCTGTGTTTCATCGTCAATAAGAAGGTCCAAGGGATACAGTAAACCTGAAGTGAAGCATCGGAATCTACAACTGGACTCACAGGAGAGATTCAAATCATAGAGAGTTGAAGTGTCATTCCTCTTAAACTTAAGTCGGCATTGTGCCTTTTGTATTAAATTCGGATGCAAATTCTGTGTTTCATCGTCAATAAGAAGGTCCAAGGGATACAGTAAACCTGATGTGAAGCATCGGAATCTAAAACTGTACTCACCGGAGAGGTTCAAATCATAGAAAGTTAGAGAGCCAGTCCTCTTGTACTTAAGTCGGCATAGTGCCTTTTGTATTAAATTCGGATGCTATTTCTGTGTTTCATCGTCAATAAGAAGGTCCAAGGATTACAGCAAACCTGAAGTGAAGGATCGGAATGTAAAACTGGACTCACAGGAGAGGTTCAAATCGTAGAAAGTTAGAGTGTCAGCCACCTTGTACTTAAGTCGGCATTATGCCTTTTTTTTTAAATTCGGATGCAAATTCTGTGTTTCATCGTCAATAAGAAGGTCCAAGGTGTACAGTAAACCTGAAATGAAACATCGGAAACTAAAACTGCACTCACAGGAGAGGTTCAAATCATAGAAAGTTAGAGTGTTAGTACTCTTGTACTTAAGTCGGCATTGTGCCTTTTGTGTTAAATTCGGATGCAATTTCTGTGTTTCATCGTCAATAAGAAGGTCGAAGGTATCCAGTAAACCTGAAGTGAAGCATGGAATCCAAAACTGCACTCACAGAAGAGGATCAAATCATAGAAAATTAGAGTGTCAGTCCTCTTGTACTTAAGTCGGCATTGTGCCTTTTGTATTAAATTCCGATGTAATTTCTGTGTTTCATCGTCAATAAGGAGGTCCAAGGTATATAGTAAACCTGAAGTGAAGCATCTAAATCTAAAACAACACTCACAGGAGAGGTTCAAATCATAGAAAGTTAGAGTGTCACTCCTCTTGTACTTATGTCGTCATTGTGCCTTTTGTATTAAATTCGGATGCAATTTCTGTGTTTCATCGTCAATAAGAAGGTCCAAGGTATACAGTAAACCTGAAGTGAAGCATCGGAATCTAAAACTGCAATCACAGAAGAGGTTCAAATCATAGAAACTTAGAGTGTTAGTCCTCTTGTACTTAAGTCGGCACTGTGCCTTTTGTAATAATTTCGGATGCAATTTCTGTGTTTCATCGTCAATAAGAAGGTCCACGGTATACAGTAAACCTGAAGTGAAGCATCGGAATCTATAACAGGAGTCACAGGAGAGGTTCAAATCATAGAAAGTTAGAGTGTCAGTCCTCTAGTACTTAAGTCGGCATTGTTCTTTTGTATTAAATTCGGATGCAATTTCTGTGTTTCATCGTCAATAAGAAGGTCCAAAGTATACAGTAATCCTGAAGTGAAGCATCGGAATCTAAAACTGGACTCACAGGAGAGGTTCAAATCATAGAAAGTCAGAGTGTTAGTCCTCTTGTAATTAAGTCTTCATTGTGCCTTTTGTATTAAATTCGGATGCAATTCCTGTGTTTCATCGTCAATAAGAATGTCCAAGGTATACAGTAAACATGAAGTGAAGCATCGGAATCTAAAACTGGACTCACAGGAGAGGTTCAAATCACAGAAAATTAGAGTGTCAGTCCTCTTGTACTTAAGTCGGCATTGTGCCTTTTGTATTAAATTCGGACGCTATTTCTGTGTTTCATCGTCAATAAGAAGGTCCTAGGATTACAGTAAACCTGAAGAGTAGCATCGGAATCTAAAAGTGGACTCACAGGAGAGGTTCAAATCATCGAAAGTTAGAGTGTCAGTCCTCTTGTACTTAAGTCGGCATTGTGCCTTTCGTATTTAATTCCGGTGCAATTTCTGTGTTTCATAGTCAATAAGAAGGAAGAAGGGATGCAGTAAACCTGAAGTGAAGCATCGGAATCTAAAACTGGACTCACAGGAGAGGTTCAAATCATAGAAATTTATAGTGTCAGTCCTCTTGTACTTAAGTCGGCATTGTGCCTTTTGTACTAAATTCAGATGCAATTTCTGTGTTTCATCGTCAATAAGAAGGTCCGAGGGATACAGTAATCCTGAAGTGAAGCATCGGAATCTAAAACTGGACTCACAGGAGAGGTTCAATTCATAGAATGTTAGAGTGTCAGTCCTCTTGTACTTAAGTCGGCATTGTGCCTTTTGTATTAAATTCGGATGCAATTTCTGTGTTTCATCGTCAATACGAAGGTCCAAGGTAAACAGTAAACCTGAAGTGAAGCATCGGAATCTAAAACTGGACACACAGGAGAGGTTCAAATCATAGAAAGTTAGAGTGTTAGTCCTCTTGTACTTAAGTCGGCATTGTGATTTTTGGATTAAATTCGGATGCAAACTCTGTGTTTCATCGTCAATAAGAAGGTCCAAAGTATACAGTAATCCTGAAGTGAAGCATCGGAATCTAAAACAGCACTCACAGGAGAGGTTCAAATCATAGAAAGTTAGAGTGTCACTCCTCTTGTACTTATGTCGTCATTGTGCCTTTTGTATTAAATTCGGAAGCAATTTCTGTGTTTCATCGTCAATAAGAAGGTCCAAGGGATACAGTAAACCTGAAGTGAAGCATCGGAATCTAAAACTGTACTCACCGGAGAGGTTCAAATCATAGAAAGTTAGAGAGCCAGTCCTCTTGTACTTAAGTCGGCATAGTGCCTTTTGTATTAAATTCGGATGCTATTTCTGTGTTTCATCGTCAATAAGAAGGTCCGAGGATTACAGTAAACCTGAAGTGAAGGATCGGAATGTAAAACTGGACTCCCAGGAGAGGTTAAAATCGTAGAAAGTTAGAGTGTCAGCCCCCTTGTACTTAAGTCGGCATTGTGCCTTTTTTTTTAAATTCGGATGCAAATTCTGTGTTTCATCGTCAATAAGAAGGTCCAAGGTGTACAGTAAACCTGAAGTGAAACATCAGAATCTAAAACTGCACTCACAGGAGAGGTTCAAATCATAGAAAGTTAGAGTGTTAGTACTCTTGTACTTAAGTCGGCATTGTGCCTTTTGTTTAAATTCGGATGCAATTTCTGTGTTTCATCGTCAATAAGATGGTCGAAGGTATACAGTAAACCTGAAGTGAAGCATGGAATCCAAAACTGCACTCACAGAAGAGGATCAAATCATAAAAAATTAGAGTGTCAGTCCTCTTGTACTTAAGTCGGCATTGTGCCTTTTGTATTAAATTCCGATGTAATTTCTGTGTTTCATCGTCAATAAGAAGGTCCAAGGTATACAGTAAACCTGAAGTGAAACATCGGAATCTAAAACAGCACTCACAGGAGAGGTTCAAATCATAGAAAGTTAGAGTGTCACTCCTCTTGTACTTATGTCGTCATTGTGCCTTTTGTATTAAATTCGGATGATATTTCTGTGTTTCATCGTCAATAAGAAGGTCCAAGGTATACAGTAAACCTGAAGTGAAGCACCGGAATCTAAAACTGCACTCACAGAAGAGGTTCAAATCATAGAAACTTAGAGTGTCAGTCCTCTTGTACTTAAGTCGGCATTGTGCCTTTTGTATTAAATTTGGATGCAATTTCTGCGTTACATCGTCAATAAGAAGGTCCAAGGGATACAGCAAACCTGAAGTGAAGCATCGGAATCTAAAACTGGACTCACTGGAGAGGTTCAAATCATAGAAAGTTAGAGTGTCAGTCCTCTTGTACTTAAGTCGGCATTGTGCTTTTTGTTTTAAATTAGGATGCAAATTTCTGTGTTTCATCGTCAATAAGAAGGTCCAAGGTATACAGTAAACCTGAAGTGAAGCAGCGGAATGTAAAACTGGACTCACAAGAGAGGTTCAAACCACAGAAAGTTAGAGTGTCAGTCCTCTTGTACTTAAGTCGACATTGTGCCTTTTGTATTAAATTCGGATGCAATTTCTGTGTTTCATCGTCAATAAGACGGTCCTAGCATTACAGTAAACCTGAAGTGTAGCATCGGAATCTAAAACTGGACTCACAGGAGAGGTTCAAATCATCGAAAGTTAGAGTGTCTGTCCTCTTGTACATAAATTGGCATTGTGTTTTTAGTATTAAATTCGGGTGCAATTTCTGTGTTTCATAGTCACGAAGAAGGTACGAGGGATACAGTAAACCTGAAGTGAAGCATCGGAATCTAAAACTGCACTCACAGGAGAGGTTCAAATCACAGAAAGTTAGAGTGTCAGTCCTCTTGTACTTATGCCGTCATTGTGCTTTTTGTATTAAATTCGGAAGCAATTTCTGTGTTTCATCGTCAATAAGAAGGTCCAACGTATACAGTAAACCTGAAGTGAAGCATCGGCATCCAAAACTGCACTCACAGAAGAGGTTCAAATCATAGAAAATTAGAGTGTCAGTCCTCTTGTACTTAAGACGGCATTGTGCCTTTTGTATTAAATTCGGATGCAATTTCTGTGTTACATCGTCAATAAGAAGGTCCAATTGATACAGTAAACCTGAAGTGAAGCATCGGAATCTAAAACTGGACTCACAGGAGAGGTTCAAACCACAGAAAGTTAGAGTGTCAGTCCTCTTGTACTTATGTCGTCATTGTGCTTTTGTATTACATTCGGATGCAATTTCTGTGTTTCATCGTCAATAAGAAGGTCCAAGGTATACAGTAAACCTGAAGTGAAGCATGGAATCCAAAACTGCACTCACAGAAGTGGATCAAATCATAGAAAATTAGAGTGTCAGTCCTCTTGTACTTAAGTCGGCATTGTGCCTTTTGTATTAAATTCGGATGCAATTTCTGTGTTACATCGTCAATAAGAGGGTCCATGGGATACAGTAAAACTGAAGTGAAGCATCGGAATCTAAAACTGGACTCACAGGAGAGGTTAAAATCATAGAAAGTTAGAGGGTCAGTCATCTTGTACTTAAGTCGGCATTGTGCCTTTTGTATTAAATTAGGATGCTATTTCTGTATTTCATCGTCAATAAGAAGGTCCAAGGTTACAGTAAACCTGAAGTGAAGCATCGGAATCTAAAACTGGACTCACAGGATAGGTTCAAATCATAGAAAGTTAGAGTGTCAGTCCTCTTGTACTTAAGTCGGCATTGTGCCTTTTGTTTTAAATTCGGATGCAATTTCTGTGTTTCATCGTCAATAAGAAGGTCCAAGGTATACAGTAAACCTGAAGTGAAGCATCGGAATCTAAAACTGGACTCACAGGAGAGGTTCAAATCATAGAAAGTTAGAGTGTTAGTACTCTTGTACTTAAGTCGGCATTGTGCCTTTTGTATTAAATTCGGATGCAATTTCTGTGTTTCATCGTCAATAAGAAGGTCCTAGGATTACAGTAAACCTGAAGTGTAGCATCGGAATCTAACACTGGACTCACAGGGAAGGTTCAAATCATCGAAAGTTAGAGTGTCAGTCCTCTCGTACTTACGCCGGCATTGTGACTTTTGTATTACATTCGGATGCAATTTCTGTATGTCATCGTCAATATGAAGGTCCAAGGCATACAGTAAACCTGAAGTGAAGCAGCGGTATCTAAAACTGGACTCACAGGAGAGGTTCAAATCATACAAAGTTAGAGTGTCAGTCCTCTTGTACTTAAGTCGGGATTGTGCCTTTTGTATTAAATTGGATATAATTCCTGTGTTTCATCGTCAACACGAAGGTCCAAGGGATACAGTAAACCTCAAGTGGAGCATCGGAATCTATAACTGGACTCCCAGGAGAGGTTCAAATCATAGAAAGTTAGAGGGTGAGTCATCTTGTACATAAGTCGGCATTGTGCCTTTTGTATTAAATTCGGATGCTATTTCTATGTTTCATCGTCACTAAGAAGGTCCAAGGTATACAGTAAACCTGAAGTGAAGCATCGGAATCTAAAACTGGAGTCACAGTAGAGGTTCAAATCATAGAAAGTTAGAGTGTCAGTCCTCTTGTACTTAAGTCGGCATTGTGCCTTTTGTTTTAAATTCGGATGCAATTTCTGTGTTTCATCGTCAATAAGAAGGTCCAAGGTATACAGTAAACTTGAAGTGAAGCATCGGAATCTAAAACTGGACTCACAGGAGAGGTTCAAATCATAGAAAGTTAGAGGGTCAGTCATCTTGTACATATGTCGGCATTGTGCCTTTTGTATTAAATTCGGATGCTATTTCTGTGTTTCATCGTCAATAAGAAGGTCCAAGGTATACAGTAAACCTGAAGTGAAGCATCGGAATCTAAAACTGGACTCACAGGAGAGGTTCAAATCATAGGAAGTTAGAGTGTTAGTACTCTTGTACTTAAGTCGGCATTGAGTCTTTTGTATTAAATTCGCATGCAATTTCTGTGTTTCATCGTCAATAAGAAGGTCCAAGGTATACAGTAAACCTGAAGTGAAGCATCGAAATCCAAAACTGCACTCACAGAAGAGGTTCAAATCATAGAAAATTAGAGTGTCAGTCCTCTTGTACTTAAGTCGGCACTGTGCCATTTGTATTAAATTCGGATGCAATTTCTGTGTTACATCGTCAATAAGAAGGTCCAAGGGATACATTAAACCTGAAGTGAAGCATCGGAATCTAAAACTGGACTCACAGGAGAGGTTCAAATCGTAGAAAGTTAGAGGGTCAGTCATCTTGTACATAAGTCGGCATTGTGCCTTTTGTATTAAATTCGGATGCTATTTCTATGTTTCATCGTCAATAAGAAGGTCCAAGGTATACAGTAAACCTGAAGTGAAGTATCGGAATCTAAAACTGGACTCACAGGAGAGGTTCAAATCATAGAAAGTTAGAGAGTCAGTCATCTTGTACTTAAGTCGTCATTGTGCTTTTGTATTACATTCGGATGCAATTTCTGTGTTTCATCGTCAATAAGAAGGTCCTAGCATTACATTAAACCTGAAGTGAAGCATCGGAATCCAAAACTGCACTCACAGAAGAGGATCAAATCATAGAAAATTAGAGTGTCAGTCCTCTTGTACTTATGTCGTCATTGTGCTTTTGTATTACATTCGGATGCAATGTCTGTGTTACATCGTCAATAAGAAGGACCAACTGATACAGTAAGCCTGAAGTGAAGCATCGGAATCAAATTCTGGACTCACAGGAGAGGTTAAAATCATAGAAAGTTAGAGTGTCAGTCATCTTGTACTTAAGTCGGCATTGTGCCTTTTGTATTAAATTCGGATGCAATTTCTGTATTTCATCGTCAATATGAAGGTCTAAGGTATACAGTAAACCTGAAGTGAAGCATCGGAATCTAAAACTGGACTCACAGGAGAGGTTCAAATCACACAAATTTAGAGTGTCAGTCCTCTTGTACTTAAGTCGGAATTGTGCCTTTTGTATCAAATTCGGATGTAATTTCTGTGTTTCATCGTCAATAAGAAGGTCCAAGGGATACAGTAAACCTGAAGTGAAGCATCGGAATCTATAACTGGACCCACAGGAGAGGTTAAAATATAAGAAAGTTAGAGTGTTAGTCCTCTTGTACTTAAGTCGCCATTGTGCCTTTTGTATTAAATTCGGATGCAATTTCTGTGTTTCATCGTCAATAAGAAGGTCCAAGGTATACAGTAAACCTGAAGTGAAGCATCGGAATCTAAAACAGCACTCACAGGAGAGGTTCAAATCATAGAAAGTTAGAGTGTCACTCCTATTGTACTTATGTCGTCATTGTGCCTTTTGTATTAAATTCGGATGCAATTTCTGTGTTTGAGCGTCAATAAGAAGGTCCAAGGTATACAGTAAACCTGAAGTGAAGCATCGGAATCTAAAACTGCACTCACAGAAGAGGTTCAAATCATAGAAACTTAGAGTGTCAGTCCTCTTGTACTTAAGTCGGCATGTGCCTTTTGTATTAAATTCGGATGCAATTTCTGTGTTTCATCGTCAATAAGAAGGTCCAAGGATTACAGTAAACCTGAAGTGAAGCATCGGAATCTAAAACTGGACTCACAGGAGAGGTTCAAATCATAGAAAGATAGAGTGTCAGTCCTCTTGTACTTAAGTCGGCATTGTGCCTTTTGTTTTAAATTAGGATGCAAATTTCTGTGTTTCATCGTCAATAAGAAGGTCCAAGGTATACAGTAAACCTGAAGTGAAGCAGCGGAATGTAAAACTGGACTCACAAGAGAGGTTCAAACCACAGAAAGTTAGAGTGTCAGTCCTCTTGTACTTAAGTCGACATTGTGCCTTTTGTATTAAATTCGGATGCAATTTCTGTGTTTCATCGTCAATAAGAAGGTCCTAGCATTACAGTAAACCTGAAGTGTAGCATCGGAATCAAAAACTGGACTCACAGGAGAGGTTCAAATCATCGAAAGTTAGACTGTCTGTCCTCTTGTACATATTTTGGCATTGTGCCTTTAGTATTAAATTCGGGTGCAATTTCTGTGTTTCATAGTCACGAAGAAGGTACGAGGGATACAGTAAACCTGAAGTGAAGCATCGGAATCTAAAACTGCACTCACAGGAGAGGTTCAAATCACAGAAAGTTAGAGTGTCAGTCCTCTTGTACTTATGCCGTCATTGTGCCTTTTGTATTAAATTCAGAAGCAATTTCTGTGTTTCATCGTCAATAAGAAGGTCAGGGTATACAGTAAACCTGAAGTGAAGCATCGGCATCCAAAACTGCACTCACAGAAGAGGTTCAAATCATAGAAAATTAGAGTGGCAGTCCTCTTGTACTTAAGACGACATTGTGCCTTTTGTATTAAATTCGGATGCAATTTCTGTGTTACATCGTCAATAAGGAGGTCCAAGGGATACAGTAAACCTGAAGTGACGCATCGGAATCTAAAACTGGACTCACAGGAGAGGTTCAAACCACAGAAAGTTAGAGTGTCAGTCCTCTTGTACTTATGTCGTCATTGTGCTTTTGTATTACATTCGGATGCAATTTCTGTGTTTCATCGTCAATAAGAAGGTCCAAGGTATACAGTAAACCTGAAGTGAAGCATGGAATCCAAAACTGCACTCACAGAAGAGGATCAAATCATAGAAATTAGAGTGTCAATCCTCTTGTACTTAAGTCGGCATTGTGCCTTTTGTATTAAATTCGGATGCAATTTCTGTGTTACATCGTCAATAAGAAGGTCCATGGGATACAGTAAACCTGAAGTGAAGCATCGGAATCTAAAACTGGACTCACAGGAGAGGTTGAAATCATAGAAAGTTAGAGGGTCAGTCATCTTGTACTTAAGTCGGCATTGTGCCTTTTGTATTAAATTAGGATGCTATTTCTGTATTTCATCGTCAATAAGAAGGTCCAAGGTATACAGTAAACCTGAAGTGAAGCATCGGAATCTAAAACTGGTCTCACAGGAGAGGTTCGTATCATAGAAAGTTAGAGTGTCAGTCCTCTTGTACTTAAGTCGGCATTGTGCCTTTTGTTTTAAATTCGGATGCAATTTCTGTGTTTCATCGTCAATAAGAATGTCCAAGGTATACAGTAAACCCGAAGTGAAGCATCGGAATCTAAAACTGGACTCACAGGAGAGGTTCAAATCAAAAAATGTTAGAGTGTTAGTACTCTTGTACTTAAGTCGGCATTGTGCCTTTTGTATTAAATTCGGATGCAATTTCTGTGTTTCATCGTCAATAAGAAGGTCCTAGGATTACAGTAAACCTGAAGTGTAGCATCGGAATCTAACACTGAACTCACAGGGGGGTTCAAATCATCGAAAGTTAGAGTGTCACTCCTCTTGTACTTACGCCGGCATTTTGCCTTTTGTATTAAATTCGGATGCAATTTCTGTATTTCATCGTCAATATGAAGGTCCAAGGCATACAGTAAACCTGAAGTGAAGCAGCGGTATCTAAAACTGGACTCACAGGAGAGGTTAAAATCATAGAAAGTTAGAGTGTTAGTCCTCTTGTACTTAAGTCGGCATTGTGCCTTTTGTATTAAATTCGGATGCAATTTCTGTGTTTCATCGTCAATAAGAAGGTCCAAGGTATACAGTAAACCTGAAGTGAAGCAACGGAATCTAAAACTGCACTCACAGGAGAGGTTCAAATCATAGAAAGTTAGAGTGTCAGTCCTCTTGTACTTACGTCGTCATTGTGCCTTTTGTATTAAATTCGGATGCAATTTCTGTGTTACATCGTCAATAAGAAGGTCCAAGGGACACATTAAACCTGACGTGAAGCATCGGAATCTAAAACTGGACTCACAGGAGAGGTTCAAATCATAGAAAGTTAGAGGGTCAGTCATCTTGTACATAAGTCGGCATTGTGCCTTTTGTATTAAATTCGGATGCTATTTCTATGTTTCATCGTCAATAAGAAGGTCCAAAGTATACAGTTAACCTGAAGTGAAGCATCGGAATCTAAAACTGGACTCACAGGAGAGGTTCAAACCACAGAAAGTTAGTGTCAGTCCTCTTGTACTTATGTCGTCATTGTGCTTTTGTATTACATTCGGATGCAATTTCTGTGTTTCGTCGTCAATAAGAAGGTCCTAGCATTACAGTAAACCTGAAGTGAAGCATCGGAATCCAAAACTGCACTCACAGAAGAGGATCAAATCATAGAAAATTAGAGTGTCAGTCCACTTGTACTTATGTCGTCATTGTGCTTTTGTATTACATTCGGATGCAATGTCTGTGTTACATCGTCAATAAGAAGGACCAACTGATACAGTAAGCCTGAAGTGAAGCATCGGAATCAAATACTGGACTCACAGGAGAGGTTAAAATCATAGAAAGTTAGAGTGTCAGTCCTCTTGTACTTAAGCCGGCATTGTGCCTTTTGTATTAAATTCGGATGCAATTTCTGTGTTACATCGTCAATAAGAAGGTCCAAGGGATACAGCAAACCTGAAGTGAAGCATCGGAATCTAAAACTGGACTCACAGGAGAGGTTCAAATCATAGAAAGTTAGAGGGTCAGTCATCTTGTACTTAAATCGGCATTGTGCCTTTTGTATTAAATTCGGATTGTATTTCTGTATTTCATCGTCAACACGAAGGTCCAAGGGATACAGTAAACCTCAAGTGAAGCATCGGAATCTATAACTGGACTCACAGGAGAGGTTCAAATCACAGAAAGTTAGAGTGTCAGTCCTCTTGTATTTAAGTCGGCATTGTGCCTTTTGTATTAAATTCGGATGCAATTTCTGTGTTTCATCGTCAATAAGAGTGTCCAAGGTATACAGTAAACCTGAAGTGAAGCATCGGAATCTGAAACCGGAACATACAGGAGAGGTTCAAACCACAGAAAGTTAGAGTGTCAGTCCTCTTGTACTTAAGTCGACATTGTGCCTTTTGTATTAAATTCGGATGCAATTTCTGTGTTACATCGTCAATAAGAAGATCCAAGGGATACAGTAAACCTGAAGTGAAGCATCGGAATCTAAAACTGGACTCACAGGAGAGGTTCAAACCACAGAAAGTTAGAGTGTCAGTCCTCTTGTACTTATGTCGTCATTGTGCTTTTGTATTACATTCGGATGCAATTTCTGTGTTTCATCGTCAATAAGAAGGTCCAAGGTATACAGTAAACCTGAAGTGAAGCATCGGAATCCAAAACTGCACTCACAGAAGAGGATCAAATCATAGAAAATTAGAGTGTCAGTCCTCTTGTACTTAAGTCGGCATTGTGCCTTTTGTATTAAATTAGGATGCAATTTCTGTGTTACATCGTCAATAAGAAGGTCCATGGGATACAGTAAACCTGAAGTGAAGCATCGGAATCTAAAACTGGACTCACAGGAGAGGTTCAAATCATAGAAAGTTAGAGTGTTAGTACTCTTGTACTTAAGTCGGCATTGTGCCTTTTGTATTAAATTCGGATGCAATTTCTGTGTTTCATCGTCAATAAGAAGGTCCAAGGTATACAGTAAACCTGAAGTGAAGCAACGGAATCTAAAACTGCACTCACAGGAGAGGTTCAAATCATAGAAAGTTAGTGTGTCAGTCCTCTTGTACTTACGTCGTCATTGTGCCTTTTGTATTAAATTCGGATGCAATTTCTGTGTTTCATCGTCAATAAGAAGGTCCAAGGTATACAGTAAATCTGAAGTGAAGCATCGAAATCCAAAACTGCTCTCACAGAAGAGGTTCAAATCATAGAAAATTTGAGTGTCAGTCCTCTTGTACTTAAGTCGGCACTGTGCCTTTTGTATTAAATTCGGATGCAATTTCTGTGTTACATCGTCAATAAGAAGGTCCAAGGGATACATTAAACCTGAAGTGAAGCATCGGAATCTAAAACTGGACTCACAGGAGAGGTTCAAATCATAGAAAGTTAGAGGGTCAGTCATCTTGTACTTAAGTCAGCATTGTGCCTTTTGTATTAAATTCGGATTGTAATTATGTGTTTCATCGTCAATAAGAAGGTCCAAGGATTACAGTAAACCTGAAGTGAAGCATCGGTATCTAAAACTGGACTCACAGGAGAGGTTCAAATCATAGAAAGTTAGAGTGTCAGTCCTCTTGTACTTAAGTCGGCATTGTGCCTTGTGTATTAAATTCAGATGCAATTTCTGTGTTACATCGTCAATAAGAAGGTCCAAGGGATACAGTTAACCTGAAGTGAAGCATCGGAATCTAAAACTGGACTCACAGGAGAGGTTCAAACCACAGAAAGTTAGAGTGTCATTCCTCTTGTAGTTATGTCGTCATTGTGCTTTTGTATTACATTCGGATGCAATTTCTGTGTTTCATCGTCAATAAGAAGGTCCTAGCATTACAGTAAACCTGAAGTGAAGCATCGGAATCCAAAACTGCACTCACAGAAGAGGATCAAATCATAGAAAGTTAGAGTTTCTTTCCTCTTCTACTTATGTCGTCATTGTGCTTTTGTATTACATTCGGATGCAATGTCTGTGTTTCATCGTCAATAAGAAGGACCAACTGATACAGTAAGCCTGAAGTGAAGCATCGGAATCAAATACCGGACTCACAGGAGAGGTTAAAATCATAGAAAGTTTGAGTGTCAGTCCTCTTGTACTTAAGTCGGCATTGTTCCTTTTGTGTTAAATTCGGATGCAATTACTGTGTTTCATCGTCAATAAGAAGGTCCAAGGGATACAGTAAACCTGAAGTGAAGCATAGGAATCTATAACTGGCCTCACAGGAGAGGTTCAAATCATAGAAAGTTAGAGCGTTAGTCCTCTTGTACTTAAGTCGGCATTGTACCTTTTGCATTAAATTCGGATGCAATATCTGCGTTTCATCGGCAATAAGAAGTCCAAGGTATACAGTAAACCTGAAGTGGAGCATCGGAATCTAAAACTGGACTCACAGGAGAGGTTCAAATCATAGTAAGTTAGAGTTTCAGTCCTCTTGTACTTAAGTCGGCATTGTGCCTTTTGTATTAAATTCGGATGCAATTTCTGTGTTTCATCGTCAATAAGAAGGTCCTAGGATTACAGTAAACCTGAAGTGTCGCATCGGAATCTAACAATGGACTCACAGGGGAGGTTCAAATCATCGAAAGTTAGAGTGTCAGTCCTCTTGTACTTCCGCCGGTATTGTGCCTTTTGTATTAAATTCGGATGCAATTTCTGTATTTCATCGTCAATATGAAGGTCTAAGGTATACAGTAAACCTGAAGTGAAGCATCGGAATCTAAAACTGGACTCACAGGAGAGGTTCAAATCATACAAAGTTAGAGTGTCAGTCCTCTTGTACTTAAAACGGAATTGTGCCTTTTGTATTAAATTCGGATGTAATTTCTGTGTTTCATCGTCAATAAGAAGGTCCAAGGGATACAGTAAACCTGAAGTGAAGCATTGGAATCTATAACTGGACCCACAGGAGAGGTTAAAATCTAAGAAAGTTAGAGTGTTAGTCCTCTTGTACTTAAGTCGGCATTGTGCCTTTTGTTTTAAATGAGGATGCAATTTCTGTGTTTCATCGTCAATAAGAAGGTCCAAGGTATACAGTAAACCTGAAGTGGAGCATCGGAATGTAAAACTGGACTCACAGGGCCGGTTCAAATCAAAGAAAGTTAGAGTGTTTGTACTCTTGTACTTAAGTCGGCATTGTGCCTTTTGTATTAAATTCAGATGCAATTTCTGTGTTTCATCGTCAATATGAAGGTCCAAGGTATACAGTAAACCTGAAGTGAAGCATCGGAATCTAAAACTGGACTCACAGGAGAGGTTCAAATCACAGAAAGTTAGAGTGTCAGTCCTCTTGTACTTAAGTCGGCATTGTGCCTTTTGTATTAAATTCGGATGCAATTTCTGTGTTTCATCGTCAATAAGAATGTCCAAGGTATACAGTAAACCTGAAGTGAAGCATCGGAATCTAAAACTGGACTCACAGGAGTGGTTCAAACCACAGAAAGTTCGAGTGTCAGTCCTCTTGTACTTAAGTCGACATTGTGCCTTTTGTATTAAATTCGGATGCAATTTCTGTGTTTCATCGTCAATAAGAAGGTCCTAGCATTACAGTAAACCTGAAGTGTAGCATCGGAATCTAAAACTGGACTCACAGGAGAGGTTCAAATCATCGAAAGTTAGAGTGTCTGTCCTCATGTACACAAATTGGCATTGTGCCTTTAGTATTAAATTCGGATGCAATTTCTGTGTTTCATAGTCACGAAGAAGGTACGAGGGATACAGTAAACCTGAAGTGAAGCATCGGAATCTAAAACTGCACTCACAGGAGAGGTTCAAATCACCGAAAGTTAGAGTGTCAGTCCTCTTGTACTTATGCCGTCATTCTGCCTTTTGTATTAAATTCGGAAGCAATTTCTGTGTTTCATCGTCAATAAGAAGGTCCAAGGTATACAGTAAACCGGAAGTGAAGCATCGGAATCCAAAACTGCACTCACAGAAGAGGTTCAAATCATAGAAAATTAGAGTGTCAGTCCTCTTGTACTTAAGACGGCATTGTGCCTTTTGTATTAAATTCGGATGCTATTTCTGTGTTACATCGTCAATAAGAAGGTCCAAGGGATACAGTAAACCTGAAGTGAAGCATCGGAATCTAAAACTGGACGCACAGGAGAGGTTCAAACCACAGAAAGTTAGAGTGTCAGTCCTCTTCTACTTATGTCGTCATTGTGCTTTTGTATTACATTCGGATGCAATTTCTGTGTTTCATCGTCAATAAGAAGGTCCAAGGTATACAGTAAACCTGAAGTGAAGCATCGGAATCCAAAACTGCACTCACAGAAGAGGATCAAATCATAAAAAATTAGAGTGTCAGTCCTCTTGTACTTAAGTCGGCATTGTGCCTTTTGTATTAAATTCGGATGCAATTTCTTTGTTACATCGTCAATAAGAAGGTCCATGGGATACAGTAAACCTGAAGTGAAGCATCGGAATCTAAAACTGGACTCACAGGAGAGGTTCAAATCATAGAAAGTTAGAGTGTTAGTACTCTTGTACTTAAGTCAGTATTGTGCCTTTTGTATTAAATTCAGATGCAATTTCTGTGTTTCATCGTCAATATGAAGGTCCAAGGTATACAGTAAACCTGAAGTGAAGCATCGGAATCTAAAACTGGACTCACAGGAGAGGTTCAAATCACAGAAAGCTAGAGTGTCAGTCCTCTTGTACTTAAGTCGGCATTGTGCCTTTTGTATTAAATTCGGATGCAATTTCTGTGTTTCATCGTCAATAAGAGTGTCCAAGGTATACAGTAAACCTGAAGTGAACATCGGAATCTGAAACTGGACTCACAGGAGAGGTTCAAACCACAGAAAGTTAGAGTGTCAGTCCTCTTGTACTTAAGTCGACATTGTGCCTTTTGTATTAAATTCGGATGCAATTTCTGTGTTTCATCGTCAATAAGAAGGTCCAAGGTATACAGTAAACCTGAAGTGGAGCATCGGAATCTAAAACTGGACTCACAGGGCAGGTTCAAATCAAAGAAAGTTAGAGTGTTAGTACTCTTGTACTTAAGTCGGCATTGTGCCTTTTGTTTTAAATTAGGATGCAATTTCTGTGTTTCATCGTCAATAAGAAGGTCCAAGGTATACAGTAAACCTAAAGTGGAGCATCGGAATCTAAAACTGGACTCACAGGGCAGGTTCAAATCAAAGAAAGTTAGAGTGCTAGTACTCTTGTACTTATGTCGTCATTGTGCCATTTGTATTAAATTCGGATGCAATTTCTGTGTTTCATCGTCATTAAGAAGGTCCAAGGTATACAGTAAACCTGAAGTGAAGCATCGGAATCTAAAACTGCACTCACAGAAGAGGTTCAAATCATAGAAAATTAGGGTGTCAGTCCTCTTGTACTTAAGTCGGCATTGTGCCTTTTGTATTAAATTCGGATGCAATTTCTGTGTTACATCGTCAATAAGAAGGTCCAAGGGATACAGTAAACCTGAAGTGAAGCATCGGAATCTAAAACTGGACTCACAGGAGAGGTTCAAATCATAGAAAGTTAGAGGGTCAGTCATCTTGTACTTAAGTCGGCATTGTGCCTTTTGTATTAAATTCGGATGCTATTTTTGTGTTTTAACGTCAATAAGAAGGTCCAAGGTATACAGTAAACATGAAGTGAAGCATCGGAATCTAAAACTGGACTCACAGGAGAGGTTCAAATCATAGAAAGTTAGGGTGTTAGTACTCTTGTACTTAAGTCAGGCATTGTGCCTTTAGTATTAAATTCGGATGCAATTTCTGTGTTTCATAGTCAAGGAGAAGGTCCAAGGGATACAGTAAACCTGAAGTGAAGCATCGGAATCTAAAACTGGACTCACAGGAGAGGTTCAAATCATAGAAAGTTAGAGTGTTAGTACTCTTGTACTTATGTCTTCTTTGTGCCTTTTGTATTAAATTCGGATGCAATTTCTGTGTTTCAACGTCAATAAGAAGGTCCAAGGTATACAGTAAACCTGAAGTGAAGCATCGGAATCTAAAACTGCACTCACAGGAGAGGTTCAAATTATAGAAAGTTAGAGTGTCAGTCCTCTTCTACTTAAGTCGGCATTGTGCCTTTTGTATTAAATTCGGATGCAATTTCTGTGATTCATCGTCAATAAGAAGGTCCAAAGGATACAGTAAACCTGAAGTGAAGCATCGGAATCTAAAACTGCACTCACAGGAGAGGTTCAAATCATAGAAAGTTAGAGTGTCAGTCCTCTTGTACTTATGTCGTCATTGTGCTTTTTGTATTAAATTCGGATACAATCTCTGTGTTTCAACGTCAATAAGAAGGTCCAAGGTATACAGTAAACCTGAAGTGAAGCATCGGATTCTAAAACTGCACTCACAGGAGAGGTTCAAATCATAGAAAGTTAGAGTGTCAGTCCTATTGTACTTAAGTCGGCATTGTGTCTTTTGTTTTAAATTCGGATGCAATTTCTGTATTACATCGTCAATAAGAAGGTCCAAGGTATACAGTAAACCTGAAGTGAAGCATCGGAATCTAAAACAGGAAACACAGGAGAGGTTCAAATCATAGAAAGTTAGAGTGTTAGTACTCTTGTACTTAAGTCGGCATTGTGCCTTTTGTATTAAATTCGGATGCAATTTCTGTGTTTCATCGTCAATAAGAAGGTCCAAGGTATACAGTAAACCTGAAGTGAAGCATCGGAATCTAAAACTGGGCACACAGGACAGGTTCAAATCACAGAAAGTTAGAGTGTCAGTCCTCTTGTACTTAAGTCGGCATTGTGCCTTTTGTATTAAATTCGGATGCAGTTTCTGTGTTTGATCGTCAATAAGAAGGTCCTAGGATTACAGTAAAGCTGAAGTGTAGCATCGGAATCTAACACTGCACTCGCAGGGGAGGTTCAAATCATCGAAAGTTAGAGTGTCAGTCCTCTTGTACTTAAGCCGGCATTGTGCCTTTTGTATTAAATTCGGATGCAATTTCTGTATTTCATCGTCAATATGAAGGTCCAAAGTATACAGTAAACCTGAAGTGAAGCATCGGAATCTAAAACTGGACTCACAGGAGAGGTTCAAATCATCGAAAGTTAGAGTGTCTGTCCTCTTGTACACAAATTGGCATTGTGCCTTTAGTATTAAATTCGGATGCAATTTCTGTGTTTCATAGTCACGAAGAAGGTACGAGGGATACAGTAAACCTGAAGTGAAGCATCGGAAGCTAAAACTGCACTCACAGGAGAGGTTCAAATCACCGAGAGTTAGAGTGTCAGTCCTCTTGTACTTATGCCGTCATTCTGCCTTTTGGATTAAATTCGGAAGCAATTTCTGTGTTTCATCGTCAATAAGAAGGTCCAAGGTATACAGTAAACCTGAAGTGAAGCATCGGAATCCAAAACTGCACTCACATAGAAAATTAGAGTGTCAGTCCTCTTGTACTTAAGACGGCATTGTGCCTTTTTTATTAAATTCGGATGCTATTTCTGTGTTACATCGTCAATAAGAAGGTCCAAGGGATACAGTAAACCTGAAGTGAAGCATCGGAATCTAAAACTGGACGCACAGGAGAGGTTCAAACCACAGAAAGTTAGAGTGTCAGTCCTCTTGTACTTATGTCGTCATTGTGCTTTTGTATTACATTCGGATGCAATTTCTGTGTTTTATCGTCAATAAGAAGGTCCAAGGTAAACAGTAAACCTGAAGTGAAGCATCGGAATCCACAACTTCACTCACAGAAGAGGATCAAATCATAAAAAATTAGAGTGTCAGTCCTCTTGTACTTAAGTCGGCATTGTGCCTTTTGTATTAAATTCGGATGCAATTTCTTTGTTACATCGTCAATAAGAAGGTCCATGGGATACAGTAAACCTGAAGTGAAGCATCGGAATCTAAAACTGGACTCACAGAAGAGGTTCAAATCATAGAAAGTTAGAGTGTTAGTACTCTTGTACTTAAGTCGGCATTGTGCCTTTTGTATTAAATTCAGATGCAATTTCTGTGTTTCATCGTCAATATGAAGGTCCAAGGTATACAGTAAACCTGAAGTGAAGCATCGGAATCTAAAACTGGACTCACAGGAGAGGTTCAAATCACAGAAAGTTAGAGTGTCAGTCCTCTTGTACTTAAGTCGGCATTGTGCCTTTTGTATTAAATTCGGATGCAATTTCTGTGTTTCATCGTCAATAAGAATGTCCAAGGTATACAGTAAACCTGAAGTGAACATCGGAATCTAAAACTGGACTCACAGGAGAGGTTCAAACCACAGAAAGTTAGAGTGTCAGTCCTCTTGTACTTAAGTCGACATTGTGCCTTTTGTATTAAATTCGGATGCAATTTCTGTGTTTCATCGTCAATAAGAAGGTCCAAGGTATACAGTAAACCTGAAGTGGAGCATCGGAATCTAAAACTGGACTCACAGGGCAGGTTCAAATCAAAGAAAGTTAGAGTGTTAGTACTCTTGTACTTAAGTCGGCATTGTGCCTTTTGTTTTAAATTAGGATGCAATTTCTGTGTTTCATCGTCAATAAGAAGGTCCAAGGTATACAGTAAACCTGAAGTGGAGCATCGGAATCTAAAACTGGACTCACAGGGCAGGTTCAAATCAAAGAAAGTTAGAGTGTTGGTACTCTTGTACTTATGTCGTCATTGTGCCATTTGTATTAAATTCGGATGCAATTTCTGTGTTTCATCGGCATTAAGAAGGTCCAAGGTATACAGTAAACCTGAAGTGAAGCATCGGAATCTAAAACTGCACTCACAGAAGAGGTTCAAATCATAGAAAATTAGGGTGTCAGTCTTCTTCTACTTCAGTCGGCATTGTGCCTTTTGTATTAAATTCGGATGCAATTTCTGTGTTACATCGTCAATAAGAAGGTCCAAGGGATACAGTAAACCTGAAGTGTAGCATCGGAATCTAAAACTGGACTCACAGGAGAGATTCAAATCATAGAAAGTTAGAGGGTCAGTCATCTTGTACTTAAGTCGGCATTGTGCCTTTTGTATTAAATTCGGATGCTATTTTTGTGTTTCATCGTCAATAAGAAGGTCCAAGGTATACAGTAAACATGAAGTGAAGCATCGGAATCTAAAACTGGACTCACAGGAGAGGTTCAAATCATAGAAAGTTAGGGTGTTAGTACTCTTGTACTTAAGTCAGGCATTGTGCCTTTAGTATTAAATTCGGATGCAATTTCTGTGTTTCATAGTCAAGGAGAAGGTCCAAGGGATACAGTAAACCTGAAGTGAAGCATCGGAATCTAAAACTGGACTCACAGGAGAGGTTCAAATCATAGAAAGTTAGAGAGTCAGTCCTCTTGTACTTATGTCGTCTTTGTGCCCTTTGTATTAAATTCGGATGCAATTTCTATGTTTCAACGTCAATAAGAAGGTCCAAGGTATACAGTAAACCTGAAGTGAAGCATCGGAATCTAAAACTGCACTCACAGGAGAGGTTCAAATCATAGAAAGTTAGAGTGTCAGTCCTCTTGTACTTAAGTCGGCATTGTGCCTTTTGTATTAAATTCGGATGCAATTTCTGTGATTCATCGTCAATAAGAAGGTCCAAAGGATACAGTAAACCTGAAGTGAAGCATCGGAATCTAAAACTGCACTCACAGGAGAGGTTCAAATCATAGAAAGTTAGAGTGTCAGTCCTTTTGTACTTATGTCGTCATTGTGCCTTTTGTATTAAATTCGGATACAATTTCTGTGTTTCAACGTCAATAAGAAGGTCCAAGGTATACAGTAAACCTGAAGCGGAGCATCGGAATCTAAAACTGGACTCACAGGGCCGGTTCAAATCAAAGAAAGTTAGAGTGTTTGTACTCTTGTACTTAAGTCGGCATTGTGCCTTTTGTATTAAATTCAGATGCAATTTCTGTGTTTCATCGTCAATATGAAGGTCCAAGGTATACAGTAAACCTGAAGTGAAGCATCGGAATCTAAAACTGGACTCACAGGAGAGGTTCAAATCACAGATAGTTAGAGTGTCAGTCCTCTTGTACTTAAGTCGGCATTGTGCCTTTTGTATTAAATTCGGATGCAATTTCTGTGTTTCATCGTCAATAAGAATGTCCAAGGTATACAGTAAACCTGAAGTGAAGCATCGGAATCTAAAACTGGACTCACAGGAGAGGTTCAAACCACAGAAAGTTAGAGTGTCAGTCCTCTTGTACTTAAGTCGACATTGTGCCTTTTGTATTAAATTCGGATGCAATTTCTGTGTTTCATCGTCAATAAGAAGGTCCTAGCATTACAGTAAACCTGAAGTGTAGCATCGGAATCTAAAACTGGACTCACAGGAGAGGTTCAAATCATCGTAAGTTAGAGTGTCTGTCCTCTTGTACACAAATTGGCATTGTGCCTTTAGTATTAAATTCGGATGCAATTTCTGTGTTTCATAGTCACGAAGAAGGTACGAGGGATACAGTAAACCTGAAGTGAAGCATCGGAATCTAAAACTGCACTCACAGGAGAGGTTCAAATCACCGAAAGTTAGAGTGTCAGTCCTCTTAAACTTATGCCGTCATTCTGCCTTTTGTATTAAATTCGGAAGCAATTTCTGTGTTTCATCGTCAATAAGAAGGTCCAAGGTATACAGTAAACCTGAAGTGAAGCATCGGAATCCAAAACTGCACTCACAGAAGAGGTTCAAATCATAGAAAATTAGAGTGTCAGTCCTCTTGTACTTAAGACGGCATTGTGCCTTTTGTATTAAATTCGGATGCTATTTCTGTGTTACATCGTCAATAAGAAGGTCCAAGGGATACAGTAAACCTGAAGTGAAGCATCGGAATCTAAAACTGGACGCACAGGAGAGGTTCAAACCACAGAAAGTTAGAGTGTCAGTCCTCTTGTACTTATGTCGTCATTGTGCTTTTGTATTACATTCGGATGCAATTTCTGTGTTTCATCGTCAATAAGAAGGTCCAAGGTATACAGTAAACCTGAAGTGAAGCATCGGAATCCAAAACTGCACTCACAGAAGAGGATCAAATCATAAAAAATTAGAGTGTCAGTCCTCTTGTACTTAAGTCGGCATTGTGCCTTTTGTATTAAATTCGGATGCAATTTCTTTGTTACATCGTCAATAAGAAGGTCCATGGGATACAGTAAACCTGAAGTGAAGCATCGGAATCTAAAACTGGACTCACAGGAGAGGTTCAAATCATAGAAAGTTAGAGTGTTAGTACTCTTGTACTTAAGTCGGCATTGTGCCTTTTGTATTAAATTCAGATGCAATTTCTGTGTTTCACCGTCAATATGAAGGTCCAAGGTATACAGTAAACCTGAAGTGAAGCATCGGAATCTAAAACTGGACTCACAGGAGAGGTTCAAATCACAGAAAGTTAGAGTGTCAGTCCTCTTGTACTTAAGTCGGCATTGTGCCTTTTGTATTAAATTCGGATGCAATTTCTGTGTTTCATCGTCAATAAGAATGTCCAAGGTATACAGTAAACCTGAAGTGGAGCATCGGAATCTAAAACTGGACTCACAGGGCAGGTTCAAATCAAAGAAAGTTAGAGTGTTAGTACCCTTGTACTTAAGTCGGCATTGTGCCTTTTGTTTTAAATTAGGATGCAATTTCTGTGTTTCATCGTCGATAAGAAGGTCCAAGGTATACAGTAAACCTGAAGTGGAGCATCGGAATCTAAAACTGGACTCACAGGGCAGGTTCAAGTCAAAGAAAGTTAGAGTGTTAGTACTCTTGTAATTATGTCGTCATTGTGCCATTTGTATTAAATTCGGATGCAATTTCTGTGTTTCATCGTCATTAAGAAGGTCCAAGGTATACAGTAAACCTGAAGTGAAGCATCGGAATCCAAAACTGAACTCACAGAAGAGGTTCAAATCATAGAAAATTAGGGTGTCAGTCCTCTTGTACTTAAGTCGGCATTGTGCCTTTTGTATTAAATTCGGATGCAATTTCTGTGTTACATCGTCAATAAGAAGGTCCAAGGGATACAGTAAACCTGAAGTGAAGCATCGGAATCTAAAACTGGACTCACAGGAGAGGTTCAAATCATAGAAAGTTAGAGGGTCAGTCATCTTGTACTTAAGTCGGCATTGTGCCTTTTGTATTAAATTCGGATGCTATTTTTGTGTTTCATCGTCAATAAGAAGGTCCAAGGTATACAGTAAACGTGAAGTGAAGCATCGGAATCTAAAACTGGACTCACAGGAGAGGTTCAAATCACAGATAGTTAGAGTGTCAGTCCTCTTGTACTTATGTCGTCATTGTGCCTTTTGTATTAAATTCGGATACAATTTCTGTGTTTCAACGTCAATAAGAAGGTCCAAGGTATACAGTAAACCTGAAGTGGAGCATCGGAATCTAAAACTGGACTCACAGGGCCGGTTCAAATCAAAGAAAGTTAGAGTGTTTGTACTCTTGTACTTAAGTCGGCATTGTGCCTTTTGTATTAAATTCAGATGCAATTTCTGTGTTTCATCGTCAATATGAAGGTCCAAGGTATACAGTAAACCTGAAGTGAAGCATCGGAATTTAAAACTGGACTCACAGGAGAGGTTCAAATCACAGATAGTTAGAGTGTCAGTCCTCTTGTACTTAAGTCGGCATTGTGCCTTTTGTATTAAATTCGGATGCAATTTCTGTGTTTCATCGTCAATAAGAATGTCCAAGGTATACAGTAAACCTGAAGTGAAGCATCGGAATCTAAAACTGGACTCACAGGAGAGGTTCAAACCACAGAAATTTAGAGTGTCAGTCCTCTTGTACTTAAGTCGACATTGTGCCTTTTGTATTAAATTCGGATGCAATTTCTGTGTTTCATCGTCAATAAGAAGGTCCTAGCATTACAGTAAACCTGAAGTGTAGCATCGGAATATAAAACTGGACTCACAGGAGAGGTTCAAATCATCGAAAGTTAGAGTGTCTGTCCTCTTGTACACAAATTGGCATTGTGCCTTTAGTATTAAATTCGGATGCAATTTCTGTGTTTCATAGTCACGAAGAAGGTACGAGGGATACAGTAAACCTGAAGTGAAGCATCGGAATCTAAAACTGCACTCACAGGAGAGGTTCAAATCACCGAAAGTTAGAGTGTCAGTCCTCTTGTACTTATGCCGTCATTCTGCCTTTTGTATTAAATTCGGAAGCAATTTCTGTGTTTCATCGTCAATAAGAAGGTCCAAGGTATACAGTAAACCTGAAGTGAAGCATCGGAATCCAAAACTGCACTCACAGAAGAGGTTCAAATCATAGAAAATTAGAGTGTCAGTCCTCTTGTACTTAAGACGGCATTGTGCCTTTTGTATTAAATTCGGATGCTATTTCTGTGTTACATCGTCAATAAGAAGGTCCAAGGGATACAGTAAACCTGAAGTGAAGCATCGGAATCTAAAACTGGACGCACAGGAGAGGTTCAAACCACAGAAAGTTAGAGTGTCAGTCCTCTTGTACTTATGTCGTCATTGTGCTTTTGTATTACATTCGGATGCAATTTCTGTGTTTCATCGTCAATTAGAAGGTCCAAGGTATACAGTAAACCTGAAGTGAAGCATCGGAATCCAAAACTGCACTCACAGAAGAGGATCAAATCATAAAAAATTAGAGTGTCAGTCCTCTTGTACTTAAGTCGGCATTGTGCCTTTTGTATTAAATTCGGATGCAATTTCTTTGTTACATCGTCAATAAGAAGGTCCATGGGATACAGTAAACCTGAAGTGAAGCATCGGAATCTAAAACTGGACTCACAGGAGAGGTTCAAATCATAGAAAGTTAGAGTGTTAGTACTCTTGTACTTAAGTCGGCATTGTGCCTTTTGTATTAAATTCAGATGCAATTTCTGTGTTTCATCGTCAATATGAAGGTCCAAGGTATACAGTGAACCTGAAGTGAAGCATCGGAATCTAAAACTGGACTCACAGGAGAGGTTCAAATCACAGAAAGTTAGAGTGTCAGTCCTCTTGTGCTTAAGTCGGCATTGTGCCTTTTGTATTAAATTCGGATGCAATTTCTGTGTTTCAT
Source organism: Schistocerca americana (assembly GCF_021461395.2). Classification (NCBI taxonomy): domain Eukaryota; kingdom Metazoa; phylum Arthropoda; class Insecta; order Orthoptera; family Acrididae; genus Schistocerca; species Schistocerca americana. The sequence goes on from NC_060121.1 coordinate 86,792,225, forward strand.
CGTCAATAAGAATGTCTAAGGTATACAGTAAACCTGAAGTGAACATCGGAATCTAAAACTGGACTCACAGGAGAGGTTCAAACCACAGAAAGTCAGAGTGTCAGTCCTCTTGTACTTAAGTCGACATTGTGCCTTTCGTATTAAATTCGGATGCAATTTCTGTGTTTCATCGTCAATAAGAAGGTCCAAGGTATACAGTAAACCTGAAGTGGAGCATCGGAATCTAAAACTGGACTCACAGGGCAGGTTCAAATCAAAGAAAGTTAGAGTGTTAGTACCCTTGTACTAAAGTCGGCATTGTGCCTTTTGTTTTAAATTAGGATGCAATTTCTGTGTTTCATCGTCAATAAGAAGGTCCAAGGTATACAGTAAACCTGAAGTGGAGCATCGGAATCTAAAACTGGACTCACAGGGCAGGTTCAAATCAAAGAAAGTTAGAGTGTTAGTACTCTTGTACTTATGTCGTCATTGTGCCATTTGTATTAAATTCGGATGCAATTTCTGTGTTTCATCGTCATTAAGAAGGTCCAAGGTATACAGTAAACCTGAAGTGAAGCATCGGAATCCAAAACTGCACTCACAGAAGAGGTTCAAATCATAGAAAATTAGGGTGTCAGTCCTCTTGTACTTAAGTCGGCATTGTGCCTTTTGTATTAAATTCGGATGCAATTTCTGTGTTACATCGTCAATAAGAAGGTCCAAGGGATACAGTAAACCTGAAGTGAAGCATCGGAATCTAAAACTGGACTCACAGGAGAGGTTCAAATCATAGAAAGTTAGAGGGTCAGTCATCTTGTACTTAAGTCGGCATTGTGCCTTTTGTATTAAATTCGGATGCTATTTTTGTGTTTCATCGTCAATAAGAAGGTCCAAGGTATACAGTAAACATGAAGTGAAGCATCGGAATCTAAAACTGGACTCACAGGAGAGGTTCAAATCATAGAAAGTTAGGGTGTTAGTACTCTTGTACTTAAGTCAGGCATTGTGCCTTTAGTATTAAATTCGGATGCAATTTCTGTGTTTCATAGTCAAGGAGAAGGTCCAAGGGATACAGTAAACCTGAAGTGAAGCATCGGAATCTAAAACTGGACTGACAGGAGAGGTCCAAATCATAGAAAGTTAGAGAGTCAGTCCTCTTGTACTTATGTCGTCTTTGTGCCTTTTGTATTAAATTCGGATGCAATTTCTGTGTTTCAACGTCAATAAGAAGGTCCACGGTATACAGTAAACCTGAAGTGAAGCATCGGAATGTAAAACTGCACTCACAGGAGAGGTTCAAATCATAGAAAGTTAGAGTGTCAGTCCTCTTGTACTTAAGTCGGCATTGTGCCTTTTGTATTAAATTCGGATGCAATTTCTGTGATTCATCGTCAATAAGAAGGTCCAAAGGATACAGTAAACCTGAAGTGAAGCATCGGAATCTAAAACTGCACTCACAGGAGAGGTTCAAATCATAGAAAGTTAGAGTGTCAGTCCTATTGTACTTATGTCGTCATTGTGCCTTTTGTATTAAATTCGGATACAATTTCTGTGTTTCAACGTCAATAACAAGGTCCAAGGTATACAGTAAACCTGAAGTGAAGCATCGGATTCTAAAACTGCACTCACAGGAGAGGTTCAAATCATAGAAAGTTAGAGTGTCAGTCCTCTTGTACTTAAGTCGGCATTGTGCCTTTTGTTTTAAATTCGGATGCAATTTCTGTATTACATCGTCAATAAGAAGGTTCAAGGTATACAGTAAACCTGAAGTGAAGCATTGGAATCTAAAACTGGACACACAGGAGAGGTTCAAATCATAGAAAGTTAGAGTGTTAGTACTCTTGTACTTAAGTCGGCATTGTGCCTTTAGTATTAAATTCGGACGCAATTTCTGTGTTTCATCGTCAATAAGAAGGTCCAAGGTATACAGTAAACCTGAAGTGAAGCATCGGAATCTAAAACTGGGCACACAGGACAGGTTCAAATCACAGAAAGTTAGAGTGTCAGTCCTCTTGTACTTAAGTCGGCATTGTGCCTTTTGTATTAAATTCGGATGCAATTTCTGTGTTTGATCGTCAATAAGAAGGTCCTAGGATTACAGTAAAGCTGAAGTGTAGCATCGGAATCTAACACTGCACTCGCAGGGGAGGTTCAAATCATCGAAAGTTAGAGTGTCAGTCCTCTTGTACTTAAGCCGGCATTGTGCTTTTTGTATTAAATTCGGATGCAATTTCTGTATTTCATCGTCAATATGAAGGTCCAAAGTATACAGTAAACCTGAAGTGAAGCATCGGAATCTAAAACTGGACTCACAGGAGATATGCAAATCATAGAAAGTTAGAGTGTTAGTCCTCTTGTACTTAAGTCGGCATTGTGCCTTTTGTATTAGATTCGGATGCAATTTCTGTGTTTCATCGTCAATAAGAAGGTCCAAGGTGTACAGTAAACCTGAAGTGAAGCATCGGAATCTAAAACTGCACTCACAGGAGAGGTTCAAATCATAGAAAGTTAGAGTATCCGACCTCTTGTACTTGTGGCGTCATTGTGCCTTTTGTATTAAATGCGGATGCAATTTCTGTGTTTCATCGTCAATAAGAAGGTCCAAGGTATACAGTAAACATGAAGTGAAGCATCGGAATCCAAAACTGAACTCACAGAAGAGGTTCAAATCATAGAAAATTAGGGTGTCAGTCCTCTTGTACTTAAGTCGGCATTGTGCCTTTTGTATTAAATTCGGATGCAATTTCTGTGTTACATCGTCAATAAGAAGGTCCAAGGGATACAGTAAACCTGAAGTGAAGCATCGGAATCTAAAACTGGACTCACAGGAGAGGTTCGAATCATAGAAAGTTAGAGGGTCAGTCATCTTGTACTTAAGTCGGCATTGTGCCTTTTGTATTAATTTCGGATGCTATTTTTGTGTTTCATCGTCAATAAGAAGGTCCAAGGTATACAGTAAACATGAAGTGAAGCATCGGAATCTAAAACTGGACTCACAGGAGAGGTTCAAATCACAGATAGTTAGAGTGTCAGTCCTCTTGTACTTATGTCGTCATTGTGCCTTTTGTATTAAATTCGGATACAATTTCTGTGTTTCAACGTCAATAAGAAGGTCCAAGGTATACAGTAAACCTGAAGTGTAGCATCGGAATCTAAAACTGGACTCACAGGGCCGGTTCAAATCAAAGAAAGTTAGAGTGTTTGTACTCTTGTACTTAAGTCGGCATTGTGCCTTTTGTATTAAATTCAGATGCAATTTCTGTGTTTCATCGTCAATATGAAGGTCCAAGGTATACAGTAAACCTGAAGTGAAGCATCGGAATCTAAAACTGGACTCACAGGAGAGGTTCAAATCACAGATAGTTAGAGTGTCAGTCCTCTTGTACTTAAGTCGGCATTGTGCCTTTTGTATTAAATTCGGATGCAATTTCTGTGTTTCATCGTCAATAAGAACGTCCAAGGTATACAGTAAACCTGAAGTGAAGCATCGGAATCTAAAACTGGACTCACAGGAGAGGTTCAAACCACAGAAATTTAGAGTGTCAGTCCTCTTGTACTTAAGTCGACATTGTGCCTTTTGTATTAAATTCGGATGCAATTTCTGTGTTTCATCGTCAATAAGAAGGTCCTAGCATTACAGTAAACCTGAAGTGTAGCATCGGAATCTAAATCTGGACTCACAGGAGAGGTTCAAATCATCGAAAGTTAGAGTGTCTGTCCTCTTGTACACAAATTGGCATTGTGCCTTTAGTATTAAATTCGGATGCAATTTCTGTGTTTCATAGTCACGAAGAAGGTACGACGGATACAGTAAACCTGAAGTGAAGCATCGGAATCTAAAACTGCACTCACAGGAGAGGTTCAAATCACCGAAAGTTAGAGTGTCAGTCCTCTTGTACTTATGCCGTCATTCTGCCTTTTGTATTAAATTCGGAAGCAATTTCTGTGTTTCATCGTCAATAAGAAGGTCCAAGGTATACAGTAAACCTGAAGTGAAGCATCGGAATCCAAAACTGCACTCACAGAAGAGGTTCAAATCATAGAAAATTAGAGTGTCAGTCCTCTTGTACTTAAGACGGCATTGTGCCTTTTGTATTAAATTCGGATGCTATTTCTGTGTTACATCGTCAATAAGAAGGTCCAAGGGATACAGTAAACCTGAAGTGAAGCATCGGAATCTAAAACTGGACGCACAGGAGAGGTTCAAACCACAGAAAGTTAGAGTGTCAGTCCTCTTGTACTTATGTCGTCATTGTGCTTTTGTATTACATTCGGATGCAATTTCTGTGTTTCATCGTCAATTAGAAGGTCCAAGGTATACAGTAAACCTGAAGTGAAGCATCGGAATCCAAAACTGCACTCACAGAAGAGGATCAAATCATAAAAAATTAGAGTGTCAGTCCTCTTGTACTTAAGTCGGCATTGTGCCTTTTGTATTAAATTCGGTTGCAATTTCTTTGTTACATCGTCAATAAGAAGGTCCATGGGATACAGTAAACCTGAAGTGAAGCATCGGAATCTAAAACTGGACTCACAGGAGAGGTTCAAATCATAGAAAGTTAGAGTGTTAGTACTCTTGTACTTAAGTCGGCATTGTGCCTTTTGTATTAAATTCAGATGCAATTTCTGTGTTTCATCGTCAATATGAAGGTCCAAGGCATACAGTAAACCTGAAGTGAAGCATCGGAATCTAAAACTGGACTCACAGGAGAGGTTCAAATCACAGAAAGTTAGAGTGTCAGTCCTCTTGTACTTAAGTCGGCATTGTGCCTTTTGTATTAAATTCGGATGCAATTTCTGTGTTTCATCGTCAATAAGAATGTCCAAGGTATACAGTAAACCTGAAGTGAACATCGGAATCTAAAACTGGACTCACAGGAGAGGTTCAAACCACAGAAAGTCAGAGTGTCAGTCCTCTTGTACTTAAGTCGACATTGTGCCTTTTGTATTAAATTCGGATGCAATTTCTGTGTTTCATCGTCAATAAGAAGGTCCAAGGTATACAGTAAACCTGAAGTGGAGCATCGGAATCTAAAACTGGACTCACAGGGCAGGTTCAAATCAAAGAAAGTTAGAGTGTTAGTACCCTTGTACTTAAGTCGGCATTGTGCCTTTTGTTTTAAATTAGGATGCAATTTCTGTGTTTCATCGTCAATAAGATGGTCCAAGGTATACAGTAAACCTGAAGTGGAGCATCGGAATCTAAAACTGGACTCACAGGGCAGGTTCAAATCAAAGAAAGTTAGAGTGTTAGTACTCTTGTACTTATGTCGTCATTGTGCCATTTGTATTAAATTCGGATGCAATTTCTGTGTTTCATCGTCATTAAGAAGGTCCAAGGTATACAGTAAACCTGAAGTGAAGCATCGGAATCCAAAACTGCACTCACAGAAGAGGTTCAAATCATAGAAAATTAGGGTGTCAGTCCTCTTGTACTTAAGTCGGCATTGTGCCTTTTGTATTAAATTCGGATGCAATTTCTGTGTTACATCGTCAATAAGAAGGTCCAAGGGATACAGTAAACCTGAAGTGAAGCATCGGAATCTAAAACTGCACTCACAGGAGAGGTTCAAATCATAGAAAGTTAGAGGGTCAGTCATCTTGTACTTAAGTCGGCATTGTGCCTTTTGTATTAAATTCGGATGCTATTTTTGTGTTTCATCGTCAATAAGAAGGTCCAAGGTATACAGTAAACCTGAAGTGAAGCATCGGAATCTAAAACTGGACTCACAGAAGAGGTTCAAATCATAGAAAGTTAGGGTGTTAGTACTCTTGTACTTAAGTCAGGCATTGTGCCTTTAGTATTAAATTCGGATGCAATTTCTGTGTTTCATAGTCAAGGAGAAGGTCCAAGGGATACAGTAAACCTGAAGTGAAGCATCGGAATCTAAAACTGGACTCACAGGAGAGGTCCAAATCATAGAAAGTTAGAGAGTCAGTCCTCTTGTACTTATGTCGTCTTTGTGCCTTTTGTATTAAATTCGGATGCAATTTCTGTGTTTCAACGTCAATAAGAGGGTCCAAGGTATACAGTAAACCTGAAGTGAAGCATCGGAATCTAAAACTGCACTCACCGGAGAGGTTCAAATCATAGAAAGTTAGAGTGTCAGTCCTCTTGTACTTAAGTCGGCATTGTGCCTTTTGTATTAAATTCGGATGCAATTTCTGTGATTCATCGTCAATAAGAAGGTCCAAAGGATACAGTAAACCTGAAGTGAAGCATCGGAATCTAAAACTGCACTCACAGGAGAGGTTCAAATCATAGAAAGTTAGAGTGTCAGTCCTATTGTACGTATGTCGTCATTGTGCCTTTTGTATTAAATTCGGATACAATTTCTGTGTTTCAACGTCAATAACAAGGTCCAAGGTATACAGTAAACCTGAAGTGAAGCATCGGATTCTAAAACTGCACTCACAGGAGAGGTTCAAATCATAGAAAGTTAGAGTGTCAGTCCTCTTGTACTTAAGTCGGCATTGTGCCTTTTGTTTTAAATTCGGATGCAATTTCTGTATTACATCGTCAATAAGAAGGTCCAAGGTATACAGTAAACCTGAAGTGAAGCATCGGAATCTAAAACTGGACACACAGGAGAGGTTCAAATCATAGAAAGTTAGAGTGTTAGTACTCTTGTACTTAAGTCGGCATTGTGCCTTTAGTATTAAATTCGGATGCAATTTCTGTGTTTCATCGTCAATAAGAAGGTCCAAGGTATACAGTAAACCTGAAGTGAAGCATCGGAATCTAAAACTGGGCCCACAGGACAGGTTCAAATCACAGAAAGTTAGAGTGTCAGTCCTCTTGTACTTAAGTCGGCATTGTGACTTTTGTATTAAATTCGGATGCAATTTCTGTGTTTGATCGTCAATAAGAAGGTCCTAGGATTACAGTAAAGCTGAAGTGTAGCATCGGAATCTAACACTGCACTCGCAGGGGAGGTTCAAATCATCGAAAGTTAGAGTGTCAGTCCTCTTGTACTTAAGCCGGCATTGTGCTTTTTGTATTAAATTCGGATGCAATTTCTGTATTTCATCGTCAATATGAAGGTCCAAAGTATACAGTAAACCTGAAGTGAAGCATCGGAATCTAAAACTGGACTCACAGGAGATATGCAAATCATAGAAAGTTAGAGTGTTAGTCCTCTTGTACTTAAGTCGGCATTGTGCCTTTTGTATTAGATTCGGATGCAATTTCTGTGTTTCATCGTCAATAAGAAGGTCCAAGGTGTACAGTAAACCTGAAGTGAAGCATCGGAATCTAAAACTGCACTCACAGGAGAGGTTCAAATCATAGAAAGTTAGAGTGTCAGACCTCTTGTACTTGTGTCGTCATTGTGCCTTTTGTATTAAATGCGGATGCAATTTCTGTGTTTCATCGTCAATAAGAAGGTCCAAGGTATACAGTAAACCAGAAGTGAAGCATCGGAATCTAAAACTGCACATACAGAAGAGGTTCAAATCATAGAAAATTACAGTGTCAGTCCTCTTGTACTTAAGTCGGCATTGTGCCTTTTGTATTAAATTCGGATGCAATTTCTGTGTTACATCGTCAATAAGAAGGTCCAAGGGATACAGTAAACCTGAAGTGAAGCATCGGAATCTAAAACTGGACTCACAGGAGAGGTTCAAATCATAGAAAGTTAGAAGGTCAGTAATCTTGTACTTAAGTCGGCATTGTGCCTTTTGTACTAAATTCGGATGCTATTTCTGTGTTTCATCGTCAATAAGAAGGTCCAAGGTATACAGTAAACCTGAAGTGAAGCATCGGAATCTAAAACTGGGCTCACAGGAGAGGTTCAAATCATAGAAAGTAAGAGTGTTAGTACTCTTGTACTTAGGTCGGCATTGTGCCTTTTGTATTAAATTCGGATGCAATTTCTGTGTTTCATCGTCAATAAGAAGGTCCTAGAATTACAGTAAAACTAAAGTGTAGCATCGGAAACTAACACTGGACTCACAGGGGAGGTTCAAATCATCGAAAGTTAGAGTGCCAGTCCTCTTGTACTTAAGTCGGCATTGTGCCTTTTGTTTTAAATTCGGATGCAATTTCTGTGTTACATCGTCAATAAGAAGGTCCAAGGGATACAGTAAACCTGAAGTGAAGCATCGGAATCTAAAACTGGACTCACAGGAGAGGTTCAAATCATAGAAAGTTAGAGTGTTAGTACTCTTGTACTTAAGTCGGCATTGTGCCTTTTGTATTAAATTCGGATGCAATTTCTGTGTTTCATCGTCAATAAGAAGGTCCAAGGTATACAGTAAACCTGAAGTGAAGCATCGGAATCTAAAACTGGACACACAGGACAGGTTCAAATCACAGAAAGTTAGAGTGTCAGTCCTCTTGTACTTAAGTCGGCATTGTGCCTTTTGTATTAAATTCGGATGCAATTTCTGTGTTTCATCGTCAATAAAAATGTCCAAGGTATACAGTAAACCTGAAGTGAAGCATCGGAATCTAAAACTGGACTCACAGGAGAGGTTCAAACCACAGAAAGTTAGAGTGTCAGTCCTCTTGTACTTAAGTCGACATTGTGCCTTTTGTATTAAATTCGGATGCAATTTCTGTGTTTCATCGTCAATAAGAAGGTCCTAGCATTACAGTAAACCTGAAGTGTAGCATCGGAATCTAAAACTGGACTCACAGGAGAGGTTCAAATCATCGAAAGTCAGAGTGTCTGTCCTCTTGTACTTAAGTCGGCATTGTGGCTTTAGTATTAAATTCGGATGCAATTTCTGTGTTTCATAGTCAAGAAGAGGGTCCAAGGGATACAGTAAACCTGAAGTGAAGCATCGGATTCTAAAACTGGACTCACAGGAGAAGTTCAAATCATAGAAAGTTAGAGTGTTAGTACTCTTGTACTTAAGTCGGCATTGTGCCTTTTGTATTAAATTCGGATGCAATTTCTGTGTTTCATCGTCAATAAGAAGGTCCAAGGTATACAGTAAACCTGAAGAGAAGCATCGGAATCTAAAACTGGACACACAGGACAGGTTCAAATCACAAAAAGTTAGAGTGTCAGTCCTCTTGTACTTAAGTCGGCATTGTGCCTTTAGTTTTAAATTCGGATGCAATTTCTGTGTTACATCGTCAATAAGAAGGTCCAAGGTATACAGTAAACCTGAAATGAAGCATCGGAATCTAAAACTGGACTCACAGGAGAAGTTCAAATCATAGAAAGTTAGAGTGTTAGTACTCTTGTACTTAAGTCGGCATTGTACCTTTTGTATTAAATTCGGATGCAATTTCTGTGTTTCATCGTCAATAAGAAGGTCCAAGGTATACAGTAAACCTGAAGTGAAGCATCGGAATCTAAAACTGGACACACAGGACAGGTTCAAATCACAGAAAGTTAGAGTGTCAGTCCTCTTGTACTTAAGTCGGCATTGTGCCTTTTGTATTAAATTCGGATGCAATTTCTGAGTTTGATCGTCAATAAGAAGGTCCTAGGATTACAGAAAAGCTAAAGTGTAGCATCGGAATCTAACACTGCACTCGTTGGGGAGGTTCAAATCATCGGAAGTTAGACTGTCAGTCCTCTTGTACTTAAGCCGGCATTGTGCCTTTTGTATTAAACTCGGATGCAATTTCTGTATTTCGTCGTCAATATGAAGTTCCAAAGTATACAGTAAAGCTGAAGTGAACATCGGAATCTAAAACTGGACTCACAGGAGAGGTTCAAATCATAGAAAGTTAGAGTGTTAGTCCTCTTGTAGATAAGTCGGCATTGTGCCTTTTGTATTAGATTCGGATGCAATTTCTGTGTTTCATCGTCAATAAGAAGGTCCAAGGTATACAGTAAACCTGAAGTGAAGCATCGGAATCTAAAACTGCACTCACAGGAGAGGTTCAAATCATAGAAAGTTAGAGTGTCAGACCTCTTGTACTTATGTCGTCATTGTGCCTTTTGTATTAAATTCGGATGCAATTTCTGTGTTTCATCGTCAATAAGAAGGTCCAAGGTATACAGTAAACCTGAAGTGAAGCATCGGAATCTAAAACTGCACTCACAGAAGAGGTTCAAATCATAGAAAATTAGAGTGTCAGTCCTCTTGTACTTAAGTCGGCATTGTGCCTTTTGTATTAAATTCGGATGCAATTTCTGTGTTTCATCGTCAATAAGAAGGTCCTAGCATTGCAGTAAACCTGAAGTGTAGCATCGGAATCTAAAACTGGACTCACAGGAGAGGTTCAAATCATCGAAAGTTAGAGTGTCTGTCCTCTTGTACTTAAGTCGGCATTGTGCCTTTAGTATTAAATTCGGAATCAAATTTCTGTGTTTGATCGTCAATAAGAAGGTCCTAGGAATACAGTAAAGCTAAAGTGTAGCATCGGAATCTAACACTGGACTCGCAGGGGAGGTTCAAATTATCGAAAGTTAGACTGTCAGTCCTCTTGTACTTAAGCCGGCATTGTGCCTTTTGTATTAAATTCGGATGCAATTTCTGTATTTCATCGTCAATATGAAGTTCCAAAGTATACAGTAAACCTGAAGTGAAACATCGGAATCTAAAACTGGACTCACAGGAGGGGTTCAAATCATAGAAAGTTAGAGTGTTAGTCCTCTTGTACTTAAGTCGGCATTGTGCCTTTTGTATTAGATTCGGATGCAATTTCTGTGTTACATCGTCAATAAGAAGGTCCAAGGTATACAGTAAACCTGAAGTGAAGCATCGGAATCTAAAACTGGACTCACAGGAGAAGTTCAAATCATAGAAAGTTAGAGTGTTAGTACTCTTGTACTTAAGTCGGCATTGTACCTTTTGTATTAAATTCGGATGCAATTTCTGTGTTTCATCGTCAATAAGAAGGTCCAAGGTATACAGTAAACCTGAAGTGAAGCATCGGAATCTAAAACTGGACACACAGGACAGGTTCAAATCACAGTAAGTTAGAGTGTCATTCCTCTTGTACTTAAGTCGGCATTGTGCCTTTTGTATTAAATTCGGATGCAATTTCTGAGTTTGATCGTCAATAAGAAGGTCCTAGGATTACAGAAAAGCTAAAGTGTAGCATCGGAATCTAACACTGCACTCGCAGGGGAGGTTCAAATCATCGGAAGTTAGACTGTCAGTCCTCTTGTACTTAAGCCGTTATTGTGCCTTTTGTATTAAACTCGGATGCAATTTCTGTATTTCGTCGTCAATATGAAGTTCCAAAGTATACAGTAAAGCTGAAGTGAACATCGGAATCTAAAACTGGACTCACAGGAGAGGTTCAAATCATAGAAAGTTAGAGTGTTAGTCCTCTTGTAGTTAAGTCGGCATTGTGCCTTTTGTATTAGATTCGGATGCAATTTCTGTGTTTCATCGTCAATAAGAAGGTCCAAGGTATACAGTAAACCTGAAGTGAAGCATCGGAATCTAAAACTGCACTCACAGGAGAGGTTCAAATCATAGAAAGTTAGAGTGTCAGACCTCTTGTACTTATGTCGTCATTGTGCCTTTTGTATTAAATTCGGATGCAATTTCTGTGTTTCATCGTCAATAAGAAGGTCCAAGGTATACAGTAAACCTGAAGTGAAGCATCGGAATCTAAAACTGCACTCACAGAAGAGGTTCAAATCATAGAAAATTAGAGTGTCAGTCCTCTTGTACTTAAGTCGGCATTGTGCCTTTTGTATTAAATTCGGATGCAATTTCTGTGTTTCATCGTCAATAAGAAGGTCCTAGCATTGCAGTAAACCTGAAGTGTAGCATCGGAATCTAAAACTGGACTCACAGGAGAGGTTCAAATCATCGAAAGTTAGAGTGTCTGTCCTCTTGTACTTAAGTCGGCATTGTGCCTTTAGTATTAAATTCGGAATCAAATTTCTGTGTTTGATCGTCAATAAGAAGGTCCTAGGATTACAGTAAAGCTAAAGTGTAGCATCGGAATCTAACACTGGACTCGCAGGGGAGGTTCAAATCATCGAAAGTTAGACTGTCAGTCCTCTTGTACTTAAGCCGGCATTGTGCCTTTTGTATTAAATTCGGATGCAATTTCTGTATTTCATCGTCAATATGAAGTTCCAAAGTATACAGTAAACCTGAAGTGAAACATCGGAATCTAAAACTGGACTCACAGGAGAGGTTCAAATCATAGAAAGTTAGAGTGTTAGTCCTCTTGTACTTAAGTCGGCATTGTGCCTTTTGTATTAGATTCGGATGCAATTTCTGTGTTACATCGTCAATAAGAAGGTCCAAGGTATACAGTAAACCTGAAGTGAAGCTTCGGAATCTAAAACTGGACTCACAGGAGAGGTTCAAATCATAGAAAGTTAGAGTGTTAGTACTCTTGTACTTAAGTCGGCATTGTACCTTTTGTATTAAATTCGGATGCAATTTCTGTGTTTCATCGTCAATAAGAAGGTCCAAGGTATACAGTAAACCTGAAGTGAAGCATCGGAATCTAAAACTGGGCACACAGGACAGGTTCAAATCACAGAAAGTTAGAGTGTCAGTCCTCTTGTACTTAAGTTGGCATTGTGCCTTTTGTATTAAATTCGGATGCAATTTCTGTGTTTGATCGTCAATAAGAAGGTCCTAGGATTACAGTAAAGCTGAAGTGTAGCATCGGAATCTAACACTGCACTCGCAGGGGAGGTTCAAATCATCGAAAGTTAGAGTGTCAGTCCACTTGTACTTAAGCCGGCATTGTGCCTTTTGTATTAAATTCGGATGCAATTTCTGTATTTCATCGTCAATATGAAGGTCCAAAGTATACAGTAAAAATGAATTGAAGCATCGGAATCTAAAACTGGACTCACAGGAGATATGCAAATCATAGAAAGTTAGAGTGTTAGTCCTCTTGTACTTAAGTCGGCATTGTGCCTTTTGTATTAGATTCGGATGCAATTTCTGTGTTTCATCGTCAATAAGAAGGTCCAAGGTGTACAGTAAACCTGAAGTGAAGCATCGGAATCTAAAACTGCACTCACAGGAGAGGTTCAAATCATAGAAAGTTAGAGTGTCAGACCTCTTGTACTTGTGTCGTCATTGTGAGTTTTGTATTAAATGCGGATGCAATTTCTGTGTTTCATCGTCAATAAGAAGGTCCAAGGTATACAGTAAACCTGAAGTGAAGCATCGGAATCTAAAACTGCACTTACAGAAGAGGTTCAAATCATAGAAAATTACAGTGTCAGTCCTCTTGTACTTAAGTCGGCATTGTGCCTTTTGTACTAAATTCGGATGCTATTTCTGTGTTTCATCGTCAATAAGAAGGTCCAAGGTATCCAGTAAACCTGAAGTGAAGCATTGGAATCTAAAACTGGGCTCACAGGAGAGGTTCAAATCATAGAAAGTTAGAGTGTTAGTACTCTTGTACTTAAGTCGGCATTGTGCCTTTTGTATTAAATTCGGATGCAATTTCTGTGTTTCATCGTCAATAAGAAGGTCCTAGAATTACAGTAAAACTGAAGTGTAGCATCGGAAACTAACACTGGACTCACAGGGGAGGTTCAAATCATCGAAAGTTAGAGTGTCAGTCCTCTTGTACTTACGTCGGCATTGTGCCTTTTGTTTTAAATTCGGATGCAATTTCTGTGTTACATCGTCAATAAGAAGGTCCAAGGGATACAGTAAACCTGAAGTGAAGCATCGGAATCTAAAACTGGACTCACAGGAGAGGTTCAAATCATAGAAAGTTAGAGTGTTAGTACTCTTGTACTTAAGTCGGCATTGTGCCTTTTGTATTAAATTCGGATGCAATTTCTGTGTTTCATCGTCAATAAGAAGGTCCAAGGTATACAGTAAACCTGAAGTGAAGCATCGGAACCTAAAACTGGACACACAGGACAGGTTCAAATCACAGAAAGTTAGAGTGTCAGTCCTCTTGTACTTAAGTCGGCGTTGTGCCTTTTGTATTAAATTGGGATGCAATTTCTGTGTTTCATCGTCAATAAAAATGTCCGAGGTATACAGTAAACCTGAAGTGAAGCATCGTAATCTAAAACTGGACTCACAATAGAGGTTCAAACCACAGAAAGTTAGAGTGTCAGTCCTCTTGTACTTAAGTCGACATTGTGCCTTTTGTATTAAATTCGGATGCAATTTCTGTGTTTCATCGTCAATAAGAAGGTCCTAGCATTACAGTAAACCTGAAGTGTAGCATCGGAATCTAAAACTGGACTCACAGGAGAGGTTCAAATCATCGAAAGTCAGAGTGTCTGTCCTCTTGTACTTAAGTCGGCATTGTGGCTTTAGTATTAAATTCGGATGCAATTTCTGTGTTTCATAGTCAAGAAGAGGGTCCAAGGGATACAGTAAACCTGAAGTGAAGCATCGGAATCTAAAACTGGACTCACAGGAGAAGTTCAAATCATAGAAAGTTAGAGTGTTAGTACTCTTGTACTTAAGTCGGCATTGTGCCTTTTGTATTAAATTCGGATGCAATTTCTGTGTTTCATCGTCAATAAGAAGGTCCAAGGTATACAGTAAACCTGAAGTGAAGCATCGGAATCTAAAACTGGACACACAGGACAGGTTCAAATCACAAAAAGTTAGAGTGTCAGTCCTCTTGTACTTAAGTCGGCATTGTGCCTTTTGTTTTAAATTCGGATGCAATTTCGGTGTTACATCGTCAATAAGAAGGTCCAAGGTATACAGTAAACCTGAAGTGAAGCATCGGAATCTAAAACTGGACTCACAGGAGAAGTTCAAATCATAGAAAGTTAGAGTGTTAGTACTCTTGTACTTAAGTCGGCATTGTACCTTTTGTATTAAATTCGGATGCAATTTCTGTGTTTCATCGTCAATAAGAAGGTCCAAGGTATACAGTAAACCTGAAGTGAAGCATCGGAATCTAAAACTGGACACACAGGACAGGTTCAAATCACAGAAAGTTAGAGTGTCAGTCCTCTTGTACTTAAGTCGGCATTGTGCCTTTTGTATTAAATTCGGATGCAATTTCTGTGTTTGATCGTCAATAAGAAGGTCCTAGGATTACAGAAAAGCTAAAGTGTAGCATCGGAATCTAACACTGCACTCGCAGGGGAGGTTCAAATCATCGGAAGTTAGACTGTCAGTCCTCTTGTACTTAAGCCGGCATTGTGCCTTTTGTATTAAACTCGGATGCAATTTCTGTATTTCGTCGTCAATATGAGGTTCCAAAGTATACAGTTAAGCTGAAGTGAACATCGGAATCTAAAACTGGACTCACAGGAGAGGTTCAAATCATAGAAAGTTAGAGTGTTAGTCCTCTTGTAGATAAGTCGGCATTGTGCCTTTTGTATTAGATTCGGATGCAATTTCTGTGTTTCATCGTCAATAAGAAGGTCCAAGGTATACAGTAAACCTGAAGTGAAGCATCGGAATCCAAAACTGCACTCACAGGAGAGGTTCAAATCATAGAAAGTTAGAGTGTCAGACCTCTTGTACTTATGTCGTCATTGTGCCTTTTGTATTAAATTCGGATGCAATTTCTGTGTTTCATCGTCAATAAGAAGGTCCAAGGTATACAGTAAACCTGAAGTGAAGCATCGGAATCTAAAACTGCACTCACAGAAGAGGTTCAAATCATAGAAAATTAGAGTGTCATTCCTCTTGTACTTAAGTCGGCATTGTGCCTTTTGTATTAAATTCGGATGCAATTTCTGTGTTTCATCGTCAATAAGAAGGTCCTTGCATTGCAGTAAACCTGAAGTGTAGCATCGGAATCTAAAACTGGACTCACAGGAGAGGTTCAAATCATCGAAAGTTAGAGTGTCTGTCCTCTTGTACTTAAGTCGGCATTGTGCCTTTAGTATTAAATTCGGAATCAAATTTCTGTGTTTGATCGTCAATAAGAAGGTCCTAGGATTACAGTAAAGCTAAAGTGTAGCATCGGAATCTAACACTGGACTCGCAGGGGAGGTTCAAATCATCGAAAGTTAGACTGTCAGTCCTCTTGTACTTAAGCCGGCATTGTGCCTTTTGTATTAAATTCGGATGCAATTTCTGTATTTCATCGACAATATGAAGTTCCAAAGTATACAGTAAACCTGAAGTGAAACATCGGAATCTAAAACTGGACTCACAGGAGAGGTTCAAATCATAGAAAGTTAGAGTGTTAGTCCTCTTGTCCTTAAGTCGGCATTGTGCCTTTTGTATTAGATTCGGATGCAATTTCTGTGTTTCATCGTCAATAAGAAGGTCCAAGGTATACAGTAAACCTGAAGTTAAGCATCGGAATCTAAAACTGGACTCACAGGAGAGGTTCAAATCATAGAAAGTTAGAGTGTTAGTACTCTTGTACTTAAGTCGGCATTGTGCCTTTTGTATTAAATTCGGATGCTATTTCTGTGTTTCATCGTCAATAAGAAAGTCCAAGGTATACAGTAAACCTGAAGTGAAGCATCGGAATCTAAAACTGGACTCACAGGAGAGGTTCAAATCATAGAAAGTTAGTGTGTCAGTCCTAATGTACTTAAGTCATCATTGTGCCATTTGTATTAAATTCGGTTGCAATTGCTGTGTTTCATAGTCAATAAGAAGGTCCTAGGATTACAGTAAAACTGAAGTGTAGCGTCGGAAACTAACACTGGACTCACAGGGGAGGTTCAAATCATCGAAAGTTAGAGTGTCAGTCCTCTTGTACTTAAGTCGGCATTGTGCCTTTTGTTTTAAATTCGGATGCAATTTCTGTGTTACATCGTCAATAAGAAGGTCCAAGGTATACAGTAAACCTGAAGTGAAGCATCGGAATCTATAACTGGACTCACAGGGAGGTTCAAATCATAGAAAGTTAGAGTGTTAGTACTATTGTACTTAAGTCGGCATTGTGCCTCTTGTATTAAATTCGGATGCAATTTCTGTGTTTCATCGTCAATAAGAAGGTCCAAGGTATACAGTAAACCTGAAGTGAAGCATCGGAATCTAAAACTGGACACACAGGACAGGTTCAAATCACAGAAAGTTAGAGTGTCAGACCTCTTGTACTTAAGTCGGCATTGTGCCTTTTGTATTAAATTCGGATGCAATTTCTGTGTTTGATCGTCAATAAGAAGGTCCTAGGATTACAGAAAAGCTAAAGTGTAGCATCGGAATCTAACACTGCACTCGCAGGGGAGGTTCAAATCATCGGAAGTTAGACTGTCAGTCCTCTTGTACTTAAGCCGGCATTGTGCCTTTTGTATTAAACTCGGATGCAATTTCTGTATTTCGTCGTCAATATGAAGTTCCAAAGTATACAGTAAAGCTGAAGTGAACATCGGAATCTAAAACTGGACTCACAGGAGAGGTTCAATACATAGAAAGTTAGAGTGTTAGTCCTCTTGTAGATAAGTCGGCATTGTGCCTTTTGTATTAGATTTGGAAGCAATTTCTGTGTTTCATCGTCAATAAGAAGGTCCAAGGTATACAGTAAACCTGAAGTGAAGCATCGGAATCTAAAACTGCACTCACAGGAGAGGTTCAAATCATAGAAAGTTAGAGTGTCAGACCTCTTGTACTTATGTCGTTATTGTGTTTTTTGTATTAAATTCGGATGCAATTTCTGTGTTTCATCGTCAATAAGAAGGTCCAAGGTATACAGTAAACCTGAAGTGAACCATCGGAATCTAAAACTGCACTCACAGAAGAGGTTCAAATCATAGAAAATTAGAGTGTCAGTCCTCTTGTACTTAAGTTGGCATTGTGCCTTTTGTATTAAATTCGGATGCAATTTCTGTGTTTCATCGTCAATAAGAAGGTCCTAGCATTGCAGTAAACCTGAAGTGTAGCATCGGAATCTAAAACTTGACTCACAGGAGAGGTTCAAATCATCGAAAGTTAGAGTGTCTGTCCTCTTGTACTTAAGTCGGCATTGTGCCTTTAGTATTAAATTCGGAATCAAATTTCTGTGTTTGATCGTCAATAAGAAGGTCCTAGGATTACAGTAAAGCTAAAGTGTAGCATCGGAATCTAACACTGGACTCGCAGGGGAGGTTCAAATCATCGAAAGTTAGACTGTCAGTCCTCTTGTACTTAAGCCGGCATTGTGCCTTTTGTATTAAATTCGGATGCAATTTCTGTATTTCATCGTCAATATGAAGTTCCAAAGTATACAGTAAACCTGAAGTGAAACATCGGAATCTAAACCTGGACTCACAGGAGAGGTTCAAATCATAGAAAGTTAGAGTGTTAGTCCTCTTGTACTTAAGTCGGCATTGTGCCTTTTGTATTAGATTCGGATGCAATTTCTGTGTTTCATCGTCAATAAGAAGGTCCAAGGTATACAGTAAACCTGAAGTTAAGCATCGGAATCTAAAACTGGACTCACAGGAGAGGTTCAAATCATAGAAAGTTAGAGTGTTAGTACTCTTGTACTTAAGTCGGCATTTTGCCTTTTGTATTAAATTCGGATGCTATTTCTGTGTTTCATCGTCAATAAGAAGGTCCAAGGTATACAGTAAACCTGAAGTGAAGCAACGGAATCTAAAACTGGACTCACAGGAGAGGTTCAAATCATAGAAAGTTAGTGTGTCAGTCCTATTGTACTTAAGTCATCATTGTGCCATTTGTATTAAATTCGGTTGCAATTTCTGTGTTTCATAGTCAATAAGAAGGTCCTAGGATTACAGTAAAACTGAAGTGTAGCATCGGAAACTAACACTGGACTCACAGGGGAGGTTCAAATCATCGAAAGTTAGAGTGTCTGTCCTCTTGTACTTAAGTCGGCATTGTGCTTTTAGTATTAAATTCGGATGCAATTTCTGTGTTTCATAGTCAAGTAGAAGGTCCAAGGGATACAGTAAACCTGAAGTGAAGCATCGGAATCTAAAACTGCACCCACAGGAGAGGTTCAAATCATAGAAAGTTAGAGTGTCAGTCCTCTTGTGCTTATGTTGTCATTGTGCCTTTTGTATTAAATTCGGATGCAATTTCTGTGTTTCAACGTCAATAAGAAGGTCCAAGGTATACAGTAAACCTGAAGTGAAGCATCGGAATCTAAAAGTGCACTCACAGGAGAGGTTCAAATCATAGAAAGTTAGAGTGTCAGTCCTCTTGTACTTAAGTCGGCATTATGCCTTTTGTTTTAAATTCGGATGCAATTTCTGTGTTACATCGTCAATAAGAAGGTCCAAGGTATACAGTAAACCTGAAGTGAAGCATCGGAATGTAAAACTGGACTCACAGGAGAGGTTCAAATCATAGAAAGTTAGAGTGTTAGTACTCTTGTACTTAAGTCGGCATTGTGCCTTTTGTATTAAATTCGGATGCAATTTCTGTGTCTCATCGTCAATAAGAAGGTCCAAGGTATACAGTAAACCTGAAGTGAAGCACCGGAATCTAAAACTGGACACACAGGACAGGTTCAAATCACAGAAAGTTAGAGTGTCAGTCCTCTTGTACTTAAGTCGGCATTGTGCGTTTTGTATTAAATTCGGATGCAAATTCTGTGTTTCATCGTCAATAAAAATGTCCAAGTTATACAGTAAACCTGAAGTGAAGCATCGGAATCTAAAACTGGACTCACATTACAGGTTCAAACCACAGAAAGTTAGAGTGTCAGTAATCTTGTACTTAAGTCGGCATTGTGCCTTTTGTATTAAATTCGGATGCAATTTCTGTGTTTCATCGTCAATAAGAAGGTCCCAGCATTGCAGTAAACCTGAAGTGTAGCATCGGAATCTAAAACTGGACTCACAGGAGAGGTTCAAATCATCGAAAGTTAGAGTGTCTGTCCTCTTGTACTTAAGTCGGCACTGGGCCTTTAGTATTAAATTCAGATGCAATTTCTGTGTTTCATAGTCAATAAGAAGGTCCAAGGTATACAGTAAACCTGAAGTAAAGCATCGGAATCTAAAACTGGACTCACAGGAGAGGTTCAAATCATAGTAAGTTAGAGTGTTAGTACTATTGTACTTAAGTCGGCATTGTTCCTTTTGTATTAAATTCGGATGCTATTTCTGTGTTTCATCGTCAATAAGAAGGTCATAGGATTACAGTAAACCTGAAGTGTAGCATCGGAATCTAAAAGTGGACTCACAGGAGAGGTTCAAATCATCGAAAGTTAGAATGTCAGTCCTCTTGTACTTAAGTCGGCATTGTGCCTTTTGTTTTAAATTCGGATGCAATTTCTGTGTTTCATCGCCAATAAGAAGGTCCAAGGTATACAGTAAACCTAAAGTGAAGCATCGGAATCTAAAACTGGACTCACAGGAGAGGTTCAAATCATAGAAAGTTAGAGGGTCAGTCATCTTGTACTTAAGTCGGCTTTGAGCCTTTTGTATTAAATTCGGATGCTATTTCTGTGTTTCATCGTCAATAAGAAGGTCCAAGGTATACAGTAAACCTGAAGTGAAGCATCGGAATCTAAAACTGGACTCACAGGAGAGGTTCAAATCATAGAAAGTTAGAGTGTTAGTACTCTTGTACTTAAGTCGGCATTGTGTCCTTTGTACTAAATTCCCATGCAATTCCTTTGTTTCATCGTCAATAAGAAGGTCCAAGGTATACAGTAAACCTGAAGTGAAGCATCGGAATCTAAAACTGGACTCACAGAAGTGGTTCAAATCATAGAAAGTTAGAGTGTTAGTCCTCTTGTACTTAAGTCTGCATTGTGCTTTTGTATTAGATTCGGATGCAATTTCTGTGTTTCATCGTCAATAAGAAGGTCCAAGGTATACACTAAACCTGAAGTGAAGCATCGGAATCTAAAACTGCACTCACAGGAAAGGTTCAAATCATAGAAAGTTAGAGGGTCAGACCTCTTGTACTTATGTCGTCATTGTGCCATTTGTATTAAATTCGGATGCAATTTCTGTGTTTCATCGTCAATAAGAAGGTCCAAGGTATACAGTAAAACTGAAGTGAAGCATCAGAATCTAAAACTGGACACACAGGACAGGTTCAAATCACAGAAAGTTAGAGTGTCATTCCTCTTGTACTTAAGTCGGCATTGTGCCTTTTGTACTAAATTCGGATGCAATTTCTGTGTTTCATCGTCAATAAAAATGTCCAAGGTATACAGTAAACCTGAAGTGAAGAATCGGAATCTAAAACTGGACTCACAGGAGAGGTTCAAACCACAGAAAGTTAGAGTGTCAGTCCTCTTGTACTTAAGTCGGCATTGTGCCTTTTGTATTAAATTCGGATGCAATTTCTGTGTTTCATCGTCAATAAGAAGGTCCTAGCATTACAGTAAACCTGAAGTGTAGCATCTGAATGTAAAACTGGACTCACAGGAGAGGTTCAAATCATCGAAAGTTAGAGTGTTTGTCCTCTTGTACTTCAGTCGGCATTGTGCCTTTAGTATTAAATTCGGATGCAATTTCTGTGTTTCATAGTCAAGAAGAAGGTCCAAGGGATACAGTAAACCTGAAGTGAAGCATCGGAATCTAAAACTGCACTCACAGGAGAGGTTCAAATCATAGAAATTTAGAGTGTCAGTCCTCTTGTACTTATGTCGTTATTGTGCCTTTTGTATTAAATTCGGATGCAATTTCTGTGTTTCATCGTCAATAAGAAGGTTCAAGGTATACAGTAAACCTGAAGTGAAGCATCGGAATCCAAAACTGCACTCACAGAAGAGGTTCAATCACAGAAAATTAGAGTGTCAGTCCTCTTGTACTTAAGTCGGCACTGTGCCATTTGTATTAAATTCGGATGCAATTTCTGTGTTACATCGTCAATAAGAAGGTCCAAGGGATACAGTAAACCTGAAGTGAAGCATCGGAATCTAAAACTGGACTCACAGGAGAGGTTCAAATCATAGAAAGTTAGAGGGTCAGTTATCTTGTACTTAAGTCGGCATTGTGCCTTTTGTATTAAATTCGGATGCTATTTCTGTGTTTCATCGTCAATAAGAAGGTCCAAGGTATACAGTAAACCTGAAGTGAAGCATCGGAATCTAAAACTGGACTCACAGGAGAGGTTCAAATCATAGAAAGTTAGAGTGTCAGTCCTCTTGTCCTTAAGTCGGCATTGTGCCTTTTGTTTTAAATTCGGATGCAATTTCTGTGTTTCATCGTCAATAAGAAGGTCCAAGGTATACAGTAAACCAGAAGTGAAGCATCGGAATCTAAAACTGGACTCACAGGAGAGGTTCAAATCATAGATAGTTAGAGGGTCAGTCATCTTGTACTTAAGTCGGCATTGTGCCTTTTGTATTAAATTCGGATGCAATTTCTGTGTTTCATCGTCAATAAGAAGGTCCAAGGTATACAGTAAACCTGAAGTGAAGCATCGGAATCTAAAACTGGACTCACAGGAGAGGTTAAAATCATAGAAAGTTAGAGTGTTAGTCCTCTTATACTTAAGTCGGCATTGTGCTTTTGTATTAGATTCGGATGCAATTTCTGTGTTTCATCGTCAATAAGAAGGTCCAAGGTATACAGTAAACCTAAAGTGAAGCATCGGAATCAAAAAATGCACTCACAGGAGAGGTTCAAATCATAGAAAGTTAGAGTGTCAGACCTCTTGTACTTATGTCGTCATTGTGCCTTTTGTATTAAATTCGGATGCAATTTCTGTGTTTCATCGTCAATAAGAAGGTCCAAGGTATACAGTAAACCTGAAGTGAAGCATCGGAATCGAAAACTGCACTCACAGAAGAGGTTCAAATTACAGAAAGTTACAACGTCAGTCATCTTGTACTCAAGTCGGCACTGTGCCTTTTCCAATAAATTCGGATGCTATTTCTGTATTTCGTCGTCGATAAGAAGGTCCAAGGTATACAGTAAGCCTGAAGTGAAGCATCGGAATCTAAAACTGGACTCACAGGAGAGGTTCAAATCATAGAAAATTTGAGTGTCAGTCCTCTTGTACTTAAGTCGGCATTGTGCCTTTTGTTTTAAATTCGGATGCAATTTCTGTGTTTCATCGTCAATAAGAAGGTCCAAGGGATACAGTAAACCTGAATTGAAGCATCGGAATCTAAAACTGGACTCACAGGAGAGGTTCAAATGATAGAACGTTAGAGGGTCAGTCATCTTGTACTTAAGTCGGCATTGTGCCTTTTGTATTAAATTCGGATGCTATTTCTGTGTTTCATCGTCAATAAGAAGGTCCAAGGTATACAGTATACCTGAAGTGAAGCATCGGAATCTACAACTGGACTCACAGGAGAGGTTCAAATCATAGAAAGTTAGAGTGTTAGTACTCTTGTACTTAAGTCGGCATTTTGCCTTTAGTATTAAATTCGGATGCAATTTCTGTGTTTCATAGTCAAGAAGAAGGTCCAAGGGATACAGTTAACCTGAAGTGAAGCATCGGAATCTAAAACTGGACTCACAGGAGAGGTTCAAATCACAGAAAGTTAGAGTGTCAGTCCTATTGTATTTAAGTCATCATTGTGCCTTTTGTATTAAATTCGGATGCAATTTCTGTGTTTCATCGTCAATAAGAAGGTCCTAGGATTACAGTAAAACTGAAGTGTAGCATCGGAATCTAACACTGGACTCACAGGGGAGGTTCAAATCATCGAAAGTTAGAGTGTCAGTCCTCTTGTACTTAAGTCGGCATTGTGCCTTTTGTTTTAAATTCGGATGCAATTTCTGTGTTACATCGTCAATAAGAAGGTCCAAGGTATACAGTAAACCTGAAGTGAAGCATCGGAATCTAAAACTGGACTCACAGGAGAGGTTCAAATCACAGAAAGTTAGAGTGTCAGTCCTCTTGTACTTAAGTCGGCATTGTGCCTTTTGTATTAAATTCGGATGCTATTTCTGTGTTTCATCGTCAATAAAAATGTCCAAGGTATACAGTAAACCTGAAGTGAAGCATCAGAATCTAAAACTGGACTCACAGGAGAGGTTCAAACCACAGAAAGTTAGAGTGTCAGTCCTCTTGTACTTAAGTCGACATTGTGCCTTTCGTATTAAATTCGGATGCAATTTCTGTGTTTAATCGTCAATAATAAGGTCCTAGCATTACATAAATCCTGAAGAGTAGAATCGGAATCTAAAACTGGACTCACAGGAGAGGTTCAAATCATCGAAAGTTAGAGTGTCTGTCCTCTTGTACTTAAGTCGGAATTGTGCCTTAAGTATTAAATTCGGATGCAACTTCTGTGTTTCATAGTCAAGAAGAAGGTCCAAGGGATACAGTAAACCTGAAGTGAAGCATCGGAATCTAAAACTGCACTCACAGGAGAGGTTCAAATCATAGAAAGTTAGAGTGTCAGTCCTCTTGTACTTATGTCGTCATTGTGCCTTTTGTATTAAATTCGGATGCAATTTCTGTGTTTCATCGTCAATAAGAAGGTCCTAGGATTACAGTAAAAGTGAAGTGTAGCATCGGAATCTAACACTGGACTCACAGGGGAGGTTCAAATCATCGAAAGTTAGAGTGTCAGTCCTCTTGTACTTAAGTTGGCATTGTGCCTTTTGTATTAAATTCGGATGCAATTTCTGTGTTACATCGTCAATAAGAAGGTCCAAGGGATACAGTAAACCTGAAGTGAAGCATCGGAATCTAAAACTGGATTCACAGGAGAGGTTCAAATCACAGAAAGTTAGAGTGTCAGTCCTCTTGTACTTAAGTCGGCATTGTGCCTTTTGTTTTAAATTCGGATGCAATTTCTGTGTTTCATCGTCAATAAGAATGTCCAAGGTATACAGTAAACCTGAAGTGAAGCATCGGAATCTAAAACTGGACTCACAGGAGAGGTTCAAATCATAGAAAGTTAGAGTGTTAGTACTCTTGTACTTAATTCGGCATTGTGCCTTTTGTATTAAATTCGGATGCTATTTCTGTGTTTCATCGTCAATAAAAATGTCCAAGGTATACAGTAAACCTGCAGTGAAGCATCGGAATCTAAAACTGGACCCACAGGAGAGGTTCAAAAAACAGAAAGTTAGAGTGTCAGTCCTCTTGTACTTAAGGCGACATTGTGCCTTTTGTATTAAATTCGGATGCAATTTCTGTGTTTCATCGTCAATAATAAGGTCCTAGCATTACATAAAACCTGAAGTGTAGCATCGGAATCTAAAACTGGACTCACAGGAGAGGTTCAAATCATCGAAAGTTAGAGTGTCTGTCCTCTTGTACTTAAGTCGGCATTGTGCCTTTAGTATTAAATTCGGATGCAATTTCTGTGTTTCATAGTCAAGAAGAAGGTCCAAGGGATACAGTAAACCTGGAGTGAAGCATCGGAATCTAAAACTGCACTCACAGGAGAGGTTCAAATCATAGAAAGTTAGAGTGTCAGTCCTCTTGTACTTATGTCGTCATTGTGCCTTTTGTATTAAATTCGAATGCAATTTCTGTGTTTCATCGTCAATAAGAAGGTCCTAGGATTACAGGAAAACTGAAGTGTAGCATCGGAATCTAACACTGGACTCACAGGGGAGGTTCCAATCATCGAAAGTTAGAGTGTCAGTCCTCTTGTACTTAAGTCGGCATTGTGCCTTTTGTATTTAATTCGGATGCAATTTCTGTGTTACATCGTCAATAAGAAGGTCCAAGGGATACAGTAAACCTGAAGTGGAGCATAGGAATCTAAAACTGGATTCACAGGAGAGGTTCATATCATAGAAAGTTAGAGTGTTAGTACTCTTGTACTTAATTCGGCATTGTGCCTTTTGTTTTAAATTCGGATGCAATTTCTGTGTTTCATCGTCAATAAGAGGGTCCAAGGGATACAGTAAACCTGAATTGAAGCATCGGAATCTAAAACTGGACTCACAGGAGAGGTTCAAATGATAGAACGTTAGAGGGTCAGTCATCTTGTACTTAAGTCGGCATTGTGCCTTTTGTATTAAATTCGGATGCTATTTCTGTGTTTCATCGTCAATAAGAAGGTCCAAGGTATACAGTATACCTGAAGTGAAGCATCGGAATCTAAAACTGGACTCACAGGAGAGGTTCAAATCATAGAAAGTTAGAGTGTTAGTACTCTTGTACTTAAGTCGGCATTTTGCCTTTAGTATTAAATTCGGATGCAATTTCTGTGTTTCATAGTCAAGAAGAAGGTCCAAGGGATACAGTTAACCTGAAGTGAAGCATCGGAATCTAAAACTGGACTCACAGGAGAGGTTCAAATCACAGAAAGTTAGAGTGTCAGTCCTATTGTATTTAAGTCATCATTGTGCCTTTTGTATTAAATTCGGATGCAATTTCTGTGTTTCATCGTCAATAAGAAGGTCCTAGGATTACAGTAAAACTGAAGTGTAGCATCGGAATCTAACACTGGACTCACAGGGGAGGTTCAAATCATCGAAAGTTAGAGTGTCAGTCCTCTTGTACTTAAGTCGGCATTGTGCCTTTTGTTTTAAATTCGGATGCAATTTCTGTGTTACATCGTCAATAAGAAGGTCCAAGGTATACAGTAAACCTGAAGTGAAGCATCGGAATCTAAAACTGGACTCACAGGAGAGGTTCAAATCACAGAAAGTTAGAGTATCAGTCCTCTTGTACTTAAGTCGGCATTGTGCCTTTTGTATTAAATTCGGATGCTATTTCTGTGTTTCATCGACAATAAAAATGTCCAAGGTATACAGTAAACCTGAAGTGAAGCATCAGAATCTAAAACTGGACTCACAGGAGAGGTTCAAACCACAGAAAGTTAGAGTGTCAGTCCTCTTGTACTTAAGGCGACATTGTGCCTTTTGTATTAAATTCGGATGCAATTTCTGTGTTTCATCGTCAATAATAAGGTCCTTGCATTACATAAATCCTGAAGTGTAGCATCGGAATCTAAAACTGGACTCACAGGAGAAGTTCAAATCATCGAAAGTTAGAGTGTCTGTCCTCTTGTACTTAAGTCGGAATTGTGCCTTAAGTATTAAATTCGGATGCAACTTCTGTGTTTCATAGTCAAGAAGAAGGTCCAAGGGATACAGTAAACCTGAAGTGAAGCATCGGAATCTAAAACTGCACTCACAGGAGAGGTTCAAATCATAGAAAGTTAGAGTGTCAGTCCTCTTGTACTTATGTCGTCATTGTGCCTTTTGTATTAAATTCGGATGCAATTTCTGTGTTTCATCGTCAATAAGAAGGTCCTATGATTACAGTAAACCTGAAGTGTAGCATCGGAATCTAACACTGGACTCACAGGGGACGTTCAAATCATCGAAAGTTAGAGTGTCAGTCCTCTTGTACTTAAGTCGGCACTGTGCCTTTTGTATTAAATTCGGATGCAATTTCTGTGTTACATCGTCAATAATAAGGTCCAAGGGATACACTAAACCTGAAGTGAAGCATCCGAATCTAAAACTGGACTTACAGGAGAGGTTCAAATCATAGAAAGTTAGAGGGTCAGTCATCTTGTACTTATGTCGGCATTGTGACTTTTGTATTAAATTCGGATGTTATTTCTGTGTTTCATCGTCAATGAGAAGGTCCTAGGATTACAGTAAACCTAAAGTGTAGCATCGGAATCTAAAAGTGGACTCACAGGAGAGGTTCAAATCATCGACAGTTAGAGTGTCAGTCCTCTTGTACTTAAGTCGGCATTGTGCCTTTTGTTTTAAATTCGGATGCAATTTCTGTGTTTCATCGCCTATAAGAAGGTCCAAGGTATACAGTAAACCTGAAGTGAAGCATCGGAATCTAAAACTGGACACACAGGAGAGGTTCAATTCATAGAAAGTTAAAGGGTCAGTCATCTTGTACTTAAGTCGGCTTTGAGCCTTTTGTATTAAATTTGGATGCTATTACTGTGTATCATCGTCAATAAGAATGTCCAAGGTATACAGTAAACCTGAAGTGAAGCATCGGAATCTAAAACTGCACTTACAGGAGAGGTTCAAATCATAGAAAGTTAGAGTGTTAGTACTCTTGTACTTAAGTCGGCATTGTGTCCTTTGTACTAAATTCCCATGCAATTTCTGTGTTTCATCGTCAATAAGAAGGTCCTAGGATTACAGTAAACCTGAAGTGTAGCATCGGAATCTAAAAGTGGACTCACAGGAGAGGTTCAAATCATCGAAAGTTAGAGTGTCAGTCCTCTTGTACTTAAGTCGGCATTGTGCCTTTTGTTTTAAATTCGGATGCTATTTCTGTGTTTCATCGTCAATAAGAAGGTCCAAGGTATACAGTAAACCTGAAGTGAAGCATCGGAATCCAAAACTGCACTCACAGGAGAGGTTCAATCACAGAAAATTAGAGTGTCAGTCCTCTTGTACTTAAGTCGGCACTGTGCCATTTGTATTAAATTCGGATGCAATTTCTGTGTTACATCGTCAATAAGAAGGTCCAAGGGATACAGTAAACCTGAAGTGAAGCATCGGAATCTAAAACTGGACTACAGGAGAGGTTCAAATCATAGAAAGTTAGAGGGTCAGTCATCTTGTACTTAAGTCGGCATTGTGCCTTTTGTATTAAATTCGGATGCTATTTCTGTGTTTCATCGTCAATAAGAAGGTCCAAGGTATACAGTAAACCTGAAGTGAAGCATCGGAATCTAAAACTGGACTCACAGGAGAGGTTCAAATCATAGAAAGTTAGAGTGTCAGTCCTCTTGTCCTTAAGTCGGCATTGTGCCTTTTGTTTTAAATTCGGATGCAATTTCTGTGTTTCATCGTCAATAAGAAGGTCCAAGGTATTCAGTAAACCTGAAGTGAAGCATCGGAATCTAAAACTGGACTCACAGGAGAGGTTCAAATCATAGAAACTTAGAGGGTCAGTCATCTTGTACTTAAGTCGGCATTGTGCCTTTTGTATTAAATTTGTATGCTATTTCTGTGTTTCATCGTCAATAAGAAGGTCCAAGGTATACAGTAAACCTGAAGTGAAGCATCGGAATCTAAAACTGGACTCACAGGAGAGGTTCAAATCATAGAAAGTTAGAGTGTTAGTACTCTTGTACTTAAGTCGGCATTGTGTCCTTTGAACTAAATTCGCATGCAATTTCTGTGTTTCATCGTCAATAAGAAGGTCCAAGGTATACAGTAAACCTGAAGTGAAGCATCGGAATGTAAAACTGGACTCACAGGAGAGGTTCAAATCATAGAAAGTGAGAGTGTTAGTCCTCTTATACTTAAGTCGGCATTGTGCTTTTGTATTAGATTCGGATGCAATTTCTGTGTTTCATCGTCTATAAGAAGGTCCAAGGTATACAGTAAACCTGAAGTGAAGCATCGGAATCTAAAACTGCACTCACAGGAGAGGTTCAAATCATAGAAAGTTAGAGCGTCAGACCTCTTGTACTTATGTCGTCATTGTGCCTTTTGTATTAAATTCGGACGCAATTTCTGTGTTTCATCGTCAATAAGAAGGTCCAAGGTATACAGTAAACCTGAAGTGAAGCATCGGAATCTAAAACTGCACTCACAGAAGAGGTTCAAATTACAGAAAGTTACAGCGTCAGTCATCTTGTACTTAAGTCGGCACTGTGCCTTTTCCAATAAATTCGGTTGCTATTTCTGTATTTCATCGTCAATAAGAAGTTCCAAGGTATACAGTAAGCCTGAAGTGAAAAATCGGAGTCTAAAACTGGACTCACAGGAGAGGTTCAAATCATAGAAAATTAGAGTGTCAGTTCTCTTGTACTTAAGTCGGCATTGTGCCTTTTGTATTAAATTCGGATGCAATTTCTGTGTTTCATAGTCAAGAAGAAGGTCCAAGGGATACAGTTAACCTGAAGTGAAGCATCGGAATCTAAAACTGGACTCACAGGAGAGGTTAAAATCACAGAAAGTTAGAGTGTCAGTCCTATTGTATTCAAGTCATCATTGTGCCTTTTGTATTAAATTCGGATGCAATTTCTGTGATTCATCGTCAATAAGAAGGTCCTAGTATTACAGTTAACCTGAAGTGAAGCATCGGAATCCAAAACTGCACTCACAGAAGAGGTTCAATCACAGAAAATTAGAGTGTCAGTCCTCTTGTACTTAAGTCGGCACTGTGCCATTTGTATTAAATTCGGATGCAATTTCTGTGTTACATCGTCAATAAGAAGGTCCAAGGGATACAGTAAACCTGAAGTGAAGCATCGGAATCTAAAACTGGACTACAGGAGAGGTTCAAATCATAGAAAGTTAGAGGGTCAGTCATCTTGTACTTAAGTCGGCATTGTGCCTTTTGTTTTAAATTCGGATGCAATTTCTGTGTTTCATCGTCAATAAGAAGGTCCAAGGTATTCAGTAAACCTGAAGTGAAGCATCGGAATCTAAAACTGGACTCACAGGAGAGGTTCAAATCATAGAAAGTTAGAGGGTCAGTCATCTTGTACTTAAGTCGGCATTGTGCCTTTTGTATTAAATTCGGATGCTATTTCTGTGTTTCATCGTCAATAAGAAGGTCCAAGGTATACAGTAAACCTGAAGTGAAGCATCGGAATCTAAAACTGGACTCACAGGAGAGGTTCAAATCATAGAAAGTTAGAGTGTTAGTACTCTTGTACTTAAGTCGGCATTGTGTCCTTTGTACTAAATTCGCATGCAATTTCTGTGTTTCATCGTCAATAAGAAGGTCCAAGGTATACACTAAACCTGAAGTGAAGCATCGGAATCTAAAACTGGACTCACAGGAGAGGTTCAAATCATAGAAAGTTAGAGTGTTAGTCCTCTTATACTTAAGTCGGCATTGTGCTTTTGTATTAGATTCTTATGCAATTTCTGTGTTTCATCGTCAATAAGAAGGTCCAAGGTATACAGTAAACCTGAAGTGAAGCATCGGAATCTAAAACTGCACTCACAGGAGAGGTTCAAATCATAGAAAGTTAGAGTGTCAGACCTCTTGTACTTATGTCGTCATTGTGCCTTTTGTATTAAATTTGGACGCAATTTCTGTGTTTCATCGTCAATAAGAAGGTCCAAGGTATACAGTAAACCTGAAGTGAAGCATCGGAATCTAAAACTGCACTCACAGAAGAGGTTCAAATAACAGAAAGTTACAGCGTCAGTCATCTTGTACTTAAGTCGGCACTGTGCCTTTTCCAATAAATTCGGATGCTATTTCTGTATTTCATCGTCAATAAGAAGGTCCAAGGTATACAGTAAGCCTGAAGTGAAGCATCGGAGTCTAAAACTGGACTCACAGGAGAGGTGCAAATCATAGAAAATTAGAGTGTCAGTCCTCTTGTACTTAAGTCGGCATTGTGCCTTTTGTTTTAAATTCGGATGCAATTTCTGTGTTTCATCGTCAATAAGAAGGTCCAAGGGATACAGTAAACCTGAATTGAAGCATCGGAATCTAAAACTGGACTCACAGGAGAGGTTCAAATGATAGAAAGTTAGAGGGTCAGTCATCTTGTACTTAAGTCGGCATTGTGCCTTTTGTATTAAATTCGGATGCTATTTCTGTGTTTCATCGTCAATAAGAAGGTCCAAGGTATGCAGTATACCTGAAGTGAAGCATCGGAATCTAAAACTGGACTCACAGGAGAGGTTCAAATCATAGAAAGTTAGAGTGTTAGTACTCTTGTACTTTTGTCGGCATTTTGCCTTTAGTATTAAATTCGGATGCAATTTCTGTGTTTCATAGTCAAGAAGAAGGTCCAAGGGATACAGTTAACCTGAAGTGAAGCATCGGAATCTAAAACTGGACTCACAGGAGAGGTTCAAATCACAGAAAGTTAGAGTGTCAGTCCTATTGTATTCAAGTCATCATTGTGCCTTTTGTATTAAATTCGGATGCAATTTCTGTGTTTCATCGTCAATAAGAAGGTCCTAGGATTACAGTAAAACTGAAGGGTAGCATCGGAATCTAACACTGGACTCACAGGGGAGGTTCAAATCATCAAAAGTTAGAGTGTCAGTCCTCTTGTACTTAAACCAGCATTGTGCCTTTTGTTTTAAATTCGGATGCTATTTCTGTGTTACTTCGTCAATAAGAAGGTCCAAGGTATACGGTAAACCTGAAGTGAAGCATCGGAATCTAAAACTGGACTCACAGGAGAGGTTCAAATCACAGAAAGTTAGAGTGTCAGTCCTCTTGTACTTAAGTCGGCATTGTGCCTTTTGTATTAAATTCGGATGCTATTTCTGTGTTTCATCGTCAATAAAAATGTCCAAGGTATACAGTAAACCTGAAGTGAAGCATCGGAATCTAAAACTGGACTCACAGGAGAGGTTCAAACCACAGAAAGTTAGAGAGTCAGTCCTCTTGTACTTAAGGCGACATTGTGCCTTTTAAATTAAATTCGGATGCAATTTCTGTGTTTCATCGTCAATAATAAGGTCCTAGCATTACATTAAACCTGAAGTGTAGCATCGGAATCTAAAACTGGACTCACAGGAGAGGTTCAAATCATCGAAAGTTAGAGTTTCTGTCCTCTTGTACTAAAGTCGGCATTGTGCCTTTAGTATTAAATTCGGATGCAACTTCTGTGTTTCATAGTCAAGAAGAAGGTCCAAGGGATACAGTAAACCTGAAGTGAAGCATCGGAATCTAAAACTGCACTCACAAGAGAGGTTCAAATCATAGATAGTTAGAGTGTCAGTCCTCTTGTACTTATGTCGTCATTGTGCCTTTTGTATTAAATTCGGATGCAATTTCTGTGTTTCATCGTCAATAAGAAGGTCCTAGGATTACAGTCAAACTGAAGTGTAGCATCGGAATCTAACACTGGACTCACTGGGGAGGTTCAAATCATCGAAAGTTAGAGTGTCAGTCCTCTTGTACTTAAGTCGGCATTGTGCCTTTTGTATTAAATTCGGATGCAATTTCTGTGTTGCATCGTCAATAAGAAGGTCCAATGGATACAGTAAACCTGAAGTGAAGCATCGGAATCTAAAACTGGATTCACAGGAGAGGTTCAAATCATAGAAAGTTAGAGTGTCAGTCCTCTTGTACTTATGTCGGCATTGTGCCTTTTGTTTTAAATTCGGATGCAATTTCTGTGTTTCATCGTCAATAAGAAGGTCCAAGGTATACAGTAAACCTGAAGTGAAGCATCGGAATCTAAAACTGGACTCACAGGAGAGGTTCAAATCATAGAAAGTTAGAGTGTTAGTACTCTTGTACTTAATTCGGCATTGTGCCTTTTGTATTAAATTCGGATGCAATTTCTGTGTTTCATCGTCAATAAGAAGGTCCTAGGACTACAATAAACCTGAAGTGTAGCATCGGAATCTAACACTGGACTCACAGGGGACGTTCAAATCATCGAAAGTTAGAGTGTCAGTCCTCTTGTACTTAAGTCGGCACTGTGCCATTTGTATTAAATTCGGATGCAATTTCTGTGTTACATCGTCAATAATAAGGTCCAAGGGATACAGTAAACCTGAAGTGAAGCATCGGAATCTAAAACTGGACTCACAGGAGATGTTCAAATCATAGAAAGTTAGAGGGTCAGTCATCTTGTACTTAAGTCGGCATTGTGCCTTTTGTATTAAATTCGGATGCTATTTCTGTGTTTCATCGTCAATAAGAAGGTCCTAGGATTACAGTAAACCTGAAGTGTAGCATCGGAATCTAAAAGTGGACTCACAGGAGAGGTTCAAATCATCGAAAGTTAGAGTGTCAGTCCTCTTGTACTTAAGTCGGCATTGTGCCTTTTGTTTTAAATTCGGATGCAATTTCTGTGTTTCATCGCCAATAAGACGATCCAAGGTATACAGTAAACCTGAAGTGAAGCATCGCAATCTAAAACTGGACTCACAGGAGAGGTTCAAATCATAGAAAGTTAGAGGGTCGGTCATCTTGTACTTAAGTCGGCTTTGAGACTTTTGTATTAAATTCGGATTCTGTTTCTGTGTTTCAACGTCAATAAGAAGGTCCAAGGTATACAGTAAACCTGAAGTGAAGCATCGGAATCTAAAACTGGACTCACAGGAGAGGTTCAAATCATAGAAAGTTAGAGTGTTAGTACTCTTGTACTAAAGTCGGCATTGTGTCCTTTGTACTAAATTCCCATGCAATTTCTGTGTTTCATCGTCAATAAGAAGGTCCTAGCATTACAGTAAACCTGAAGTGTAGCATCTGAATCTAAAACTGGACTCACAGGAAAGGTTCAAATCATCGAAAGTTAGAGTGTCTGTCCTCTTGTACTTAAGTCGGCATTGTGCCTTTAGTATTAAATTCGGATGCAATTTCTGTGTTTCATAGTCAAGAAGAAGGTCCAAGGGATACAGTAACCCTGAAGTGAAGCATCGGAATCTAAAACTGCACTCACAGGAGAGGTTCAAATCATAGAAAGTTAGAGTGTCAGTCCTCTTGTACTTATGTCGTCATTGTGCCTTTTGTATTAAATTCGGATGAAATTTCTGTGTTTCATCGTCAGTAAGAAGGTCCAAGGTATACAGTAAACCTGAAGTGAAGCATCGGAGTCCAAAACTGCACTAACAGAAGAGGTTCAATCACAGAAAATTAGAGTGTCAGTCCTCTTGTACTTAAGTCGGCACTGTGCCATTTGTATTAAATTCGGATGCAATTTCTGTGATACATCGTCAATAAGAAGGTCCAAGGGATACAGTAAACCTGAAGTGAAGCATCGGAATCTAAAACTGGACTTACAGGAGGGGTTCAAATCATAGAAAGTTAGAGGGTCAGTCATCTTGTACTTAAGTCGGCATTGTGCCTTTTGTATTAAATTCGGATGCTATTTCTGTGTTTCATCGTCAATAAGAAGGTCCAAGGTATACAGTAAACCTGAAGTGAAGCATCGGAATCTAAAACTGGACTCACAGGAGAGGTTCAAATCATAGAAAGTTAGAGTGTCATCTCTCTTGTCCTTAAGTCGGCATTGTGCCTTTTGTTTTAAATTCGGATGCAATTTCTGTGTTTCATCGTCAATAAGAAGGTCCAAGGTATACAGTAAACCTGAAGTGAAGCATCGGAATCTAAAACTGGACTCACAGGAGAGGTTCAAATCACAGAAAGTTAGAGGGTCAGTCATCTTGTACTTAAGTCGGCATTGTGCCATTTGTATTGAATTCGGATGCTATTTCTGTGTTTCATCGTCAATAAGAAGGTCCAAGGTATACAGTAAACCTGAAGTGAAGCATCGGAATCTAAAACTGGACTCACAGGAGAGGTTCAAATCATAGAAAGTTAGAGTGTTAGTCCTCTTGTACTTAAGTCTGCATTGTGCTTTTGTATTAGATTCGGATGCAATTTCTGTGTTTCATCGTCAATAAGAAGGTCCAAGGTATACAGTAAACCTGAAGTGAAGCATCGGAATCTAAAACTGCACTCACAGGAGAGGTTCAAATCTTAGAAAGTTAGAGTGTCAGACCTCTTGTACTTATGTCGTCATTGTGCCTTTTGTATTAAATTCGGATGCAATTTCCGTGTTTCATCGTCAATAAGAAGGTCCAAGGTATACAGTAAACCTGAAGTGAAGCATCGGAATCTAAAACTGGACACACAGGACAGGTTCAAATCACAGAAAGTTAGAGTGTCTGTCCTCTTGTACTTAAGTCGGCATTGTGCCTTTTGTATTAAATTCGGATGCAATTTCTGTGTTTCATCGTCAATAAATATGTCCAAGGTATACAGTAAACCTGAAGTGAAGCATCGGAATCTAAAACTGGACTCACAGGAGAGGTTCAAACCACAGAAATTTAGAGTGTCAGTCCTCTTGTACTTAAGTCGACATTGTGCCTTTTGTATTAAATTCGGATGCAATTTCTGTGTTTCATCGTCAATAAGAAGGTCCTAGCATAACAGTAAACCTGAAGTGTAGCATCTGAATATAAAACTGGACTCACAGGAGAGGTTCAAATCATCGAAAGTTAGAGTGTCTGTCCTCTTGTACTTAAGTCGGCATTGTGCCTTTAGTATTAAATTCGGATGCAATTTCTGTGTTTCATAGTCAAGAAGAAGGTCCAAGGGATACAGTAACCCTGAAGTGAAGCATCGGAATCTAAAACTGCACTCACAGGAGAGGTTCAAATCATAGAAAGTTAGAGTGTCAGTCCTCTTGGACTTATGTCGTCATTGTGCCTTTTGTATTAAATTCGGATGCAATTTCTGTGTTTCATCGACAGTAAGAAGGTCCAAGGTATACAGTAAACCTGAAGTGAAGCATCTGAGTCCAAAACTGCACTCACAGAAGAGGTTCAATCACAGAAAATTAGAGTGTCAGTCCTCTTGTACTTAAGTCGGCACTGTGCCATTTGTATTAAATTCGGATGCAATTTCTGTGATACATCGTCAATAAGAAGGTCCAAGGGATACAGTAAACCTGAAGTGAAGCATCGGAATCTAAAACTGGACTTACAGGAGAGGTTCAAATCATAGAAAGTTAGAGGGTCAGTCATCTTGTACTTAAGTCGGCATTGTGCCTTTTGTATTAAATTCGGATGCTATTTCTGTGTTTCATCGTCAATAAAAAGGTCCAAGGTATACAGTAAACCTGGAGTGAAGCATTGGAATCTAAAACTGGACTCACAGGAGAGGTTCAAATCATAGAAAGATAGAGTGTCATCTCTCTTGTCCTTAAGTCGGCATTGTGCCTTTTGTTTTAAATTCGGATGCAATTTCTGTGTTTCATCGTCAAAAAGAAGGTCCAAGGTATACAGTAAACCTGAAGTGAAGCATCGGAATCTACAACTGGACTCACAGGAGAGGTTCAAATCATAGAAAGTTAGAGGGTCAGTCATCTTGTACTTAAGTCGGCATTGTGCCTTTTGTATTACATTCGGATGCTATTTCCGTGTTTCATCGTCAATAAGAAGGTCCAAGGTATACAGTAAACCTGAAGTGAAGCATCGGAATCTAAAACTGGACTCACAGGAGAGGTTCAAATCATAGAAAGTTAGAGTGTTAGTACTCTTGTACTTAAGTCGGCATTGTGTCCTTTGTACTAAATTCGCATGCAATTTCTGTGTTTCATCGTCAATAAGAAGGTCCAAGGTATACAGTAAACCTGAAGTGAAGCATCGGAATCTAAAACTGGACTCACAGGAGAGGTTCAAATCATAGAAAGTTAGAGTGTTAGTCCTCTTATACTTAAGTCGGCATTGTGCTTTTGTATTAGATTCGGATGCAATTTCTGTGTTTCATCGTCAATAAGAAGGTCCAAGGTATACAGTAAACCTGAAGTGAAGCATCGGAATCTAAAACTGCACTCACAGGAGAGGTTCAAATCATAGAAAGTTAGAGTGTCAGACCTCTTGTACTTATGTCGTCATTGTGCCTTTTGTATTAAATTCGGATGCAATTTCTGTGTTTCATCGTCAATAAGAAGGTCCAAGGTATACAGTAATCCTGAAGTGAAGCATCGGAATCTAAAACTGCACTCACAGAAGAGGTTCAAATTACAGAAAGTTACAGCGTCAGTCATCTTGTACTTAAGTCGGCACTGTGCCTTTTCCAATAAATTCGGATGCTATTTCTGTATTTCATCGTCAATAAGAAGGTCCAAGGTATACAGTAAGCCTGAAGTGAAGCATCGGAATCTAAAACTGGACTCAAAGGAGAGGTTCAAATGGTAGAAAGTTAGAGGGTCAGTCATCTTGTACTTAAGTCGGCATTGTGCCTTTTGTATTAAATTCGGATGCTATTTCTGTGTTTCATCGTCAATAAGAAGGTCCAAGGTATACAGTATACCTGAAGTGAAGCATCGGAATCTAAAACTGGACTCACAGGAGAGGTTCAAATCATAGAAAGTTAGAGTGTTAGTACTATTGTACTTAAGTCTGCATTTTGCATTTAGTATTAAATTCGGATGCAATTTCTGTGTTTCATCGTCAATAAAAATGTCCAAGGTATACAGTAAACCTGAAGTGAAGCATCGGAATCTAAAACTGGACTCACAGGAGAGGTTCAAATCATCGAAAGTTAGAGTGTCTGTCCTCTTGTACTTAAGTCGGCATTGTGCCTTTAGTATTAAATTCCGATGCAATTTCTGTGTTTCATAGTCAAGAAGAAGGTCCAAGGGATACAGTAACCCTGAAGTGAAGCATCGGAATCTAAAACTGCACTCACAGGAGAGGTTCAAATCATAGAAAGTTAGAGTGTCAGTCCTCTTGTACTTATGTCGTCATTGTGTCTTTTGTATTAAATTCGGATGCAATTTCTGTGTTTCATCGTCAGTAAGAAGGTACAAGGTATACAGTAAACCTGAAGTGAAGCATCGGAATCCAAAACTGCACTCACAGAAGAGGTTCAATCACAGAAAATTAGAGTGTCAGTCCTCTTGTACTTAAGTCGGCACTGTGCCATTTGTATTAAATTCGGATGCAATTTCTGTGTTACATCGTCAATAAGAAGGTCCAAGGGATACAGTAAACCTGAAGTGAAGCATCGGAATCTAAAACTGGACTTACAGGAGAGGTTCAAATCATAGAAAGTTAGAGGGTCAGTCATCTTGTACTTAAGTCGGCATTGTGCCTTTTGTATTAAATTCGGATGCTATTTCTGTGTTTCGTCGTCAATAAGAAGGTCCAAGGTATACAGTAAACCTGAAGTGAAGCATCGGAATCTAAAACTGGACTCACAGGAGAGGTTCAAATCATAGAAAGTTAGAGTGTCATCTCTCTTGTCCTTAAGTCGGCAATGTGCCTTTTGTTTTAAATTCGGATGCAATTTCTGTGTTTCATCGTCAATAAGAAGGTCCAAGGTATACAGTAAACCTGAAGTGAAGCATCGGAATCTAAAACTGGACTCACAGGAGAGGTTCAAATCATAGAAAGTTAGAGGGTCAGTCATCTTGTACTTAAGTCGGCATTGTGCCTTTTGTATTAAATTCGGATGCTATTTCTGTGTTTCATCGTCAATAAGAAGGTCCAAGGTATACAGTAAACCTGAAGTGAAGCATCGGAATCTAAAACTGGACTCACAGGAGAGGTTCAAATCATAGAAAGTTAGAGTGTTAGTACTCTTGTACTTAAGTCGGCATTGTGTCCTTTGTACTAAATTCGCATGCAATTTCTGTATTTCATCGTCAATAAGAAGGTCCAAGGTATACAGTAAACCTGAAGTGAAGCATCGGAATCTAAAACTGGACTCACAGGAGAGGTTCAAATCATAGAAAGTTAGAGTGTTAGTCCTCTTATACTTAAGTCGGCATTGTGCTTCTGTATTAGATTCGGATGCAATTTCTGTGTTTCATCGTCAATAAGAAGGTCCAAGGTATACAGTAAACCTGAAGTGAAGCATCGGAATCTAAAACTGCACTCACAGGAGAGGTTCAAATCATAGAAAGTTAGAGTGTCAGACCTCTTGTACTTATGTCGTCATTGTGCCTTTTGTATTAAATTCGGATGCAATTTCTGTGTTTCATCGTCAATAAGAAGGTCCAAGGTATACAGTAATCCTGAAGTGAAGCATCGGAATCTAAAACTGCACTCACAGAAGAGGTTCAAATTACAGAAAGTTACAGCGTCAGTCATCTTGTACTTAAGTCGGCACTGTGCCTTTTCCAATAAATTCGGATGCTATTTCTGTATTTCATCGTCAATAAGAAGGTCCAAGGTATACAGTAACCCTGAAGTGAAGCATCGGAATCTAAAACTGGACTCACAGGAGAGGTTCAAATCATAGAAAATTAGAGTGTCAGTCCTCTTGTACTTGAGTCGGCATTGTGCCTTTTGTTTTAAATTCGGATGCAATTTCTGTGTTTCATCGTCAATAAGAAGGTCCAAGGGATACAGTAAACCTGAATTGAAGCATCGGAATCTAAAACTGGACTCACAGGAGAGGTTCAAATGATAGAAAGTTAGAGGGTCAGTCATCTTGTACTTAAGTCGGCATTGTGCCTTTTGTATTAAATTCAGATGCTATTTCTGTGTTTCATCGTCAATAAGAAGGTCCAAGGTATACAGTATACCTGAAGTGAAGCATCGGAATCTAAAACTGGACTCACAGGAGAGGTTCAAATCATAGAAAGTTAGAGTGTTAGTACTCTTGTACTTAAGTCGGCATTTTGCCTTTAGTATTAAATTCGGATGCAATTTCTGTGTTTCATAGTCAAGAAGAAGGTCCAAGGGATACAGTTAACCTGAAGTGAAGCATCGGAATCTAAAACTGGACTCACAGGAGAGGTTCAAATCACAGAAAGTTAGAGTGTCAGTCCTATTGTATTTAAGTCATCATTGTGCCTTTTGTATTAAATTCGGATGCAATTTCTGTGTTTCATCGTCAATAAGAAGGTCCTAGGATTACAGTAAAACTGAAGTGTAGCATCGGAATCTAACACTGGACTCACAGGGGAGGTTCAAATCATCGAATGTTAGAGTGTCAGTCCTCTTGTACTTAAGTCGGCATTGTGCCTTTTGTTTTAAATTCGGATGCAATTTCTGTGTTACATCGTCAATAAGAAGGTCCAAGGTATACAGTAAACCTGAAGTGAAGCATCGGAATCTAAAACTGGACTCACAGGAGAGGTTCAAATCACAGAAAGTTAGAGTGCCAGTCCTCTTGTACTTAAGTCGGCATTGTGCCTTTTGTATTAAATTCGGATGCTATTTCTGTGTTTCATCGTCAATAAAAATGTCCAAGGTATACAGTAAACCTGAAGTGAAGCATCGGAATCTAAAACTGGACCCACAGGAGAGGTTCAAACCACAGAAAGTTAGAGTGTCAGTCCTCTTGTACTTAAGGCGACATTGTGCCTTTTGTATTAAATTCGGATGCAATTTCTGTGTTTCATCGTCAATAATAAGGTCCTAGCATTACATAACACCTGAAGTGTAGCATCGGAATCTAAAACTGGACTCACAGGAGAGGTTCAAATCGTCGAAAGTTAGAGTGTCTGTCCTCTTGTACTTAAGTCGGCATTGTGCCTTTAGTATTAAATTCGGATGCAATTTCTGTGTTTCATAGTCAAGAAAAAGGTCCTAGCATTACATAAAACCTGAAGTGAAGCATCGGAATCTAAAACTGCACTCACAGGAGAGGTTCAAATCATAGAAAGTTAGAGTGTCAGTCCTCTTGTACTTATGTCGTCATTGAGCCTTTTGTATTAAATTCGGATGCAATTTCTGTGTTTCATCGTCAATTAGAAGGTCCTAGGATTACAGTAAAACTGAAGTGTAGCATCGGAATCTAACACTGGACTCACAGGGGAGGTTCAAATCATCGAAAGTTAGAGTGTCAATCCTCTTGTACTTAAGTCGGCATTGTGCCTTTTGTATTAAATTCGGATGCAATTTCTGTGTTACATCGTCAATAAGAAGGTCCAAGGGATACAGTAAACCTGAAGTGAAGCATCGGAATCTAAAACTGGATTCACAGGAGAGGTTCAAATCATAGAAAGTTAGAGTGTCAGTCCTCTTGTACTTAAGGCGGCATTGTGCCTTTTGTTTTAAATTCGGATGCAATTTCTGTGTTTCATCGTCAATAAGAAGGTCCAAGGTATACAGTAAACCTGAAGTGAAGCATCGGAATCTAAAACTGGACTCACAGGAGAGGTTCAAATCATAGAAAGTTAGAGTGTTAGTACTCTTGTACTTAATTCGGCATTGTGCCTTTTGTATTAAATTCGGATGCATTTTCTGTGTTTCATCGTCAGTAAGAAGGTCCTAGGATTACAGTAAACCTGAAGTGTAGCATCGGAATCTAACACTGGACTCACAGGGGACGTTCAAATCATCGAAAGTTAGAGTGTCAGTTCTCTTGTACATAAGCCGGCTTGTGCCTTTTGTATTAAATTCGGATGCAATTTCTGTATTTCATCGTCAATATGAAGGTCCAAGGCAAACAGTAAACCTGAAGTGAAGCATCGGAATCTAAAACTGGACACACAGGAGAGGCTCAAATCATACAAAGTTAGAGTGTTAGTCCTCTTGTACTTAAGTCGGAATTGTGCCTTTTGTATTAAATTCGGATGTAATTTCTGTGTTTCATCGTCAATACGAAGGTCCAAGGGATACAGTAAACCTGAAGTGAAGCAACGGAATCTATAACTGGTCTCACAGGAGAGGTTAAAATCATAGAAAGTTGGAGTGTTAGTCCTCTTGTACTTAGTCGGCATTGTGCCTTTTGTATTAAATTCGGATGCAATTTCTGTGTTTCATCGTCTATAAGAAGGTCCAAGGTATACAGAAAACTTGAAGTGAAGCATCGGAATCTAAAACTGCACTCACAGGAGAGGTTCACATCATAGAAAGTTAGAGTGTCAGTCCTCTTGTACTTATGTCGGCATTGTGCTTTTGTATTAAATTCGGATGCAATTTCTGTGTTTCATCGTCAGTAAGAAGGTCCAAGGTATACAGTAAACCTGAAGTGAAGCATCGGAATCTAAAACTGCACTCACAGAAGAGGTTCAATTTACAGAAAGTTACAGCGTCAGTCATCTTGTACTTAAGTCGGCACTGTGCCTTTTCCAATAAATTCGGATGCTATTTCTGTATTTCATCGTCAATAAGAAGGTCCAAGGTATACAGTAAGCCTGAAGTGAAGCATCGGAATCTAAAACTGGACTCACAGGAGAGGTTCAAATCATAGAAAATTAGAGTGTCAGTCCTCTTGTACTTAAGTCGGCATTGTGCCTTTTGTTTTAAATTCGGATGCAATTTCTGTGTTTCATCGTCAATAAGAAGGTCCAAGGGATACAGTAAACCTGAATTCAAGCATCGGAATCTAAAACTGGACTCACAGGAGAGGTTCAAATGATAGAAAGTTAGAGGGTCAGTCATCTTGTACTTAAGTCGGCATTGTGCCTTTTGTATTAAATTCAGATGCTATTTCTGTGTTTCATCGTCAATAAGAAGGTCCAAGGTATACAGTATACCTGAAGTGAAGCATCGGAATCTAAAACTGGACTCACAGGAGAGGTTCAAATCATAGAAAGTTAGAGTGTTAGTACTCTTGTACTTAAGTCGGCATTTTGCCTTTAGTATTAAATTCGGATGCAATTTCTGTGTTTCATAGTCAAGAAGAA
The DNA here is from genome assembly GCF_021461395.2 of Schistocerca americana. Lineage (NCBI taxonomy): Eukaryota > Metazoa > Arthropoda > Insecta > Orthoptera > Acrididae > Schistocerca > Schistocerca americana. The sequence goes on from NC_060121.1 coordinate 86,834,796, forward strand.
GGTCCAAGGGATACAGTTAACCTGAAGTGAAGCATCGGAATCTAAAACTGGACTCACAGGAGAGGTTCAAATCACAGAAAGTTAGAGTGTCAGTCCTATTGTATTTAAGTCATCATTGTGCCTTTTGTATTAAATTCGGATGCAATTTCTGTGTTTCATCGTCAATAAGAAGGTCCTAGGATTACAGTAACACTGAAGTGTAGCATCGGAATCTAACACTGGACTCACAGGGGAGGTTCAAATCATCGAATGTTAGAGTGTCAGTCCTCTTGTACTTAAGTCGGCATTGTGCCTTTTGTTTTAAATTCGGATGCAATTTCTGTGTTACATCGTCAATAAGAAGGTCCAAGGTATACAGTAAACCTGAAGTGAAGCATCGGAATCTAAAACTGGACTCACAGGAGAGGTTCAAATCACAGAAAGTTAGAGTGCCAGTCCTCTTGTACTTAAGTCGGCATTGTGCCTTTTGTATTAAATTCGGATGCTATTTCTGTGTTTCATCGTCAATAAAAATGTCCAAGGTATACAGTAAACCTGAAGTGAAGCATCGGAATCTAAAACTGGACCCACAGGAGAGGTTCAAACCACAGAAAGTTAGAGTGTCAGTCCTCTTGTACTTAAGGCGACATTGTGCCTTTTGTATTAAATTCGGATGCAATTTCTGTGTTTCATCGTCAATAATAAGGTCCTAGCATTACATAAAACCTGAAGTGTAGCATCGGAATCTAAAACTGGACTCACAGGAGAGGTTCAAATCGTCGAAAGTTAGAGTGTCTGTCCTCTTGTACTTAAGTCGGCATTGTGCCTTTAGTATTAAATTCGGATGCAATTTCTGTGTTTCATAGTCAAGAAAAAGGTCCTAGCATTACATAAAACCTGAAGTGAAGCATCGGAATCTAAAACTGCACTCACAGGAGAGGTTCAAATCATAGAAAGTTAGAGTGTCAGTCCTCTTGTACTTATGTCGTCATTGAGCCTTTTGTATTAAATTCGGATGCAATTTCTGTGTTTCATCGTCAATTAGAAGGTCCTAGGATTACAGTAAAACTGAAGTGTAGCATTGGAATCTAACACTGGACTCACAGGGGAGGTTCAAATCATCGAAAGTTAGAGTGTCAATCCTCTTGTACTTAAGTCGGCATTGTGCCTTTTGTATTAAATTCGGATGCAATTTCTGTGTTACATCGTCAATAAGAAGGTCCAAGGGATACAGTAAACCTGAAGTGAAGCATCGGAATCTAAAACTGGATTCACAGGAGAGGTTCAAATCATAGAAAGTTAGAGTGTCAGTCCTCTTGTACTTAAGTCGGCATTGTGCCTTTTGTTTTAAATTCGGATGCAATTTCTGTGTTTCATCGTCAATAAGAAGGTCCAAGGTATACAGTAAACCTGAAGTGAAGCATCGGAATCTAAAACTGGACTCACAGGAGAGGTTCAAATCATAGAAAGTTAGAGTGTTAGTACTCTTGTACATAATTCGGCATTGTGCCTTTTGTATTAAATTCGGATGCATTTTCTGTGTTTCATCGTCAATAAGAAGGTCCTAGGATTACAGTAAACCTGAAGTGTAGCATCGGAATCTAACACTGGACTCACAGGGGACGTTCAAATCATCGAAAGTTAGAGTGTCAGTTCTCTTGTACTTAAGCCGGCTTGTGCCTTTTGTATTAAATTCGGATGCAATTTCTGTATTTCATCGTCAATATGAAGGTCCAAGGCAAACAGTAAACCTGAAGTGAAGCATCGGAATCTAAAACTGGACTCACAGGAGAGGTTCAAATCATACAAAGTTAGAGTGTTAGTCCTCTTGTACTTAAGTCGGAATTGTGCCTTTTGTATTAAATTCGGATGTAATTTCTGTGTTTCATCGTCAATACGAAGGTCCAAGGGATACAGTAAACCTGAAGTGAAGCAACGGAATCTATAACTGGTCTCACAGGAGAGGTTAAAATCATAGAAAGTTGGAGTGTTAGTCCTCTTGTACTTAGTCGGCATTGTGCCTTTTGTATTAAATTCGGATGCAATTTCTGTGTTTCATCGTCTATAAGAAGGGCCAAGGTATACAGAAAACCTGAAGTGAAGCATCGGAATCTAAAACTGCACTCACAGGAGAGGTTCACATCATAGAAAGTTAGAGTGTCAGTCCTCTTGTACTTATGTCGGCATTGTGCTTTTGTATTAAATTCGGATGCAATTTCTGTGTTTCATCGTCAGTAAGAAGGTCCAAGGTATACAGTAAACCTGAAGTGAAGCATCGGAATCTAAAACTGCACTCACAGAAGAGGTTCAAATTACCGAAAGTTACAGCGTCAGTCATCTTGTACTTAAGTCGGCACTGTGCCTTTTCCAATAAATTCGGATGCTATTTCTGTATTTCATCGTCAATAAGAAGGTCCAAGGTATACAGTAAGCCTGAAGTGAAGCATCGGAATCTAAAACTGGACTCACAGGAGAGGTTCAAATCATAGAAAATTAGAGTGTCAGGCCTCTTGTACTTAAGTCGGCATTGTGCCTTTTGTTTTAAATTCGGATGCAATTTCTGTGTTTCATCGTCAATAAGAAGGTCCAAGGGATACAGTAAACCTGAATTGAAGCATCGGAATCTAAAACTGGACTCACAGGAGAGGTTCAAATCATAGAAAGTTAGAGGGTCAGTCATCTTGTACTTAAGTCGGCATTGTGCATTTTGTATTAAATTCGGATGCTATTTCTGTGTTTCATCGTCAATAAGAAGGTCCAAGGTATACAGTATACCTGAAGTGAAGCATCGGAATGTAAAACTGGACTCACAGGAGAGGTTCAAATCATAGAAAGTTAGAGTGTTAGTACTCTTGTACTTAATTCGGCATTGTGCCTTTTGTATTAAATTCGGATGCAATTTCTGTGTTTCATCGTCAATAAGCAGGTCCTAGGATTACAGTAAACCTGAAGTGTAGCATCGGAATCTAACACTGTACTCACAGGGGACGTTCAAATCATCGAAATTTAGAGTGTCAGTTCTCTTGTACTTAAGCCGGCTTGTGCCTTTTGTATTAAATTCGGATGCAATTTCTGTATTTCATCGTCAATATGAAGGTCAAGGCAAACAGTAAACCTGAATTGAAGCATCGGAATCTAAAACTGGACTCACAGGAGAGTTTCAAATCATACAAAGTTAGAGTGTTAGACCTCTTGTACTTATGTCGGCATTGTGCTTTTGTATTAAATTCGGATGCAATTTCTGTGTTTCATCGTCAATAAGAAGGTCCAAGGTATACAGTAAACCTGAAGTGAAGCATCGGAATCTAAAACTACACTCACAGAAGAGGTTCAAATTACAGAAAGTTACAGCGTTAGTCATCTTGTACTTAAGTCGGCACTGTGCCTTTTCCAATAAATTCGGATGCTATTTCTGTATTTCATCGTCAACAAGAAGGTCCAAGGTATACAGTAAGCCTGAAGTGAAGCATCGGAATCTAAAACTGGCCTCACAGGAGAGGTTCAAATCATAGAAAATTAGAGTGTCAGTCCTCTTGTACTTAAGTCGGCATTGTGCCTTTTGTTTTAAATTCGGATGCAATTTCTGTGTTTCATCGTCAATAAGAAGGTCCAAGGGATACAGTAAACCTGAATTGAAGCATCGGAATCGAAAACTGGACTCACAGGAGAGGTTCAAATCATAGAAAGTTAGAGGGTCAGTCATCTTGTACTTAAGTCGGCATTGTGCCTTTTGTATTAAATTCGGATGCAATTTCTGTGTTACATCGTCAATAAGAAGGTCCAAGGTATACTGTAAACCTGAAGTGAAGCATCGGAATCTAAAACTGGACTCACAGGAGAGGTTCAAATCATTGAAAGTTAGAGTGTCAGTCCTCTTGTACTTAAGTCGGCATTGTGCCTTTTCAATTTAATTCCGATACAATTTCTGCGCTTCATCGTCAATAAGAAGGTCCAAGGTATACAGTAAACCTGAAGTGAAGCATCGGAATCTAAAACTGCACTCACAGGAGAGGTTCAAATCATAGAAAGTTAGAGTGTCAGACCTCTTGTACTTATGTCGTCATTGTGCCTTTTGTATTAAATTCGGATGCAATTTCTGTGTTTCATCCTCAATAAGAAGGTCCAAGGTATACAGTACTCCTGAAGTGAAGCATCGGAATCTAAAACTGCACTCACAGAAGAGGTTCAAATTACAGAAAGTTACAGCGTCAGTCATCTTGTACTTAAGTCGGCACTGTGCCTTTTCCAATAAATTCGGATGCTGTTTCTGTATTTCATCGTCAATAAGAAGGTCCAAGGTATACAGTAACCCTGAAGTGAAGCATCGGAATCTAAAACTGGACTCACAGGAGAGGTTCAAATCATAGAAAAATAGAGTGTCAGTCCTCTTGTACTTGAGTCGGCATTGTGCCTTTTGTTTTAAATTCGGATGCAATTTCTGTGTTTCATCGTCAATAAGAAGGTCCAAGGGATACAGTAAACCTGAATTGAAGCATCGGAATCTAAAACTGGACTCACAGGAGAGGTTCAAATGATAGAAAGTTAGAGGGTCAGTCATCTTGTACTTAAGTCGGCATTGTGCCTTTTGTATTAAATTCGGATGCTATTTCTGTGTTTCATCGTCAATAAGAAGGTCCAAGGTATACAGTATACCTGAAGTGAAGCATCGGAATCTAAAACTGGACTCACAGGAGAGGTTCAAATCATAGAAAGTTAGAGTGTTAGTACTCTTGTACTTAAGTCGGCATTTTGCCTTTAGTATTAAATTCGGATGCAATTTCTGTGTTTCATAGTCAAGAAGAAGGTCCAAGGGATACAGTTAACCTGAAGTGAAGCATCGGAATCTAAAACTGTACTCACAGGCGAGGTTCAAATCACAGAAAGTTAGAGTGTCAGTCCTATTGTATTTAAGTCATCATTGTGCCTTTTGTATTAAATACGGATGCAATTTCTGTGTTTCATCGTCAATAAGAAGGTCCTAGGATTACAGTAAAACTGAAGTGTAGCATCGGAATCTAACACTGGACTCACAGGGGAGGTTCAAATCATCGAATGTTAGAGTGTCAGTCCTCTTGTACTTAAGTCGGCATTGTGCCTTTTGTTTTAAATTCGGATGCAATTTCTGTGTTACATCGTCAATAAGAAGGTCCAAGGTATACAGTAAACCTGAAGTGAAGCATCGGAATCTAAAACTGGACTCACAGGAGAGGTTCAAATCACAGAAAGTTAGAGTGCCAGTCCTCTTGTACTTAAGTCGGCATTGTGCCTTTTGTATTAAATTCGGATGCTATTTCTGTGTTTCATCGTCAATAAAAATGTCCAAGGTATACAGTAAACCTGAAGTGAAGCATCGGAATCTAAAACTGGACCCACAGGAGAGGTTCAAACCACAGAAAGTTAGAGTGTCAGTCCTCTTGTACTTAAGGCGACATTGTGCCTTTTGTATTAAATTGGGATGCAATTTCTGTGTTTCATCGTCAATAATAAGGTCCTAGCATTACATAAAACCTGAAGTGTAGCATCGGAATCTAAAACTGGACTCACAGGAGAGGTTCAAATCGTCGAAAGTTAGAGTGTCTGTCCTCTTGTACTTAAGTCGGCATTGTGCCTTTAGTATTAAATTCGGATGCAATTTCTGTGTTTCATAGTCAAGAAGAAGGTCCTAGCATTACATAAAACCTGAAGTGAAGCATCGGAATCTAAAACTGCACACACAGGAGAGGTTCAAATCATAGAAAGTTAGAGTGTCAGTCCTCTTGTACTTATGTCGTCATTGAGCCTTTTGTATTAAATTCGGATGCAATTTCTGTGTTTCATCGTCAATTAGAAGGTCCTAGGATTACAGTAAAACTGAAGTGTAGCATCGGAATCTAACACTGGACTCACAGGGGAGGTTCAAATCATCGAAAGTTAGAGTGTCAATCCTCTTGTACTTAAGTCGGCATTGTGCCTTTTGTATTAAATTCGGATGCAATTTCTGTGTTACATCGTCAATAAGAAGGTCCAAGGGATACAGTAAACCTGAAGTGAAGCATCGGAATCTAAAACTGGATTCACAGGAGAGGTTCAAATCATAGAAAGTTAGAGTGTCAGTCCTCTTGTACTTAAGTCGGCATTGTGCCTTTTGTTTTAAATTCGGATGCAATTTCTGTGTTTCATCGTCAATAAGAAGGTCCAAGGTATACAGTAAACCTGAAGTGAAGCATCGGAATCTAAAACTGGACTCACAGGAGAGGTTCAAATCATAGAAAGTTAGAGTGTTAGTACTCTTGTACTTAATTCGGCATTGTGCCTTTTGTATTAAATTCGGATGCAATTTCTGTGTTTCATCGTCAATAAGAAGGTCCTAGGATTACAGTAAACCTGAAGTGTAGCATCGGAATCTATCACTGGACTCACAGGGGACGTTCAAATCATCGAAAGTTAGAGTGTCAGTTCTCTTGTACTTAAGCCGGCTTGTGCCTTTTGTATTAAATTCGGATGCAATTTCTGTATCTCATCGTCAATATGAAGGTCCAAGGCAAACAGTAAACCTGAAGTGAAGCATCGGAATCTAAAACTGGACTCACAGGAGAGGTTCAAATCATACAAAGTTAGAGTGTTAGTCCTCTTGTACTTAAGTCGGAATTGTGCCTTTTGTATTAAATTCGGATGTAATTTCTGTGTTTCATCGTCAATACGAAGGTCCAAGGGATACAGTAAACCTGAAGTGAAGCAACGGAATCTATAACTGGTCTCACAGGAGAGGTTAAAATCATAGAAAGTTGGAGTGTTAGTCCTCTTGTACTTAAGTCGGCATTGTGCCTTTTGTATTAAATTCGGCTGCAATTTCTGTGTTTCATCGTCAATAAGAAGGTCCAAGGTATACAGTAAACCTGAAGTGAAGCATCGGAATCTAAAACTGCACTCACAGGAGAGGTTCACATCATAGAAAGTTAGAGTGTCAGTCCTCTTGTACTTATGTCGGCATTGTGCTTTTGTATTAAATTCGGATGCAATTTCTGTGTTTCATCGTCAGTAAGAAGGTCCAAGGTATACAGTAAACCTGAAGTGAAGCATCGGAATCTAAAACTGCACTCACAGAAGAGGTTCAAATTACAGAAAGTTACAGCGTCAGTCATCTTGTACTTAAGTCGGCACTGTGCCTTTTCCAATAAATTCGGATGCTATTTCTGTATTTCATCGTCAATAAGAAGGTCCAAGGTATACAGTAAGCCTGAAGTGAAGCATCGGAATCTAAAACTGGACTCACAGGAGAGGTTCAAATCATAGAAAATTAGAGTGTCAGTCCTCTTGTACTTAAGTCGGCATTGTGCCTTTTGTTTTAAATTCGGATGCAATTTCTGTGTTTCATCGTCAATAAGAAGGTCCAAGGGATACAGTAAACCTGAATTGAAGCATCGGAATCTAAAACTGGACTCACAGGAGAGGTTCAAATCATAGAAAGTTAGAGGGTCAGTCATCTTGTACTTAAGTCGGCATTGTGCCTTTTGTATTAAATTCGGATGCTATTTCAGTGTTTCATCGTCAATAAGAAGGTCCAAGGTATACAGTATACCTGAAGTGAAGCATCGGAATGTAAACCTGGACTCACAGGAGAGGTTCAAATCATAGAAAGTTAGAGTGCTAGTACTCTTGTACTTAATTCGGCATTGTGCCTTTTGTATTATATTCGGATGCAATTTCTGTGTTTCATCGTCAATAAGAAGGTCCTAGGATTACAGTAAACCTGAAGTGTAGCATCGGAATCTAACACTGGACTCACAGGGGACGTTCAAATCATCGAAAGTTAGAGTGTCAGTTCTCTTGTACTTAAGCCGGCTTGTGCCTTTTGTATTAAATTCGGATGCAATTTCTGTATTTCATCGTCAATATGAAGGTCAGGGCAAACAGTAAACCTGAATTGAAGCATCGGAATCTAAAACTGGACTCACAGGAGAGTTTCAAATCATACAAAGTTAGAGTGCTAGACCTCTTGTACTTAAGTCGAAATTGTGCCTTTTGTATTAAATTCGGATGTAATTTCTGTGTTTCATCGTCAATACGAAGGTCCAAGGGATACAGTAAACCTGAAGTGAAGCAACGGAATCTATAACTGGTCTCACAGGAGAGGTTAAAATCATAGAAAGTTGGAGTGTTAGTCCTCTTGTACTTAGTCGGCATTGTGCCTTTTGTATTAAATTCGGATGCAATTTCTGTGTTTCATCGTCTATAAGAAGGTCCAAGGTATACAGAAAACCTGAAGTGAAGCATCGGAATCTAAAACTGCACTCACAGGAGAGGTTCACATCATAGAAAGTTAGAGTGTCAGTCCTCTTGTACTTATGTCGGCATTGTGCTTTTGTATTAAATTCGGATGCAATTTCTGTGTTTCATCGTCAGTAAGAAGGTCCAAGGTATACAGTAAACCTGAAGTGAAGCATCGGAATCTAAAACTGCACTCACAGAAGAGGTTCAAATTACAGAAAGTTACAGCGTCAGTCATCTTGTACTTAAGTCGGCACTGTGCCTTTTCCAATAAATTCGGATGCTATTTCTGTATTTCATCGTCAATAAGAAGGTCCAAGGTATACAGTAAGCCTGAAGTGAAGCATCGGAATCTAAAACTGGACTCACAGGAGAGGTTCAAATCATAGAAAATTAGAGTGTCAGTCCTCTTGTACTTAAGTCGGCATTGTGCCTTTTGTTTTAAATTCGGATGCAATTTCTGTGTTTCATCGTCAATAAGATGGTCCAAGGGATACAGTAAACCTGAATTGAAGCATCGGAATCTAAAACTGGACTCACAGGAGAGGTTCAAATCATAGAAAGTTAGAGGGTCAGTCATCTTGTACTTAAGTCGGCATTGTGCCTTTTGTATTAAATTCGGATGCTATTTCTGTGTTTCATCGTCAATAAGAAGGTCCAAGGTATACAGTATACCTGAAGTGAAGCATCGGAATGTAAAACTGGACTCACAGGAGTGGTTCAAATCATAGAAAGTTAGAGTGTTAGTACTCTTGTACTTAATTCGGCATTGTGCCTTTTGTATTAAATTCGGATGCAATTTCTGTGTTTCATCGTCAATAAGAAGGTCCTAGGATTACAGTAAACCTGAAGTGTAGCATCGGAATCTAACACTGTACTCACAGGGGACGTTCAAATCATCGAAATTTAGAGTGTCAGTTCTCTTGTACTTAAGCCGGCTTGTGCCTTTTGTATTAAATTCGGATGCAATTTCTGTATTTCATCGTCAATATGAAGGTCAAGGCAAACAGTAAACCTGAATTGAAGCATCGGAATCTAAAACTGGACTCACAGGAGAGTTTCAAATCATACAAAGGTAGAGTGTTAGACCTCTTGTACTTAAGTCGAAATTGTGCCTTTTGTATTAAATTCGGATGTAATTTCTGTGTTTCATCGTCAATACGAAGGTCCAAGGGATACTGTAAACCTGAAGTGAAGCATCGGAATCTATAACTGGTCTCACAGGAGAGGTTAAAATCATAGAAAGTTGGAGTGTTAGTCCTCTTGTACTTAAGTCGGCATTGTGCCTTTTGTATTAAATTCGGATGCAATTTCTGTGTTTCATCGTCAATAAGAAGGTACAAGGTATACAGTAAACCTGAAGTGAAGCATCGGAATCTAAAACTGCACACACAGGAGAGGTTCACATCATAGAAAGTTAGAGTGTCAGTCCTCATGTACTTATGTCGGCATTGTGCTTTTGTATTAAATTCGGAAGCAATTTCTGTGTTTCATCGTCAATAAGAAGGTCCAAGGTATACAGTAAACCTGAAGTGAAGCATCGGAATCTAAAACTGCACTCACAGAAGAGGTTCAAATTACAGAAAGTTACAGCGTCAGTCATCTTGTACTTAAGTCGGCACTGTGCCTTTTCCAATAAATTCGAATGCTATTTCTGTATTTCATCGTCAACAAGAAGGTCCAAGGTATACAGTAAGCCTGAAGTGAAGCATCGGAATCTAAAACTGGCCTCACAGGAGAGGTTCAAATCATAGAAAATTAGAGTGTCAGTCCTCTTGTACTTAAGTCGGCATTGTGCCTTTTGTTTTAAATTCGGATGCAATTTCTGTGTTTCATCGTCAATAAGAAGGTCCAAGGGATACAGTAAAACTGAATTGAAGCATCGGAATCTAAAACTGGACTCACAGGAGAGGTTCAAATCATAGAAAGTTAGAGGGTCAGTCATCTTGTACTTAAGTCGGCATTGTGCCTTTTGTATTAAATTCGGATGCAATTTCTGTGTTACATCGTCAATAAGAAGGTCCAAGGTATACTGTAAACCTGAAGTGAAGCATCGGAATGTAAAACTGGACTCACAGGAGAGGTTCAAATCATTGAAAGTTAGAGTGTCAGTCCTCTTGTACTTAAGTCGGCATTATGCCTTTTCAATTTAATTCCGATACAATTTCTGCGCTTCATCGTCAATAAGAAGGTCCAAGGTATACAGTATACCTGAAGTGAAGCATCGGAATCTAAAACTGGACTCACAGGAGTGGTTCAAATCATAGAAAGTTAGAGTGTTAGTACTCTTGTACTTAAGTCGGCATTTTGCCTTTAGTATTAAATTCGGATGCAATTTCTGTGTTTCATAGTCAAGAAGAAGGTCCAAGGGATACAGTTAACCTGAAGTGAAGCATCGGAATCTAAAACTGGACTCACAGGAGAGGTTCAAATCACAGAAAGTTAGAGTGTCAGTCCTATTGTATTTAAGTCATCATTGTGCCTTTTGTATTAAATACGGATGAAATTTCTGTGTTTCATCGTCAATAAGAAGGTCCTAGGATTACAGTAAAACTGAAGTGTAGCATCGGAATCTAACACTGGACTCACAGGGGAGGTTCAAATCATCGAATGTTAGAGTGTCAGTCCTCTTGTACTTAAGTCGGCATTGTGCCTTTTGTTTTAAATTCGGATGCAATTTCTGTGTTACATCGTCAATAAGAAGGTCCAAGGTATACAGTAAACCTGAAGTGAAGCATCGGAATCTAAGACTGGACTCACAGGAGAGGTTCAAATCACAGAAAGTTAGAGTGCCAGTCCTCTTGTACTTAAGTCGGCATTGTGCCTTTTGTATTAAATTCGGATGCTATTTCTGTGTTTCATCGTCAATAAAAATGTCCAAGGTATACAGTAAACCTGAAGTGAAGCATCGGAATCTAAAACTGGACCCACAGGAGAGGTTCAAACCACAGAAAGTTAGAGTGTCAGTCCTCTTGTACTTAAGGCGACATTGTGCCTTTTGTATTAAATTCGGATGCAATTTCTGTGTTTCATCGTCAATAATAAGGTCCTAGCATTACATAAAACCTGAAGTGTAGCATCGGAATCTAAAACTGGACTCACAGGAGAGGTTCAAATCGTCGAAAGTTAGAGTGTCTGTCCTCTTGTACTTAAGTCGGCATTGTGCCTTTAGTATTAAATTCGGATGCAATTTCTGTGTTTCATAGTCAAGAAGAAGGTCCTAGCATTACATAAAACCTGAAGTGAAGCATCGGAATCTAAAACTGCACTCACAGGAGAGGTTCAAATCATAGAAAGTTAGAGTGTCGGTTCTCTTGTACTTATGTCGTCATTGAGCCTTTTGTATTAAATTCGGATGCAATTTCTGTGTTTCATCGTCAATTAGAAGGTCCTAGGATTACAGTAAAACTGAAGTGTAGCATCGGAATCTAACACTGGACTCACAGGGGAGGTTCAAATCATCGAAAGTTAGAGTGTCAATCCTCTTGTACTTAAGTCGGCATTGTGCCTTTTGTATTAATTTCGGATGCAATTTCTGTGTTACATCGTCAATAAGAAGGTACAAGGGATACAGTAAACCTGAAGTGAAGCATCGGAATCTAAAACTGGATTCACAGGAGAGGTTCGAATCATAGAAAGTTAGAGTGTCAGTCCTCTTGTACTTAAGTCGGCATTGAGCCTTTTGTTTTAAATTCGGATGCAATTTCTGTGTTTCATCGTCAATAAGAAGGTCCAAGGTATACAGTAAACCTGAAGTGAAGCATCGGAATCCAAATCTGGACTCACAGGAGAGGTTCAAATCATAGAAAGTTAGAGTGTTAGTACTCTTGTACTTAATTCGGCATTGTGCCTTTTGTATTAAATTCGGATGCAATTTCTGTGTTTCATCGTCAATACGAAGGTCCAAGGGATACAGTAAACCTGAAGTGAAGCATCGGAATCTATAACTGGTCTCACAGGAGAGGTTAAAATCATAGAAAGTTGGAGTGTTAGTCCTCTTGTACTTAAGTCGGCATTGTGCCTTTTGTATTAAATTCGGATGCAATTTCTGTGTTTCATCGTCAATAAGAAGGTACAAGGTATACAGTAAACCTGAAGTGAAGCATCGGAATCTAAAACTGCACACACAGGAGAGGTTCACATCATAGAAAGTTAGAGTGTCAGTCCTCTTGTTCTTACGTCGGCATTGTGCTTTTGTATTAAATTCGGATGCAATTTCTGTGTTTCATCGTCAATAAGAAGGTCCAAGGTATACAGTAAACCTGAAGTGAAGCATCGGAATCTAAAACTGCACTCACAGAAGAGGTTCAAATTACAGAAAGTTACAGCGTCAGTCATCTTGTACTTAAGTCGGCACTGTGCCTTTTCCAATAAATTCGGATGCTATTTCTGTATTTCATCGTCAACAAGAAGGTCCAAGGTATACAGTAAGCCTGAAGTGAAGCATCGGAATCTAAAACTGGACTCACAGGAGAGGTTCAAATCATAGAAAATTAGAGTGTCAGTCCTCTTGTACTTAAGTCGGCATTGTGCCTTTTGTTTTAAATTCGGATGCAATTTCTGTGTTTCATCGTCAATAAGAAGGTCCAAGGGATGCAGTAAACCTGAATTGAAGCATCGGAATCAAAACTGGACTCACAGGAGAGGTTCAAATCATAGAAAGTTAGAGGGTCAGTCATCTTGTACTTAAGTCGGCATTGTGCCTTTTGTATTAAATTCGGATGCTATTTCTGTGTTTCATCGTCAATAAGAAGGTCCAAGGTATACAGTATACCTGAAGTGAAGCATCGGAATCTAAAACTGGACTCACAGGAGAGGTTCAAATCATAGAAAGTTAGAGTGTTAGTACTCTTGTACTTAAGTCGGCATTTTGCCTTTAGTATTAAATTCAGATGCAATTTCTGTGTTTCATAGTCAAGAAGAAGGTCCAAGGGATACAGTAAACCTGAAGTGAAGCATCGGAATCTAAAACTGCACTCACAGGAGAGGTTCAAATCATCGAAAGTTAGAGTGTCAGTTCTCTTGTACTTAAGCCGTCTTGTGCCTTTTGTATTAAATTCGGATGCAATTTCTGTATTTCATCGTCAATATGAAGGTCAAGGCAAACAGTAAACCTGAAGTGAAGCATCGGAATCTAAAACTGGACTCACAGGAGAGTTTCAAATCATACAAAGTTAGAGCGTTAGACCTCTTGTACTTAAGTCGGAATTGTGCCTTTTGTATTAAATTCGGATGTAATTTCTGTGTTTCATCGTCAATACGAAGGTCCAAGGGATACAGTAAACCTGAAGTGAAGCATCGGAACCTATAACTGGTCTCACAGGAGAGGTTAAAATCATAGAAAGTTGGAGTGTTAGTCCTCTTGTACTTAAGTCGGCATTGTGCCTTTTGTATTAAATTCGGATGCAATTTCTGTGTTTCATCGTCAATAAGAAGGTCCAAGGTATACAGTAAACCTGAAGTGAGGCATCGGAATCTAAAACTGCACACACAGGAGAGGTTCACATCATAGAAAGTTAGAGTGTCAGTCCTCTTGTACTTATGTCGGCATTGTGCTTTTGTATTAAATTCGGATGCAATTTCTGTGTTTCACGTCAATAAGAAGGTCCAAGGGATACTGTTAACCTGAATTGAAGCATCGGAATCTAAAACTGGACTCACAGGAGAGGTTCAAATCATAGAAAGTTAGAGGGTCAGTCATCTTGTACTTAAGTCGGCATTGTGCGTTTTGTATTAAATTCGGATGCTATTTCTGTGTTTCATCGTCAAAAAGAAGGTCCAAGGTATACAGTATACCTGAAGTGAAGCATCGGAATCTAAAACTGGACTCACAGGAGAGGTTCAAATCACAGAAATTTAGAGTGTCAGTCCTCTTGTACTTAAGTCGGCATTGTGCCTTTTGTATTAAATTCGGATGCTATTTCTGTGTTTCATCGTCAATAAAAATGTCCAAGGTATACAGTAAACCTGAAGTGAAGCATCGGAATCTAAAACTGGACTCACAGGAGAGGTTCAAACCACAGAAAGTTAGAGTGTCAGTCCTCTTGTACTTAAGGCGACATTGTGCCTTTTGTATTAAATTCGGATGCAATTTCTGTGTTTCATCGTCAATAAGAAGGTCCAAGGTATACAGTATACCTGAAGTGAAGCATCGGAATCTAAAACTGGACTCACAGGAGAGGTTCAAATCATAGAAAGTTAGAGTGTTAGTACTCTTGTACTTAAGTCGGCATTTTGCCTTTAGTATTAAATTCGGATGCAATTTCTGTATTTCATAGTCAAGAAGAAGGTCCAAGGGATACAGTAAACCTGAAGTGAAGCATCGGAATCTAAAACTGGATTCACAGGAGAGGTTCAAATCATAGAAAGTTAGAGTGTCAGTCCTCTTGTACTTAAGTCGGCGTTGTGCCTTTTGTTTTAAATTCGAATGCAATTTCTGTGTTTCATCGTCAATAAGAAGGTCCAAGGTATACAGTAAACCTGAAGTGAAGCATCGGAATCTAAAACTGGACTCACAGGAGAGGTTCAAATCATAGAAAGTTAGAGTGTCAGTCCTCTTGTACTTAAGTCGGCATTGTGCCTTTTGTTTTAAATTCGAATGCAATTTCTGTGTTTCATCGTCAATAAGAAGGTCCAAGGTATACAGTAAACCTGAAGTGAAGCATCGGAATCTAAAACTGGACTCACAGGAGAGGTTCAAATCATAGAAAGTTAGAGTGTTAGTACTCTTGTACTTCATTCGGCATTGTGCCTTTTGTATTAAATTCGGATGCAATTTCTGTGTTTCATCGTCAATAAGAAGGTCCTAGGATTACAGTAAACCTGAAGTGTAGCATCGGAATCTAACACTGGACTCACAGGGGACGTTTAAATCATCGAAAGTTAGAGTGTCAGTTCTCTTGTACTTAAGCTGGCTTGTGCCTTTTGTATTAAATTCGGATGCAATTTCTGTGTTTCATCGTCAATAAGAAGGTCCAAGGTATACAGTAAACCTGAAGTGAAGCATCGGAATCTAAAACTGCACTCACAGAAGAGGTTCAAATCATAGAAAATTAGAGTGTCAGTCCTCTTGTACTTAAGTCGGCATTGTGCTTTTGTATTAAATTCGGATGCAATTTCTGTGTTACATCGTCAATAAGAAGGTCCAAGGGATACTGTAAACCTGAAGTGAAGCATCGGAATCTAAAACTGGACTCACAGGAGAGATTCAAATCATTGAAAGTTAGAGGGTCAGTCATCTTGTACTTAAGTCGGCATTGTGCCTTTTGTATTAGATTCAGATGCTATTCCTGTGTTTCGTCGTCAATAAGAAGGTTCAAGGTATACAGTAAACCTGAAGTGAAGCATCGGAATCTAAAACTGGACTCACAGGAGAGGTTCAAATCATAGAAAGTTAGAGTGTCAGTCCTCTTGTACTTAAGTCGGCATTGTGCCTTTTGTTTTAAATTCGGATGCAATTTCTGTGTTTCATCGTCAATAAGAAGGTCCAAGGTATACAGTAAACCTTAAGTGAAGCATCGGAATCTAAAACTGGACTCACAGGAGAGGTTTAAATCATAGAAAGTTAGAGGGTCAGTCATCTTTTACTTAAGTTAGCATTGTGCCTTTTGTATTAAATTCGAATGCTATTTCTGTCTTTCATCGTCAATAAGAAGGTCCAAGGTATACAGTAAACCTGAAGTGAAGCATCGGAATCTAAAACTGGGCTCACAGGAGAGGTCCAAATCATAGAAAGTTAGAGTGTTAGTACTCTTGTACTTAAGTCGGCATTGTGCCTTATGTATTAAATTCGGATGCAATTTCTGTGTTTCATCGTCAATAAGAAGGTCCAAGGTACACAGTAAACCTGAAGTGAAGCAGCGGAATGTAAAACTGGACTCACAAGAGAGGTCAAATCACAGAAAGTTAGAGTGTCAGTCCTCTTGTATTTAAGTCGGCATTGTGCCTTTTGTATTAAATGCGGATGCAATTTCTGTGTTTGATCGTCAATAAGAGGGTCCTAGGATTACAGTAAACCTGAAGTGAAGCATCGGAATCTAAAACTGCACTCACAGGAGAGGTTCAAATAATAGAAAGTTAGAGTGTCAGACCTCTTGAACTTATGTCGTCATTGTGCCTTTTGTATTAAATTCCGATGCAATTTCTGTGTTTCATCGTCAATAAGAAGGTCCAAGGTATACATTAAACCTGAAGTGAAGCATCGGAATCTAAAACTGCACTCACAGAAGAGGTTCAAATCATAGAAAATTAGAGTGTCAGTCCTCTTGTACCTAAGTCGGCATTGTGCCTTTTGTATTAAATTCGGATGCAATTTCTGTGTTACATCGTCAATAAGAAGGTCCAAGGATACTGTAAACCTGAAGTGAAGCATCGGAATCTAAAACTGGACTCACAGGAGAGGTTCAAATCATTGAAAGTTAGAGTGTCAGTCCTCTTGTACTTAAGTCGGCATTGTGCCTTTTGAATTTAATTCCGATACAATTTCTGCGCTTCATCGTCAATAAGAAGGTCCAAGGTATACAGTAAACCTGAAGTGAAGCATCGGAATCTAAAACTGGACTCACAGGTGAGGTTCAAATCATAGAAAGTTAGAGGGTCAGTCATCTTGTACTTAATTCGCATTGTGCCTTTTGTATTAAATTCGAATGCTATTTCTGTGTTTCATCGTCAATAAGAAGGTCCAAGGTATACAGTAAACATGAAGTGAAGCATCGGAATCTAAAACTGCACTCACAGGAGAGGTTCAAATCATAGAAAGTTAGAGTGTTAGTACTCTTGAACTTAAGTCGGCATTGTGCCTTTTGTATTAAATTCGGATGCAATTTCTGTGTTTCATCGTCAATAAGAAGGTCCAAGGTATACAGTAAACCTGAAGTGAAGCAGCGGAATGTAAAACTGGACTCACAAGAGAGGTTCAAATAACAGAAAGTTAGAGTGTCAGTCCTCTTGTACTTAAGTCGGCATTGTGCCTTTTGTATTAAATTCGGATGCAATTTCTGTGTTTGATCGTCAATAAGAAGGTCCTAGGATTACAGTAAAGCTGAAGTGTAGCATCGGAATCTAACACTGGACTCACAGGAGAGGTTCAAATCATAGAAAGTAAGAGTGTAAGCCCTCTTGTACCTAAGTCGGCATTGTGCCTTTTGTATTAAATTCGGATGCAATTTCTGTGTTACATCGTCAATAAGAAGGTCCAAGGGATACAGTAAACCTGAAGTGAAGCATCGGAATCTAAAACTGGACTCACAGGAGAGGTTCAAATCATAGAAAGTTAGAGTGTTAGTACTCTTGTACTTAATTCGGCATTGTGCCTTTTGTATTAAATTCGGATGCAATTTCTGTGTTTCATCGTCAATAAGAAGGTCCTAGGATTACAGTAAACCTGAAGTGTAGCATCGGAATCTAACACTGGACTCACAGGGGACGTTCAAATCATCGAAAGTTAGAGTGTCAGTTCTCTTGTACTTAAGCTGGCTTGTGCCTTTTGTATTAAATTCGGATGCAATTTCTGTGTTTCATTGACAATAAGAAGGTCCAAGGTATACAGTAAACCTGAAGTGAAGCATCGGAATCTAAAACTGCACTCACAGAAGAGGTTCAAATCATAGAAAATTAGAGTGTCAGTCCTCTTGTACTTAAGTCGGCATTGTGCTTTTGTATTAAATTCGGATGCAATTTCTGTGTTACATCGTCAATAAGAAGGTCCAAGGGATACTGTAAACCTGAAGTGAAGCATCGGAATCTAAAACTGGACTCACAGGAGAGATTCAAATCATTGAAAGTTAGAGGGTCAGTCATCTTGTACTTAAGTCGGCATTGTGCCTTTTGTATTAAATTCGGATGCTATTCCTGTGTTTCATCGTCAATAAGAAGGTTCAAGGTATACAGTAAACCTGAAGTGAAGCATCGGAATCTAAAACTGGACTCACAGGAGAGGTTCAAATCATAGAAAGTTAGAGTGTCAGTCCTCTTGTACTTAAGTCGGCATTGTGCCTTTTGTTTTAAATTCGGATGCAATTTCTGTGTTTCATCGTCAATAAGAAGGTCCAAGGTATACAGTAAACCTTAAGTGAAGCATCGGAATCTAAAACTGGACTCACAGGAGAGGTTTAAATCATAGAAAGTTAGAGGGTCAGTCATCTTTTACTTAAGTTAGCATTGTGCCTTTTGTATTAAATTCGAATGCTATTTCTGTCTTTCAACGTCAATAAGAAGGTCCAAGGTATACAGTAAACCTGAAGTGAAGCATCGGAATCTAAAACTGGGCTCACAGGAGAGGTTCAAATCATAGAAAGTTAGAGTGTTAGTACTCTTGTACTTAAGTCGGCATTGTGCCTTATGTATTAAATTCGGATGCAATTTCTGTGTTTCATCGTCAATAAGAAGGTCCAAGGTATACAGTAAACCTGAAGTGAAGCAGCGGAATGTAAAACTGGACTCACAAGAGAGGTTCAAATCACAGAAAGTTAGAGTGTCAGTCCTCTTGTATTTAAGTCGGCATTGTGCCTTTTGTATTAAATGCGGATGCAATTTCTGTGTTTCATCGTCAATAAGAAGGTCCAAGGTACACTGTAAACCTGAAGTGAAGCATCGGAATCTAAAACTGGGCTCACAGGAGAGGTTCAAATCATAGAAAGTTAGAGTGTTAGTACTCTTGTACTTAAGTCGGCATTGTGCCTTATGTATTAAATTCGGATGCAATTTCTGTGTTTCATCGTCAATAAGAGGGTCCTAGGATTACAGTAAACCTGAAGTGAAGCATCGGAATCTAAAACTGCACTCACAGGAGAGGTTCAAATCATAGAAAGTTAGAGTGTCAGACCTCTTGAACTTATGTCGTCATTGTGCCTTTTGTATTAAATTCCGATGCAATTTCTGTGTTTCATCGTCAATAAGAAGGTCCAAGGTATACATTAAACCTGAAGTGAAGCACCGGAATCTAAAACTGCACTCACAGAAGAGGTTCAAATCATAGAAAATTAGAGTGTCAGTCCTCTTGTACCTAAGTCGGCATTGTGCCTTTTGTATTAAATTCCCATGCAATTTCTGTGTTACATCGTCAATAAGAAGGTCCAAGGTACACTGTAAACCTGAAGTGAAGCATCGGAATCTAAAACTGGACTCACAGGAGAGGTTCAAATCATTGAAAGTTAGAGTGTCAGTCCTCTTGTACTTAAGTCGGCATTGTGCCTTTTCAATTTAATTCCGATACAATTTCTGTGCTTCATCGTCAATAAGAAGGTCCAAGGTATACAGTAAACCTGAAGTGAAGCATCGGAATCTAAAACTGGACTCACAGGTGAGGTTCAAATCATAGAAAGTTAGAGGGTCAGTCATCTTGTACTTAATTCGCATTGTGCCTTTTGTATTAAATTCGAATGCTATTTCTGTGTTTCATCGTCAATAAGAAGGTCCAAGGTATACAGTAAACATGAAGTGAAGCATCGGAATCTAAAACTGCACTCACAGGAGAGTTTCAAATCATAGAAAGTTAGAGTGTTAGTACACTTGAACTTAAGTCGGCATTGTGCCTTTTGTATTAAATTCGGATGCAATTTCTGTGTTTCATCGTCAATAAGAAGGTCCAAGGTATACAGTAAACCTGAAGTGAAGCAGCGGAATGTAAAACTGCACTCACAAGAGAGGTTCAAATCACAGAAAGTTAGAGTGTCAGTCCTCTTGTACTTAAGTCGGCATTGTGCCTTTTGTATTAAATTCGGATGCAATTACTGTGTTTGATCGTCAATAAGAAGGTCCTAGGATTACAGTAAAGCTGAAGTGTAGCATCGGAATCTAACACTGGACTCACAGGAGAGGTTCAAATCATAGAAAGTTAGAGTGTAATACCTCTTGTACTTAAGTCGGCATTGTGCCTTTTGTATTAAATTCGGATGCAATTTCTGTGTTACATCGTCAATAAGAAGGTCCAAGGGATACAGTAAACCTGAAGTGAAGCATCGGAATCTAAAACTGGACTCACAGGAGAGGTTCAAATCATAGAAAGTTAGGGGGTCAGTCAACTTGTACCTAAGTCGGCATTGTGCCTTTTCTATTAAATTCGGATGCTATTTCTGTGTTTCATCGTCAATAAGAAGGTCCAAGGTATACAGTAAACCTGAAGTGAAGCATCGGAATCTAAAACTGGACTCACAGGAGAGGTTCAAATCATAGAAAGTTAGAGTGTCAGTCCTCTTGTACTTAAGTCGGCATTGTGCCTTTTGTTTTAAATTCGGATGCAATTTCTGTGTTACATCGTCAATAAGAAGGTCCAAGGGATACAGTAAACCTGAAGTGAAGCATCGGAATCTAAAACTGGACTCACAGGAGAGGTTCATATCATAGAAAGTTAGAGGGTCAGTCAACTTGTACTTAAGTCCGCATTGTGCCTTTTCTATTAAATTCGGATGCTATTTCTGTGTTTCATCGTCAATAAGAAGGTCCAAGGTATACAGTAAACCTGAAGTGAAGCATCGGAATCTAAAACTGGACTCACAGGAGAGGTTCAAATCATAGAAAGTTAGAGGGTCAGTCATCTTGCACATAAGTCGGCATTGTGCCTTTTGTATTAAATTCGGATGCTATTTCTATGTTTCATCGTCAATAAGAAGGTCCAAGGGATACAGTAAACCTGAAGTGAAGCATCGGAATCTAAAACTGGATCCACAGGAGAGGTTCAAATCATAGAAAGTTAGAGGGTCAGTCATCTTGTACTTAAGTCGGCAATGTGCCTTTTGTATTAAATTCGGATGCAATTTCTGTGTTTCATAGTCAAGAAGAAGGTCCAAGGGATACAGTAAACCTGAAGTGAAGCATCGGAATCTAAAACTGGACTCACAAGAGAAGTTCAAATCACAGAAAGTTTGAGTGTCATTCCCATTGTACTTAAGTCATCATTGTGCCTTTTGTATTAAATTCGGATACAATTTGTGTGTTTTATCGTCAATAGGAAGGTCCTAGGATTACAGTAAACCTGAAGTGTAGCATCGGAATCTAACACTGGACCCACAGGGGAGGTTCAAATCATCGAAAGTTAGAGTGTCAGTCCTCTTGTACTTAAGTCGGCATTGTGCCTTTTGTTTTACATTCGGATGCAATTTCTGTGTTTCATCGTCAATAAGAAGGTCCAAGGTATACAGTAAAACTGAAGTGAAGCATCGGAATCTAAAACCGGACTCACAGGAGAGGTTCAAATCATAGAAAGTTAGAGTGTTTGTACTCTTGTACTTAAGTCGGCATTGTGCCTTTTGTATTAAATTTGGATGCAATTTCTGTGTTTCATCGTCAATAAGAAGGTCCAGGGTATACAGTAAACCTGAAGTGAAGCATCGGAATCTAAAACTGGACTCACAGGAGAGGTTCAAATCATAGAAAGTTAGAGTGTCAGTCCTCTTGTACTTATGTCGTCATTGTGCCTTTTGTATTAAATTCGGATGCAATTTCTGTGTTTCATCGTCAATAAGAAGGTCCAAGGTATACAGTAAACCTGAAGTGAAGCATCGGAATCTAAAACTGCACTCACAGGAGAGGTTCAAATCATAGAAAGTTAGAGTGTCAGTCCTCTTGTACTTAGGTCGACATTGTGCCTTTTGTATTAAATTCGGATGCAATTTCTGTGTTACATCGTCAATAAGAAGGTCCAAGGGATACAGTAAACCTGAAGTGAAGCATCGGAATCTAAAACTGGACTCACAGGAAAGGTTCAAATCATAGAAAGTTAGAGGGTCAGTCATCTTGTACTTAAGTCGGCATTATGCCTTTTGTATTAAATTCGGATGCTATTTCTGTATTTCATCGTCAATAAGAAGGTCCAAGGTATACAGTAAACCTGAAGTGAAGCATCGGAATCTAAAACTGGACTCACAGGAGAGGTTCTAATCATAGAACGTTAGAGTGTCAGTCCTCTTGTACTTAAGTCGGCATTGTGCCTTATGTTTTAAATTCGGATGGAATTTCTGTGTTTCATCGTCAATATGAAGGTCCAAGGTATACAGTAAACCTGAAGTGAAGCATCGGAATCTAAAACTGGACTCACAGGAGAGGTTCAAATCATAGAAAGTTAGAGTGTCAGTCCTCTTGTACTTATGTCGTCATTGTGCCTTTTGTATTAAATTCGGATGCAATTTCTGTGTTTCATCGTCAATAAGAAGGTCCAAGGTATACAGTAAACCTGAAGTGAAGCATCGGAATCTAAAACTGCACTCACAGGAGAGGTTCAAATCATAGAAAGTTAGAGTGTCAGTCCTCTTGTACTTAAGTCGGCATTGTGCCTTTTGTATTAAAATCGGATGCAATTTCTGTGTTACATCGTCAATAAGAAGGTCCAAGGGATACAGTAAACCTGAAGTGAAGCATCGGAATCTAAAACTGGACTCACAGGTGAGGTTCAAATCATAGAAAGTTAGAGGGTCAGTCATCTTGTACATAAGTCGGCATTGTGCCTTTTGTATTAAATTCGGATGCTATTGCTGTATTTCATCGTCAATAAGAAGGTCCAAGGTATACAGTAAACCTGAAGTGAAGCATCGGAATATAACACTGGACTCACAGGAGAGGTTCAAATCATAGAAAGCTAGAGTGTCAGTCCTCTTGTACTTATGTCGTCATTGTGCCTTTTGTATTAAATTCGGATGCAATTTCTGTGTTTCATCGTCAATAAGAAGGTCCAAGGTATACATTAAACCTGAAGTGAAGCATCGGAATCTAAAACTGCACTCACAGAGGAGGTTCAAATCATAGAAAATTAGAGTGTCAGTCCTCTTGTACTTAAGTCGGCATTGTGCCTTTTGTATTAAATTCGGATGCTATTTCCGTGTTTCATCGTCAATAAGAAGGTCCAAGGTATACTGTAAACCTGAAGTGAAGCATCGGAATCTAAAACTGGACTCACAGGAGAGGTTCAAATCATAGAAAGTTAGAGTGTCAGTCCTCTTGTACTTAAGTCGGCATTGTGCCTTTTGAATTTAATTCCGATACAATTTCTGTGCTTCATCGTCAATAAGAAGGTCCAAGGTATACAGTAAACCTGAAGTGAAGCATCGGAATCTAAAACTGGACTCACAGGAGAGGTTCAAATCATAGAAAGTTAGAGGGTCAGTCATCTTGTACTTAATTCGCATTGTGCCTTTTGTATTAAATTCGAATGGTATTTCTGTGTTTCATCGTCAATAAGAAGGTCCAAGGTATACAGTAAACATGAAGTGAAGCATCGGAATCTAAAACTGCACTCACAGGAGTGGTTCAAATCATAGAAAGTTAGAGTGTTAGTACTCTTGTACTTTAATCGGCATTGTGCCTTTTGTATTAAATTCGGATGCAATTTCTGTGTTTCATCGTTAATAAGAAGGTCCAAGGTATACAGTAAACCTGAAGTGAAGCAGCGGAATGTAAAACTGGACTCACAAGAGAGGTTCAAATCACAGAAAGTTAGAGTGTCAGTCCTCTTGTACTTAAGTCGGCAATGTGATTTTTGTATTAAATTCGGATGCAATTTCTGTGTTTGATCGTCAATAAGAAGGTCCTAGGATTACAGTAAAGCTGAAGTGTAGCATCGGAATCTATCACTGGACTCACAGGGGAGGTTCAAATCATCGAAAGTTAGAGTGTCAGCCCACTTGTACTTAAGCCGGCATTGTGCCTTTTGTATTAAATTCGGATGCAACTTCTGTATTTCATCGTCAATATGAAGGTCCAAGGTATACAGTAAACCTGAAGTGAAGTATCGGAATCTAAAACTGGACTCACAGGAGAGGTTTAAATCATAGAAAGTTAGAGTGTAAGCCCTCTTGTACTTAAGTCGGCATTGTGCCTTTTGTATTAAATTCGGATGCAATTTCTGTGTTACATCGTCAATAAGAAGGTCCAAGGGATACAGTAAACCTGAAGTGAAGCATCGGAATCTAAAACTGGACTGACAGGAGAGGTTCAAATCATAGAAAGTTAGAGGGTCAGTCAACATGTGCTTAAGTCGGCATTGTGCCTTTTCTATTAAATTCGGATGCTATTTCTGTGTTTCATCGTCAATAAGAAGGTCCAAGGTATACAGTAAACCTGAAGTGAAGCATCGGAATCTAAAACTGGACTCACAGGAGAGGTTCAAATCATAGAAAGTTAGAGTGTCAGTCCTCTTGTGCTTAAGTCGGCCTTGTGCCTTTTGTTTTAAATTCGGATGCAATTTCTGTGTTTCATCGTCAATAAGAAGGTCCGAGGTATACAGAAAACCTGAAGTGAAGCATCGGAATCTAAAACTGGACTCACAGGAGAGGTTCATATCATAGAAAGTTAGAGTGTTAGTACTTTTGTACTTAAGTCGGCATTGTGCCTTTAGTATTAAATTCGGATGCAATTTCTGTGTTTCATAGTCAAGAGGAAGGTCCAATTGATACAGTAAACCTGAAGTGAAGCATCGGAATCTAAAACTGGACTCACAAGAGAGGTTCAAATCACAGAAAGTTTGAGTGTCATTCCTATTGTACTTAAATCATCATTGTGAATTTTGTATTAAATTCGGATGCAATTTCTGTGTTTTATCGTCAATAGGAAGGTCCTAGGATTACAGTACACCTGAAGTGTAGCATCGGAATCTAACACTGGACTCACAGGGGAGGTTCAAATCATCGAAAGTTAGAGTGTCAGTCCTCTTGTACTTAAGTCGGCATTGTGCTTTTTGTTTTACATTCGGATGCAATTTCTGTGTTTCATCGTCAATAAGAAGGTCCAAGGTATATAGTAAACCTGAAGTGAAGCATCGGAATCTAAAACTGCACTCACAGGAGAGGTTCAAATCATAGAAAGTTAGAGTGTCAGTCGTCTTGTACTTAGGTCGGCATTGTGCCTTTTGTATTAAATTCGGATGCAATTTCTGTGTTTCATCGTCAATAAGAAGGTCCAGGGTATACAGTAAACCTGAAGTGAAGCATCGGAATCTAAAACTGGACTCACAGGAGAGGTTCAAATCATAGAAAGTTAGAGTGTCAGACCTCTTGTACTTAGGTCGGCATTGTGCCTTTTGTATTAAATTCGGATGCAATTTCTGTGTTACATCGTCAATAAGAAGGTCCAAGGGATACAATAAACCTGAAGTGTAGCATCGGAATCTAACACTGGACTCACAGGGGAGGTTCAAATCAATGAAAGTTAGAGTGTCAGTTCTCTTGTACTTAAGTCGGCATTGTGCCATTTGTTTTAAATTCGGATGCAATTTCTGTGTTTCATCGTCAATAAGAAGGTCCAAGGTATACAGTAAACCTGAAGTGAAGCATCGGAATCAAAAACTGGACTCACAGGAGAGGTTCAAATCATAGAAAATTGGAGTGTTTGTACTCTTGTACTTAAGTCGGCATTGTGCCTTTTGTATTAAATTTTGATGCAATTTCTGTGTTTCATCGTCAATAAGAAGGTCCAGGGTATACAGTAAACCTGAAGTGTAGCATCGGAATCTAAAACTGGACTCACAGGAGAGGTTCAAATCATAGAAAGTTAGAGTGTCAGTCCTCTTGTACTTATGTCGTCATTTTGCCTTTTGTATTAAATTCGGATGCAATTTCTGTGTTTCATCGTCAATAAGAAGGTCCAAGGTATACAGTAAACCTGAAGTGAAGCTTCGGAATCTAAAACTGCACTCACTGGAGAGGTTCAAATCATAGAAAGTTAGAGTGTCAGTCCTCTTGTACTTAGGTCCGCATTGTGCCTTTTGTATGAAATTCGGATGCAATTTCTGTGTTACATCGTCAATAAGAAGGTCCAAGGGATACAGTAAACCTGAAGTGAAGCATCGGAATCTAAAACTGGACTCACAGGAGAGGTTCAAATCATAGAAAGTTAGAGGGTCAGTCATCTTGTACTTAAGTCGGCATTATGCCTTTTGTATTAAATTCGGATGCTATTTCTGTATTTCATCGTCAATAAGAAGGTCCAAGGTATACAGTAAACCTGAAGTGAAGCATCGGAATCTAAAACTGGACTCACAGGAGAGGTTCAAATCATAGAACGTTAGAGTGTCAGTCCTCTTGTACTTAAGTCGGCATTGTGCCTTATGTTTTAAATTCGGATGCAATTTCTGTGTTTCATCGTCAATATGAAGGTCCAAGGTATACAGTAAACCTGAAGTGAAGCATCGGAATGTAAAACTGGACTCACAGGAGAGGTTCAAATCATAGAAAGTTAGAGTGTCAGTCCTCTTGTACTTATGTCGTTATTGTGCTTTTTGTATTAAATTCGGATGCTATTTCTGTATTTCATCGTCAATAAGAAGGTCCAAGGTATACAGTAAACCTGAAGTGAAGCATCGGAATCTAAAACTGGACTCACAGGAGAGGTTCAAATCATAGAAAGTTAGTGTGTCAGTAATCTTGTACTTAAGTCGGCATTGTGCCTTTTGTTTTAAATTCGGATGCAATTTCTGTGTTACACCGTCAATAAGAAGGTCCAAGGGATACAGTAAACCTGAAGTGATGCATCGGAATCTAAAACTGGACTCACAGGAGAGGTTCAAATCATAGAAAGTTAGAGTGTCAGTCCTCTTGTACTTAAGTCGGCATTGTGCCTTTTGTTTTAAATTCGGATGCAATTTCTGTGTTTCATCGTCAATAAGAAGGTCCGAGGTATACAGAAAACCTGAAGTGAAGCATCGGAATCTAAAACTGGACTCACAGGTGAGGTTCATATCATAGAAAGTTAGAGTGTTTGAACTTTTGTACTTAAGTCGGCATTGTGCCTTTAGTATTAAATTCGGATGCAATTTCTGTGTTTCATAGACAAGAAGAAGGTCCAAGGGATACAGTAAACCTGAAGTGAAGCATCGGAATCTAAAACTGGACTCACAGGAGAGGTTCAAATCATAGAAAGTTAGAGTGTCAGTCCTCTTGTACTTTGGTCGGCATTGTGCCTTTTGTATTAAATTCGGATGCAATTTCTGTGTTTCATCGTCAATAAGAAGGTCCAAGGTATACAGTAAACCTGAAGTGAAGCATCGGAATCTAACACTGGACTCACAGGGGAGGTTCAAATCATCGAAAGTTAGAGTGTCAGTCCTCTTGTACTTAAGTCGGCATTGTGCCTTTTGTTTTACATTCGGATGCAATTTCTGTGTTTCATCGTCAATGAGAAGGTCCAAGGTATACAGTAAACCTGAAGTGAAGCATCGGAATCTAAAACTGGACTCACAGGAGAGGTTCAAATCATAGAAAGTTAGAGTGTTTGTACTCTTGTACTTAAGTCGGCATTGTGCCTTTTGTATTAAATTTGGATGCAATTTCTGTGTTTCATCGTCAATAAGAAGGTCCAGGGTATACAGTAAACCTGAAGTGAAGCATCGGAATCTAAAACTGGACTCACAGGAGAGGTTCAAATCATAGAAAGTTAGAGTGTCAGTCCTCTTGTACTTATGTCGTCATTACGCCTTTTGTATTAAATCCGGATGCAATTTCTGTGTTTCATCGTCAATAAGAAGGTCCAAGGTATACAGTAAACCTGAAGTGAAGCATCGGAATCTAAAACTGCACTCACAGGAGAGGTTCAAACCATAGAAAGTTAGAGTGTCAGTCCTCTTGTACTTTGGTCGGCATTGTGCCTTTTGTATTAAATTCGGATGCAATTTCTGTGTTTCATCGTCAATAAGAAGGTCCAGGGTATACAGTAAACCTGAAGTGAAGCATCCGAATCTAAAACTGGACTCACAGGAGAGGTTCAAATCATAGAAAGTTAGAGTGTCAGACCTCTTGTACTTAGGTCGGCATTGTGCCTTTTGTATTAAATTCGGATGCAATTTCTGTGATACATCGTCAATAAGAAGGTCCAAGGGAGACAGTAAACCTGAAGTGTAGCATCGGAATCTAACACTGGACTCACAGGGGAGGTTCAAATCAATGAAAGTTAGAGTGTCAGTTCTCTTGAACTTAAGTCGGCATTGTGCCATTTGTTTTAAATTCGGATGCAATTTCTGTGTTTCATCGTCAATAAGAAGGTCCAAGGTATACAGTTAACCTGAAGTGAAGCATCGGAATCTAAAACTGGACTCACAGGAGAGGTTCAAATCATAGAAAGTTAGAGTGTTTGTACTCTTGTACTTAAGTCGGCATTGTGCCTTTTGTATTAAATTTGGATGCAATTTCTGTGTTTCATCGTCAATAAGAAGGTCCAGGGTATACAGTAAACCTGAAGTGTAGCATCGGAATCTAAAACTGGACTCACAGGAGAGGTTCAAATCATAGAAAGTTAGAGTGTCAGTCCTCTTGTACTTATGTCGTCATTGTGCCTTTTGTATTAAATTCGGATGCAATTTCTGTGTTTCATCGTCAATAAGAAGGTCCAAGGTATACAGTAAACCTGAAGTGAAGCATCGGAATCTAAAACTGCACTCACAGGAGAGGTTCAAATCATAGAAAGTTACAGTGTCAGTCCTCTTGTACTTAGGTCCGCATTGTGCCTTTTGTATTAAATTCGGATGCAATTTCTGCGTTACATCGTCAATAAGAAGGTCCAAGGGATACAGTAAACCTGAAGTGAAGCATCGGAATCTAAAACTGGACTCGCAGGAGAGGTTCAAATCATAGAAAGTTAGAGGGTCAGTCATCTTGTACTTAAGTCGGCATTATGCCTTTTGTATTAAATTCGGATGCTATTTCTGTATTTCATCTTCGATAAGAAGGTCCAAGGTATACAGTAAACCTGAAGTGAAGCATCGGAAACTAAAACTGGACTCACAGGAGAGGCTCAAATCATAGAACGTTAGAGTGTCAGTCCTCTTGTACTTAAGTCGGCATTGTGAATTATGTTTTATATTCGGATGCAATTTCTGTGTTTCATCGTCAATATGAAGGTCCAAGGTATACAGTAAACCTGAAGTGAAGCATCGGAATCTAAAACTTGACTCACAGGAGAGGTTCAAATCATAGAAAGTTAGAGTGTCAGTCCTCTTGTACTTATGTCGTCATTGTGCCTTTTGTATTAAATTCGGATGCAATTTCTGTGTTTCATCGTCAATAAGAAGGTCCAAGGTATACAGTAAACCTGAAGTGAAGCATCGTAATCTAAAACTGCACTCACAGGAGAGGTTCAAATCATAGAAAGTTAGAGTGTCAGTCCTCTTGTACTTAAGTCGGCATTGTGCCTTTTGTATTAAAATCAGATGCAATTTCTGTGTTACATCGTCAATAAGAAGGTCCAAGGGATACAGTAAACCTGAAGTGAAGCATCGGAATCTAAAACTAAACTCACAGGTGAGGTTCAAATCATAGAACGTTAGAGGGTCCGTCATCTTGTGCTTAAGTCGGCATTGTGCCTTTTGTATTAAATTCGGATGCAATTTCTGTTTTTCATCGTCAATAAGAAGGTCCAAGGTATACACTAAACCTGAAGTGAAGCATCGGAATCTAAAACTGCACTTACAGGAGAGGTTCAAATCATAGAAAGTTAGAGGGTCAGTCCTCTTGTACTTAAATCGGCATTGTGCATTTTGTATTAAATTCGGATGCTATTTCTGTGTTTCATCGTCAATACGAAGGTCCAAGGGATACAGTAAACCTGAATTGAAGCATCGGAATCTATAACTGGTCTCACAGGAGAGGTTCAAATCATAGAAAGTTAGAGTGTTAGTCCTCTTGTACTTAAGTCGGCATTGTGGCTTTTGTATTAAATTCGGATGCAATTTCTGTGTTTCATCGTCAATAAGAACGTCCAAGGAATACAGTAAACCTGAAGTGAAGCATCGGAATCTAAAACTGGACTCACAGGAGAGGTTCAAATCATAGAAAGTTAGAGTGTCAGACCTCTTGTACTTAGGTCGGCATTGTGCCTTTTGTATTAAATTCGGATGCAATTTCTGTGTTACATCGTCAATAAGAAGGTGCAAGGGATATAGTAAACCTGAAGTGTAGCATCGGAATCTAACACTGGACTCACAGGGGAGGTTCAAATCAATGAAAGTTAGAGTGTCAGTTCTCTTGTACTTAAGTCGGCATTGTGCCGTTTGTTTTAAATTCGGATGCAATTTCTGTGTTTCATCGTCAATAAGAAGGTCCAAGGTATACAGTAAACCTGAAGTGAAGCATCGGAATCTAAAACTGGACTCACAGGAGAGGTTCAAATCATAGAAAGTTAGAGTGTTTGTACTCTTGTACTTAAGTCGGCATTGTGCCTTTTGTATTAAATTTGGATGCAATTTCTGTGTTTCATCGTCAATAAGAAGGTCCTGGGTATACAGTAAACCTGAAGTGTAGCATCGGAATCTAAAACTGGACTCACAGGAGAGGTTCAAATCATAGAAAGTTAGAGTGTCAGTCCTCTTGTACTTATGTCGTCATTTTGCCTTTTGTATTAAATTCGGATGCAATTTCTGTGTTTCATCGTCAATAAGAAGGTCCAAGGTATACAGTAAACCTGAAGTGAAGCTTCGGAATCTAAAACTGCACTCACAGGAGAGGTTCAAATCATAGAAAGTTAGAGGGTCAGTCATCTTGTACTTAAGTCGGCATTATGATTTTTGTATTAAATTCGGATGCTATTTCTGTATTTCATCGTCAATAAGAAGGTCCAAGGTATACAGTAAACCTGAAGTGAAGCATCGGAATCTAAAACTGGACTCACAGGAGAGGTTCAAATCATAGAACGTTAGAGTGTCAGTCCTCTTGTACTTAAGTCGGCATTGTGCCTTATGTTTTAAATTCGGATGCAATTTCTGTGTTTCATCGTCAATATGAAGGTCCAAGGTATACAGTAAACCTGATGTGAAGCATCGGAATCTAAAACTGGACTCACAGGAGAGGTTCAAATCATAGAAAGTTAGAGTGTCAGTCCTCTTGTACTTATGTCGTTATTGTGCCTTTTGTATTAAAATCGGATGCAATTTCTGTGTTTCATCGTCAATAAGATGGTCCAAGGTATACAGTAAACCTGAAGTGAAGCATCGGAATCTAAAACTGCACTCACAGGAGAGGTTCAAATCATAGAAAGTTTGAGTGTCAGTCCTCTTGTACTTAAATCGGCATTGTGCCTTTTGTATTAAATTCGGATGCAATTTCTGTGTTACATCGTCAATAAGAAGGTCCAAGGGATACAGTAAACCTGAAGTGAAGCATCGGAATCTAAAACTGGACTTACAGTAGAGGTTCAAATCATAGAAAGTTAGAGGGTCAGTCATCTTGTACTCAAGTCGGCATTGTGCCTTTTGTATTAAATTCGGATGCAATTTCTGTATTTCATCGTCAATAAAAAGGTCCAAGGTATACAGTAAACCTGAAGTAAAGCATTGGAATCTAAAACTGGACTCACAGGAGAGGTTCAAATCATAGAAAGTTAGTGTGTCAGTAATCTTGTACTTAAGTCGGCATTGTGCCTTTTGTTTTAAATTCGGATGCAATTTCTGTGTTACACCGTCAATAAGAAGGTCCAAATGATACAGTAAACCTGAAGTGATGCATCGGAATCTAAAACTGGACTCACAGGAGAGGTTCAAATCATAGAAAGTTAGAGTGTCAGTCCTCTTGTACTTAAGTCGGCATTGTGCCTTTTGTTTTAAATTCGGATGCAATTTCTGTGTTTCATCGTCAATAAGAAGGTCCGAGGTATACAGAAAACCTGAAGTGAAGCATCGGAATCTAAAACTGGACTCACAGGAGAGGTTCATATCATAGAAAGTTAGAGTGTTTGTACTTTTGTACTTAAGTCGGCATTGTGCCTTTAGTATTAAATTCGGATGCAATTTCTGTGTTACATCGTCAATAAGAAGGTGCAAGGGATATAGTAAACCTGAAGTGTAGCATCGGAATCTAACACTGGACTCACAGGGGAGGTTCAAATCAGTGAAAGTTAGAGTGTCAGTTCTCTTGTACTTAAGTCGGCATTGTGCCGTTTGTTATAAATTCGGATGCAATTTCTGTGTTTCATCGTCAATAAGAAGGTCCAAGGTATACAGTAAACCTGAAGTGAAGCATCGGAATCTAAAACTGGACTCACAGGAGAGGTTCAAATCATAGAAAGTTAGAGTGTTTGTACTCTTGTACTTAAGTCGGCATTGTGCCTTTTGTATTACATTTGGATGCAATTTCTGTGTTTCATCGTCAATAAGAAGGTCCTGGGTATACAGTAAACCTGAAGTGTAGCATCGGAATCTAAAACTGGACTCACAGGAGAGGTTCAAATCATAGAAAGTTAGAGTGTCAGTCCTCTTGTACTTATGTCGTCATTTTGCCTTTTGTATTAAATTCGGATGCAATTTCTGTGTTTCATCGTCAATAAGAAGGTCCAAGGTATACAGTAAACCTGAAGTGAAGCTTCGGAATCTAAAACTGCACTCACAGGAGAGGTTCAAATCATAGAAAGTTAGAGTGTCAGTCCTCTTGTACTTAGGTCCGCATTGTGCCTTTTGTATTAAATTCGGATACAATTTCTGTGTTACATCGTCAATAAGAAGGTCCAAGGGATACAGTAAACCTGAAGTGAAGCATCGGAATCTAAAACTGGACTCACAGGAGAGGTTCAAATCATAGAAAGTTAGAGGGTCAGTCATCTTGTACTTAAGTCGGCATTATGATTTTTGTATTAAATTCGGATGCTATTTCTGTATTTCATCGTCAATAAGAAGGTCCAAGGTATACAGTAAACCTGAAGTGAAGCATCGGAATCTAAAACTGGACTCACAGGAGAGGTTCAAATCATAGAACGTTAGAGTGTCATTCCTCTTGTACTTAAGTCGGCATTGTGCCTTATGTTTTAAATTCGGATGCAATTTCTGTGTTTCATCGTCAATATGAAGGTCCAAGGTATACAGTAAACCTGATGTGAAGCATCGGAATCTAAAACTGGACTCACAGGAGAGGTTCAAATCATAGAAAGTTAGAGTGTCAGTCCTCTTGTACTTTGGTCGGCATTGTGCCTTTTGTATTAAATTCGGATGCAATTTCTGTGTTTCATCGTCAATAAGAAGGTCCAAGGTATACAGTAAACCTGAAGTGAAGCATCGGAATCTAACACTGGACTCACAGGGGAGGTTCAAATCATCGAAAGTTAGAGTGTCAGTCCTCTTGTACTTAAGTCGGCATTGTGCCTTTTGTTTTACATTCGGATGCAATTTCTGTGTTTCATCGTCAATAAGAAGGTCCAGGGTATACAGTAAACCTGAAGTGAAGCATCGGAATCTAAAACTGGACTCACAGGAGAGGTTCAAATCATAGAAAGTTAGAGTGTTTGTACTCTTGTACTTAAGTCGGCATTGTGCCTTTTGTATTAAATTTGGATGCAATTTCTGTGTTTCATCGTCAATAAGAAGGTCCAGGGTATACAGTAAACCTGAAGTGAAGCATCGGAATTTAAAACTGGACTCACAGGAGAGGTTCAAATCATAGAAAGTTAGAGTGTCAGTCCTCTTGTACTTATGTCGTCATTGTGCCTTTTGTATTAAATTCGGATGCAATTTCTGTGTTTCATCGTCAATAAGAAGGTCCAAGGTATACAGTAAACCTGAAGTGAAGCATCGGAATCTAAAACTGCACTCACAGGAGAGGTTCAAACCATAGAAAGTTAGAGTGTCAGTCCTCTTGTACTTTGGTCGGCATTGTGCCTTTTGTATTAAATTCCGATGCAATTTCTGTGTTTCATCGTCAATAAGAAGGTCCAGGGTATACAGTAAACCTGAAGTGAAGCATCCGAATCTAAAACTGGAATCACAGGAGAGGTTCAAATCATAGAAAGTTAGAGTGTCAGACCTCTTGTACTTAGGTCGGCATTGTGCCTTTTGTATTAAATTCGGATGCAATTTCTGTGTTACATCGTCAATAAGAAAGTCCAAGGGAGACAGTAAACCTGAAGTGTAGCATCGGAATCTAACACTGGACTCACAGGGGAGGTTCAAATCAATGAAAGTTAGAGTGTCAGTTCTCTTGTACTTAAGTCGGCATTGTGCCATTTGTTTTAAATTCGGATGCAATTTCTGTGTTTCATCGTCAATAAGAAGGTCCAAGGTATACAGTTAACCTGAAGTGAAGCATCGGAATCTAAAACTGGACTCACAGGAGAGGTTCAAATCATAGAAAGTTAGAGTGTTTGTACTCTTGTACTTAAGTCGGCATTGTGCCTTTTGTATTAAATTTGGATGCAATTTCTGTGTTTCATCGTCAATAAGAAGGTCCAGGGTATACAGTAAACCTGAAGTGTAGCATCGGAATCTAAAACTGGACTCACAGGAGAGGTTCAAATCATAGAAAGTTAGAGTGTCAGTCCTCTTGTACTTATGTCGTCATTGTGCATTTTGTATTAAATTCGGATGCAATTTCTGTGTTTCATCGTCAATAAGAAGGTCCAAGGTATACAGTAAACCTGAAGTGAAGCATCGGAATCTAAAACTGCACTCACAGGAGAGGTTCAAATCATAGAAAGTTAGAGTGTCAGTCCTCTTGTACTTAGGTCCGCATTGTGCTTTTTGTATTAAATTCGGATGCAATTTCTGCGTTGCATCGTCAATAAGTAGGTCCAAGGGATACAGTAAACCTGAAGTGAAGCATCGGAATCTAAAACTGGACTCGCAGGAGAGGTTCAAATCATAGAAAGTTAGAGGGTCAGTCATCTTGTACTTAAGTCGGCATTATGCCTTTTGTATTAAATTCGGATGCTATTTCTGTATTTCATCGTCAATAAGAAGGTCCAAGGTATACAGTAAACCTGAAGTGAAGCATCGGAATCTAAAACTGCACTCACAGGAGAGGTTCAAATCATAGAACGTTAGAGTGTCAGTCCTCTTGTACTTAAGTCGGCATTGTGCCTTATGTTTTGAATTCGGATGCAATTTCTGTGTTTCATCGTCAATATGAAGGTCCAAGGTATACAGTAAACCTGAAGTGAAGCATCGGAATCTAAAACTGGACTCACAGGTGAGGTTCAAATCATAGAAAGTTAGAGGGTCAGTCATCTTGTACTTAAGTCGGCATTATGCCTTTTGTATTAAATTCGGATGCTATTTCTGTATTTCATCTTCGATAAGAAGGTCCAAGGTATACAGTAAACCTGAAGTGAAGCATCGGAATCTAAAACTGGACTCACAGGAGAGGTTTAAATCATAGAACGTTAGAGTGTCAGTCCTCTTGTACTTAAGTCGGTATTGTGCCTTATGTTTTAAATTCGGATGCAATTTCTGTGTTTCATCGTCAATATGAAGGTCCAAGGTATACAGTAAACCTGAAGTGAAGCATCGGAATCTAAAACTGGACTCACAGGAGAGGTTCAAATCATAGAAAGTTAGAGTGTCAGTCCTCTTGTACTTATGTCGTCATTGTGCCTTTTGTATTAAATTCGGATGCAATTTCTGTGTTTCATCGTCAATAAGAAGGTCCAAGGTATACAGTAAACCTGAAGTGAAGCATCGTAATCTAAAACTGCACTCACAGGAGAGGTTCAAATCATAGAAAGTTAGAGTGTCAGTCCTCTTGTACATAAGTCGGCATTGTGCCTTTTGTATTAAAATCAGATGCAATTTCTGTGTTACATCGTCAATAAGAAGGTCCAAGGGATACAGTAAACCTGAAGTGAAGCATCGGAATCTAAAACTGGACTCACAGGTGAGGTTCAAATCATAGAACGTTAGAGGGTCAGTCCTCTTGTACTTAAATCGGCATTGTGCATTTTGTATTAAATTCGGATGCTATTTTTGTGTTTCATCGTCAATACGAAGGTCCAAGGGATACAGTAAACCTGAATTGAAGCATCGGAATCTATAACTGGTCTCACAGGAGAGGTTAAAATCATAGAAAGTTAGAGTGTTAGTCCTCTTGTACTTAAGTCGGCATTGTGGCTTTTGTATTAAATTCGGACGCAATTTCTGTGTTTCATCGTCAATAAGAAGGTCCAAGGTATACAGTAAACCTGAAGTGAAGCATCGGAATCTAAAACTGCACTCACAGAAGAGGTTCAAATCATAGAAAATTAGAGTGTCAGTCATCTTGTACTTAAGTCGGCATTGTGCCTTTTGTTTTAAATTCGGATGCAATTTCTGTGTTACATCGTCAATAAGAAAGTCCAAGGGTTACAGTAAACCTGAAGTGAAGCATCGGAATCTAAAACTGGACTCACAGGAGAGGTTCAAATCATAGGAAGTTAGAGGGTCAGTCATCTTGTACTTAAGTCGGCATTGTGCCTTTTGTATTAAGTTCGGATGCTATTTCTGTGTTTCATCGTCAATAAGAAGGTCCAAGGTATACAGTAAACCTGAAGTGAAGCATCGGAATCTGAAACTGGACTCACAGGAGACGTTCAAATCATAGGAAGTTAGAGGGTCAGTCATCTTGTACTTAAGTCGGCATTGTGCCTTTTGTATTAAATTCGGATGCAATTTCTGTGTTTCATCGTCAATAAGAAGGTCTAAGGTTTACAGTAAACCTGAAGTGTAGCATCGGAATCTAAAACTGGACTCACAGGAGAGGTTCAAATCATAGAAAGTTAGAGTGTCAGTCCTCTTGTACTTATGTCGTCATTGTGCCTTTTGTATTAAATTCGGATGCAATTTCTGTGTTTCATCGTCAATAAGAAGGTCCAAGGTTTACAGTAAACCTGAAGTGAAGCATCGGAATCTAAAACTGCACTCACAGTTGAGGTTCAAATCATAGAAAGTTAGAGTGTCAGTCCTCTTGTACTTAAGTCGGCATTGTGCCTTTTGTATTAAAATCGGATGCAATTTCTGTGTTACATCGTCAATAAGAAGGTCCAAGGGATACAGTAAACCTGAAGTGAAGCATCGGAATCTAAAACTGGACTCACAGGTGAGGTTCAAATCGTAGAAAGTTAGAGGGTCAGTCATCTTGTACTTAAGTCGGCATTGTGCCTTGTGTATTAAATTCGGATGCTATTTCTGTATTTCATCGTCAATAAGAAGGTCCAAGGTATACAGTAAACCTGAAGTGAAGCATCGGAATCTACAACTGGACTCACAGGAGAGGTTCAAATCATAGAAAGTTAGAGTGTCAGTCCCCTTGAACTTATGTCGTTATTGTGCCTTTTGTATTAAATTCGGATGCAATTTCTGTGTTTCATCGTCAATAAGAAGGTCCAAGGTATACAGTAAACCTGAAGTGAAGCATCGGAATCTGAAACTGCACTCACAGGAGAGGTTCAAAGCATAGAAAGCTAGAGTGTCAGTCCTCTTGCACTTAAATCGGCATTGTGCCTTTTGTATTAAATTCGGATGCAATTTCTGTGTTACATCGTCAATAAGAAGGTCCAAGGGATACAGTAAACCTGAAGTGAAGCATCGGAATCTAAAACTGGACGCACAGGAGAGGTTCAAATCAAAGAAAGTTAGAGGGTCAGTCATCTTGTACTTAAGTCGGCATTGTGCCTTTTGTATTAAATTCGGATGCAATTTCTGTATTTCATCGTCAATAAAAAGGTCCAAGGTATACAGTAAACCTGAAGTGAAGCATCGGAATCTAAAACTGGACTCACAGGAGAGGTTCAAATCATAGAAAGTTAGTGCGTCAGTAATCTTGTACTTAAGTCGGCATTGTGCCTTTTGTTTTAAATTCGGATGCAATTTCTGTGTTTCATCGTCAATAAGAAGGTCCAAGGTATACAGTAAACCTGAAGTGAAGCATCGGAATCTAAAACTGGACTCACAGGGGAGGTTCAAATCATAGAAAGTTAGAGTGTTAGTACTCTTGTACTTAAGTCGGCATTGGGCTTTTTGTATTAAATTCGGGTGCAATTTCTGTATTTCATCGTCAATATGAAGGTCCAAGGTATACAGTAAACCTGAAGTGAAGCATCGGAATCTAAAACTGGACTCACAGGAGAGGTTCAAATCATACAAAGTTAGGGTGTCAGTCCTTTTGTACTTAAGTCGGCATTGTGGCTTTTGTATTAAATTCGGATGCAATTTCTGTGTTTCATCGTCAATAAGAAGGTCCAAGGTATACAGTAAACCTGAAGTGAAGCATCGGAATCTAACACTGCACTCACAGAAGAGGTTCAAATCATAGGAAATTAGAGTGTCAGTCCTCTTGTACTTAAGTCGGCATTGTGCCTTTTGTTTTAAATTTGGATGCAATTTCTGTGTTACATCGTCAATAAGAAAGTCCAAGGGATACAGTAAACCTGAAGTGAAGCATCGGAATCTAAAACTGGACTCACAGGAGAGGTACAAATCATAGGAAGTTAGAGGGTCAGTCATCTTGTACTTAAGTCGGCATTGTGCCATTTGTTTTAAATTCGGATGCAATTTCTGTGTTTCATCGTCAATAAGAAGGTCCAAGCTATACAGTAAACCTGAAGTGAAGCATCGGAATCTCAAACTGGACTCACAGGAGAGGTTCAAATCATAGAAAAATTGAGTGTTTGTACTCTTGTACTTAAGTCGGCATTGTGCCTTTTGTATTAAATTTGGATGCAATTTCTGTGTTTCATCGTCAATAAGAAGGTCCAGGGTATACAGTAAACCTGAAGTGTAGCATCGGAATCTAAAACTGGACTCACAGGAGAGGTTCAAATCATAGAAAGTTAGAGTGTCAGTCCTCTTGTACTTATGTCGTCATTGTGCCTTTTGTATTAAATTCGGATGCTATTTCTGTATTTCATCGTCAATAAGAAGGTCAAAGGTATGCAGTAAACCTGAAGTGAAGCATCGGAATCTAAAACTGGACTCACAGGAGAGGTTCAAATCATAGAACGTTAGAGTGTCAGTCCTCTTGTACTTAAGTCGGCATTGTGCCTTATGTTTTAAATTCGGATGCAATTTCTGTGTTTCATCGTCAATATGAAGGTCCAAGGTATACAGTAAACCTGAAGTGAAGCATCGGAATCTAAAACTGGACTCACAGGAGAGGTTCAAATCATAGAAAGTTAGAGTGTTAGTCCTCTTGTACTTATGTCGTCATTGTGCCTTTTGTATTAAATTCGGATGCAATTTCTGTGTTTCATCGTCAATAAGAAGGTCCAAGGTATACAGTAAACCTGAAGTGAAGCATCGGAATCTAAAACTGCACTCACAGGAGAGGTTCAAATCATAGAAAGTTAGAGTGTCAGTCCTCTTGTACTTAAGTCGGCATTGTGCCTTTTGTATTAAAATCGGATGCAATATCTGTGTTACATCGTCAATAAGAAGGTCCAAGGGATACAGTAAACCTGAAGTGAAGCATCGGAATCTAAAACTGGACTCACAGGTGAGGTTCAAATCATAGAAAGTTAGAAGGTCAGTCATCTTGTACTTAAGTCGGCATTGTGCCTTTTGTATTCAATTCAGATGCTATTTCTGTGTTTCATCGTCAATAAGAAGGTCCAAGGTATACAGTAAACCTGAAGTGAAGCATCGGAATCTAAAACTGGACTCACAGGAGAGGTTCAAATCATAGAATGTTAGAGTGTCAGTCCTCTTGTACTTAAGTCGGCACTGTGCCTTTTGTATTATATTGGGATGCAATTTCTGTGTTTCATCGTCAATAAGAAGGTCCAAGGGATACAGTGAACCTGAAGTGAAGCATCGGAATCTAAAACTGGACTCACAGGAGATGTTCATACCATAGAGAGTTAGAGTGTCATTCCTCTTGTACTTAAGTCGGCATTGTGCCTTTAGTATTAAATTCGGATGCAATTTCTGCGTTTCATCGTCAATAAGATGTTCCAAGAGATACAGTAAACCTGAAGTGAAGCATCGGAATCTAAAACTGGACACACAGGAGTGGTTCAATTAATAGGGGGTGAGAGTGTCAGTCCTCTTGAACTTATGTCGGCATTGTGCCTTTTGTATTAAATTCGGATGCAAATTCTGTGTTTCATCGTCAATAAGAAGGTCCGAGGTATACAGAAAACCTGAAGTGAAGCATCGGAATCTAAAACTGGACTCACAGGAGAGGTTCAAATCATAGAAAGTTAGAGTGTCAGTCCTCTTGTACTTAAGTCGGCATTGTGCCTTTTGTTTTAAATTCGGATGCAATTTCTGTGTTTCATCGTCAATAAGAAGGTCCGAGGTATACAGAAAACCTGAAGTGAAGCATCGGAATCTAAAACTGGACTCACAGGAGAGGTTCATATCATAGAAAGTTAGAGTGTTTGTACTTTTGTACTTAAGTCGGCATTGTGCCTTTAGTATTAAATTCGGATGCAATTTCTGTGTTACATCGTCAATAAGAAGGTGCAAGGGATATAGTAAACCTGAAGTGTAGCATCGGAATCTAACACTGGACTCACAGGGGAGGTTCAAATCAGTGAAAGTTAGAGTGTCAGTTCTCTTGTACTTAAGTCGGCATTGTGCCGTTTGTTATAAATTCGGATGCAATTTCTGTGTTTCATCGTCAATAAGAAGGTCCAAGGTATACAGTAAACCTGAAGTGAAGCATCGGAATCTAAAACTGGACTCACAGGAGAGGTTCAAATCATAGAAAGTTAGAGTGTTTGTACTCTTGTACTTAAGTCGGCATTGTGCCTTTTGTATTACATTTGGATGCAATTTCTGTGTTTCATCGTCAATAAGAAGGTCCTGGGTATACAGTAAACCTGAAGTGTAGCATCGGAATCTAAAACTGGACTCACAGGAGAGGTTCAAATCATAGAAAGTTAGAGTGTCAGTCCTCTTGTACTTATGTCGTCATTTTGCCTTTTGTATTAAATTCGGATGCAATTTCTGTGTTTCATCGTCAATAAGAAGGTCCAAGGTATACAGTAAACCTGAAGTGAAGCTTCGGAATCTAAAACTGCACTCACAGGAGAGGTTCAAATCATAGAAAGTTAGAGTGTCAGTCCTCTTGTACTTAGGTCCGCATTGTGCCTTTTGTATTAAATTCGGATACAATTTCTGTGTTACATCGTCAATAAGAAGGTCCAAGGGATACAGTAAACCTGAAGTGAAGCATCGGAATCTAAAACTGGACTCACAGGAGAGGTTCAAATCATAGAAAGTTAGAGGGTCAGTCATCTTGTACTTAAGTCGGCATTATGATTTTTGTATTAAATTCGGATGCTATTTCTGTATTTCATCGTCAATAAGAAGGTCCAAGGTATACAGTAAACCTGAAGTGAAGCATCGGAATCTAAAACTGGACTCACAGGAGAGGTTCAAATCATAGAACGTTAGAGTGTCATTCCTCTTGTACTTAAGTCGGCATTGTGCCTTATGTTTTAAATTCGGATGCAATTTCTGTGTTTCATCGTCAATATGAAGGTCCAAGGTATACAGTAAACCTGATGTGAAGCATCGGAATCTAAAACTGGACTCACAGGAGAGGTTCAAATCATAGAAAGTTAGAGTGTCAGTCCTCTTGTACTTTGGTCGGCATTGTGCCTTTTGTATTAAATTCGGATGCAATTTCTGTGTTTCATCGTCAATAAGAAGGTCCAAGGTATACAGTAAACCTGAAGTGAAGCATCGGAATCTAACACTGGACTCACAGGGGAGGTTCAAATCATCGAAAGTTAGAGTGTCAGTCCTCTTGTACTTAAGTCGGCATTGTGCCTTTTGTTTTACATTCGGATGCAATTTCTGTGTTTCATCGTCAATAAGAAGGTCCAGGGTATACAGTAAACCTGAAGTGAAGCATCGGAATCTAAAACTGGACTCACAGGAGAGGTTCAAATCATAGAAAGTTAGAGTGTTTGTACTCTTGTACTTAAGTCGGCATTGTGCCTTTTGTATTAAATTTGGATGCAATTTCTGTGTTTCATCGTCAATAAGAAGGTCCAGGGTATACAGTAAACCTGAAGTGAAGCATCGGAATTTAAAACTGGACTCACAGGAGAGGTTCAAATCATAGAAAGTTAGAGTGTCAGTCCTCTTGTACTTATGTCGTCATTGTGCCTTTTGTATTAAATTCGGATGCAATTTCTGTGTTTCATCGTCAATAAGAAGGTCCAAGGTATACAGTAAACCTGAAGTGAAGCATCGGAATCTAAAACTGCACTCACAGGAGAGGTTCAAACCATAGAAAGTTAGAGTGTCAGTCCTCTTGTACTTTGGTCGGCATTGTGCCTTTTGTATTAAATTCCGATGCAATTTCTGTGTTTCATCGTCAATAAGAAGGTCCAGGGTATACAGTAAACCTGAAGTGAAGCATCCGAATCTAAAACTGGAATCACAGGAGAGGTTCAAATCATAGAAAGTTAGAGTGTCAGACCTCTTGTACTTAGGTCGGCATTGTGCCTTTTGTATTAAATTCGGATGCAATTTCTGTGTTACATCGTCAATAAGAAAGTCCAAGGGAGACAGTAAACCTGAAGTGTAGCATCGGAATCTAACACTGGACTCACAGGGGAGGTTCAAATCAATGAAAGTTAGAGTGTCAGTTCTCTTGTACTTAAGTCGGCATTGTGCCATTTGTTTTAAATTCGGATGCAATTTCTGTGTTTCATCGTCAATAAGAAGGTCCAAGGTATACAGTTAACCTGAAGTGAAGCATCGGAATCTAAAACTGGACTCACAGGAGAGGTTCAAATCATAGAAAGTTAGAGTGTTTGTACTCTTGTACTTAAGTCGGCATTGTGCCTTTTGTATTAAATTTGGATGCAATTTCTGTGTTTCATCGTCAATAAGAAGGTCCAGGGTATACAGTAAACCTGAAGTGTAGCATCGGAATCTAAAACTGGACTCACAGGAGAGGTTCAAATCATAGAAAGTTAGAGTGTCAGTCCTCTTGTACTTATGTCGTCATTGTGCATTTTGTATTAAATTCGGATGCAATTTCTGTGTTTCATCGTCAATAAGAAGGTCCAAGGTATACAGTAAACCTGAAGTGAAGCATCGGAATCTAAAACTGCACTCACAGGAGAGGTTCAAATCATAGAAAGTTAGAGTGTCAGTCCTCTTGTACTTAGGTCCGCATTGTGCTTTTTGTATTAAATTCGGATGCAATTTCTGCGTTGCATCGTCAATAAGTAGGTCCAAGGGATACAGTAAACCTGAAGTGAAGCATCGGAATCTAAAACTGGACTCGCAGGAGAGGTTCAAATCATAGAAAGTTAGAGGGTCAGTCATCTTGTACTTAAGTCGGCATTATGCCTTTTGTATTAAATTCGGATGCTATTTCTGTATTTCATCGTCAATAAGAAGGTCCAAGGTATACAGTAAACCTGAAGTGAAGCATCGGAATCTAAAACTGCACTCACAGGAGAGGTTCAAATCATAGAACGTTAGAGTGTCAGTCCTCTTGTACTTAAGTCGGCATTGTGCCTTATGTTTTGAATTCGGATGCAATTTCTGTGTTTCATCGTCAATATGAAGGTCCAAGGTATACAGTAAACCTGAAGTGAAGCATCGGAATCTAAAACTGGACTCACAGGTGAGGTTCAAATCATAGAAAGTTAGAGGGTCAGTCATCTTGTACTTAAGTCGGCATTATGCCTTTTGTATTAAATTCGGATGCTATTTCTGTATTTCATCTTCGATAAGAAGGTCCAAGGTATACAGTAAACCTGAAGTGAAGCATCGGAATCTAAAACTGGACTCACAGGAGAGGTTTAAATCATAGAACGTTAGAGTGTCAGTCCTCTTGTACTTAAGTCGGTATTGTGCCTTATGTTTTAAATTCGGATGCAATTTCTGTGTTTCATCGTCAATATGAAGGTCCAAGGTATACAGTAAACCTGAAGTGAAGCATCGGAATCTAAAACTGGACTCACAGGAGAGGTTCAAATCATAGAAAGTTAGAGTGTCAGTCCTCTTGTACTTATGTCGTCATTGTGCCTTTTGTATTAAATTCGGATGCAATTTCTGTGTTTCATCGTCAATAAGAAGGTCCAAGGTATACAGTAAACCTGAAGTGAAGCATCGTAATCTAAAACTGCACTCACAGGAGAGGTTCAAATCATAGAAAGTTAGAGTGTCAGTCCTCTTGTACATAAGTCGGCATTGTGCCTTTTGTATTAAAATCAGATGCAATTTCTGTGTTACATCGTCAATAAGAAGGTCCAAGGGATACAGTAAACCTGAAGTGAAGCATCGGAATCTAAAACTGGACTCACAGGTGAGGTTCAAATCATAGAACGTTAGAGGGTCAGTCCTCTTGTACTTAAATCGGCATTGTGCATTTTGTATTAAATTCGGATGCTATTTTTGTGTTTCATCGTCAATACGAAGGTCCAAGGGATACAGTAAACCTGAATTGAAGCATCGGAATCTATAACTGGTCTCACAGGAGAGGTTAAAATCATAGAAAGTTAGAGTGTTAGTCCTCTTGTACTTAAGTCGGCATTGTGGCTTTTGTATTAAATTCGGACGCAATTTCTGTGTTTCATCGTCAATAAGAAGGTCCAAGGTATACAGTAAACCTGAAGTGAAGCATCGGAATCTAAAACTGCACTCACAGAAGAGGTTCAAATCATAGAAAATTAGAGTGTCAGTCATCTTGTACTTAAGTCGGCATTGTGCCTTTTGTTTTAAATTCGGATGCAATTTCTGTGTTACATCGTCAATAAGAAAGTCCAAGGGTTACAGTAAACCTGAAGTGAAGCATCGGAATCTAAAACTGGACTCACAGGAGAGGTTCAAATCATAGGAAGTTAGAGGGTCAGTCATCTTGTACTTAAGTCGGCATTGTGCCTTTTGTATTAAGTTCGGATGCTATTTCTGTGTTTCATCGTCAATAAGAAGGTCCAAGGTATACAGTAAACCTGAAGTGAAGCATCGGAATCTGAAACTGGACTCACAGGAGACGTTCAAATCATAGGAAGTTAGAGGGTCAGTCATCTTGTACTTAAGTCGGCATTGTGCCTTTTGTATTAAATTCGGATGCAATTTCTGTGTTTCATCGTCAATAAGAAGGTCTAAGGTTTACAGTAA
The DNA here is from genome assembly GCF_021461395.2 of Schistocerca americana. Classification (NCBI taxonomy): domain Eukaryota; kingdom Metazoa; phylum Arthropoda; class Insecta; order Orthoptera; family Acrididae; genus Schistocerca; species Schistocerca americana. Next base: position 86,879,758 of record NC_060121.1, read on the forward strand.
ACCTGAAGTGTAGCATCGGAATCTAAAACTGGACTCACAGGAGAGGTTCAAATCATAGAAAGTTAGAGTGTCAGTCCTCTTGTACTTATGTCGTCATTGTGCCTTTTGTATTAAATTCGGATGCAATTTCTGTGTTTCATCGTCAATAAGAAGGTCCAAGGTTTACAGTAAACCTGAAGTGAAGCATCGGAATCTAAAACTGCACTCACAGTTGAGGTTCAAATCATAGAAAGTTAGAGTGTCAGTCCTCTTGTACTTAAGTCGGCATTGTGCCTTTTGTATTAAAATCGGATGCAATTTCTGTGTTACATCGTCAATAAGAAGGTCCAAGGGATACAGTAAACCTGAAGTGAAGCATCGGAATCTAAAACTGGACTCACAGGTGAGGTTCAAATCGTAGAAAGTTAGAGGGTCAGTCATCTTGTACTTAAGTCGGCATTGTGCCTTGTGTATTAAATTCGGATGCTATTTCTGTATTTCATCGTCAATAAGAAGGTCCAAGGTATACAGTAAACCTGAAGTGAAGCATCGGAATCTACAACTGGACTCACAGGAGAGGTTCAAATCATAGAAAGTTAGAGTGTCAGTCCCCTTGAACTTATGTCGTTATTGTGCCTTTTGTATTAAATTCGGATGCAATTTCTGTGTTTCATCGTCAATAAGAAGGTCCAAGGTATACAGTAAACCTGAAGTGAAGCATCGGAATCTGAAACTGCACTCACAGGAGAGGTTCAAAGCATAGAAAGCTAGAGTGTCAGTCCTCTTGCACTTAAATCGGCATTGTGCCTTTTGTATTAAATTCGGATGCAATTTCTGTGTTACATCGTCAATAAGAAGGTCCAAGGGATACAGTAAACCTGAAGTGAAGCATCGGAATCTAAAACTGGACGCACAGGAGAGGTTCAAATCAAAGAAAGTTAGAGGGTCAGTCATCTTGTACTTAAGTCGGCATTGTGCCTTTTGTATTAAATTCGGATGCAATTTCTGTATTTCATCGTCAATAAAAAGGTCCAAGGTATACAGTAAACCTGAAGTGAAGCATCGGAATCTAAAACTGGACTCACAGGAGAGGTTCAAATCATAGAAAGTTAGTGCGTCAGTAATCTTGTACTTAAGTCGGCATTGTGCCTTTTGTTTTAAATTCGGATGCAATTTCTGTGTTTCATCGTCAATAAGAAGGTCCAAGGTATACAGTAAACCTGAAGTGAAGCATCGGAATCTAAAACTGGACTCACAGGGGAGGTTCAAATCATAGAAAGTTAGAGTGTTAGTACTCTTGTACTTAAGTCGGCATTGGGCTTTTTGTATTAAATTCGGGTGCAATTTCTGTATTTCATCGTCAATATGAAGGTCCAAGGTATACAGTAAACCTGAAGTGAAGCATCGGAATCTAAAACTGGACTCACAGGAGAGGTTCAAATCATACAAAGTTAGGGTGTCAGTCCTTTTGTACTTAAGTCGGCATTGTGGCTTTTGTATTAAATTCGGATGCAATTTCTGTGTTTCATCGTCAATAAGAAGGTCCAAGGTATACAGTAAACCTGAAGTGAAGCATCGGAATCTAACACTGCACTCACAGAAGAGGTTCAAATCATAGGAAATTAGAGTGTCAGTCCTCTTGTACTTAAGTCGGCATTGTGCCTTTTGTTTTAAATTTGGATGCAATTTCTGTGTTACATCGTCAATAAGAAAGTCCAAGGGATACAGTAAACCTGAAGTGAAGCATCGGAATCTAAAACTGGACTCACAGGAGAGGTACAAATCATAGGAAGTTAGAGGGTCAGTCATCTTGTACTTAAGTCGGCATTGTGCCATTTGTTTTAAATTCGGATGCAATTTCTGTGTTTCATCGTCAATAAGAAGGTCCAAGCTATACAGTAAACCTGAAGTGAAGCATCGGAATCTCAAACTGGACTCACAGGAGAGGTTCAAATCATAGAAAAATTGAGTGTTTGTACTCTTGTACTTAAGTCGGCATTGTGCCTTTTGTATTAAATTTGGATGCAATTTCTGTGTTTCATCGTCAATAAGAAGGTCCAGGGTATACAGTAAACCTGAAGTGTAGCATCGGAATCTAAAACTGGACTCACAGGAGAGGTTCAAATCATAGAAAGTTAGAGTGTCAGTCCTCTTGTACTTATGTCGTCATTGTGCCTTTTGTATTAAATTCGGATGCTATTTCTGTATTTCATCGTCAATAAGAAGGTCAAAGGTATGCAGTAAACCTGAAGTGAAGCATCGGAATCTAAAACTGGACTCACAGGAGAGGTTCAAATCATAGAACGTTAGAGTGTCAGTCCTCTTGTACTTAAGTCGGCATTGTGCCTTATGTTTTAAATTCGGATGCAATTTCTGTGTTTCATCGTCAATATGAAGGTCCAAGGTATACAGTAAACCTGAAGTGAAGCATCGGAATCTAAAACTGGACTCACAGGAGAGGTTCAAATCATAGAAAGTTAGAGTGTTAGTCCTCTTGTACTTATGTCGTCATTGTGCCTTTTGTATTAAATTCGGATGCAATTTCTGTGTTTCATCGTCAATAAGAAGGTCCAAGGTATACAGTAAACCTGAAGTGAAGCATCGGAATCTAAAACTGCACTCACAGGAGAGGTTCAAATCATAGAAAGTTAGAGTGTCAGTCCTCTTGTACTTAAGTCGGCATTGTGCCTTTTGTATTAAAATCGGATGCAATATCTGTGTTACATCGTCAATAAGAAGGTCCAAGGGATACAGTAAACCTGAAGTGAAGCATCGGAATCTAAAACTGGACTCACAGGTGAGGTTCAAATCATAGAAAGTTAGAAGGTCAGTCATCTTGTACTTAAGTCGGCATTGTGCCTTTTGTATTCAATTCAGATGCTATTTCTGTGTTTCATCGTCAATAAGAAGGTCCAAGGTATACAGTAAACCTGAAGTGAAGCATCGGAATCTAAAACTGGACTCACAGGAGAGGTTCAAATCATAGAATGTTAGAGTGTCAGTCCTCTTGTACTTAAGTCGGCACTGTGCCTTTTGTATTATATTGGGATGCAATTTCTGTGTTTCATCGTCAATAAGAAGGTCCAAGGGATACAGTGAACCTGAAGTGAAGCATCGGAATCTAAAACTGGACTCACAGGAGATGTTCATACCATAGAGAGTTAGAGTGTCATTCCTCTTGTACTTAAGTCGGCATTGTGCCTTTAGTATTAAATTCGGATGCAATTTCTGCGTTTCATCGTCAATAAGATGTTCCAAGAGATACAGTAAACCTGAAGTGAAGCATCGGAATCTAAAACTGGACACACAGGAGTGGTTCAATTAATAGGGGGTGAGAGTGTCAGTCCTCTTGAACTTATGTCGGCATTGTGCCTTTTGTATTAAATTCGGATGCAAATTCTGTGTTTCATCGTCAATAAGAAGGCCCAAGGGATACAGTAAAACTGTAGTGAAGCAACGGAATCTAAAACTGGACTCACAGGAGAGGTTCAAATCATTGAATGTTAAAGTGTCAGTCCTCTTGTACTTAAGTCGGCATTGTGCCTTTTGTATTAAATACGGATGCAATTTCTTTGTTTCATCGTCAACAAGAAGGTCCAAGGGATACGGTAAACCTGAAGTGAATCTTCGGAATCTGAATTTGACCCACAGGAGATTTTCAATTCATAGAAAGTTAGATTGTCAGTCCTCTTGAACTTAAGTTGGCATTGTGCATTTGTATTAAATTCGGATGCAATTTCTGTGTTTCATCGTCAATAAGAAGGGCCAAGGGATACAGTAAACCTGAAGTGAAGCATCGGAATCTAAAACTGGACTCACAGCAGAGGTTCAAATTATAGAAAGTTAAAGTGTCAGTCCTCTTGTACTTAAGTCGGCATTGTGCCTTTTGTATTAAATTTTGATGCAATTTCTGTGTTTCATCGTCAATAAGAAGGTACAAGGGATACAGTAAACCTCAAGTGAAGCATCGGAAACTAAGACTGGATTCACAGGAGAGGTTCAAATCATAGAAAGTTAGAGTGTCAGTCCTCTTTTACTTAAGTCGGCATTGTGCCTCTTGTATTAAAACCGGATGCAATTTCTGTGTTTCATCGTCAATAAGAAGGTCCAAGGGATATAGTAAACCTGAAGTGAAGCATCGGAATCTAAAACTGGACTCACAGGTGAGGTTCAAATCATAGAAAGTTAGAGGGTCAGTCATCTTGTACTTAAGTCGGCATTGTGCCTTTTGTATTAAATTCGGATGCCATTTCTGTATTTCATCGTCAATAAGAAGGTCCAAGGTATACAGTAAACCTGAAGTGAAGCATCGGAATCCAAAACTGCACTCACAGGAGAGGTACAAATCATAGAAAGTTAGAGTGTCAGTCCTCTTGTACTTATGTCGTCATTGTGCCTTTTGTATTAAATTCGGATGCAATTTCTGTGTTTCATCGTCAATAAGAAGGTCCAAGGTATACAGTAAACCTGAAGTGAAGCATCGGAATCTAAAACTGGACTCACAGGAGTGGTTCAAATCATAGAAAGTTAGAGTGTTAGTACTCTTGTACTTAAGTCGGCATTGTGCCTTTTGTATTAAATTCGGATGCAATTTCTGTGCTTCAACGTCAATAAGAAGGGCCAAGGGATACAGTAAACCTGAAGTGAATCATCGGAATCTAAAACTGAACTCACAGCAGAGGTTCAAATTATAGAAAGTTAAAGTATCAGTCCTCTTGTACTTAAGTCGGCATTGTGCCTTTTGTATTAAATTTTGATGCAATTTCTGTGATTCATCGTCAATAAGAAGGTACAAGGGATACAGTAAACCTCAAGTGAAGCATCGGAATCTAACACTGGACTCTCAGGGGAGGTTCAAATCATTGAAAGTTAGAGTGTCAGTTCCCTTGTACTTAAGTCGGCATTGTGCCATTTGTTTTAAATTCGGATGCAATTTCTGTGTTTCATCGTCAATAAGAAGGTCCAAGCTATACAGTAAACCTGAAGTGAAGCATCGGAATCTAAAACTGGACTCACAGGAGAGGTTCAAATCATAGAACGTTAGAGTGTCAGTCCTCTTGTACTTAAGTCGGCATTGTGCCTTATGTTTTAAATTCAGATGCAATTTCTGTGTTTCATCGTCAATATGAAGGTCCAAGGTATACAGTAAACCTGAAGTGAAGCATCGGAATCTAAAACTGGACTCACAGGAGAGGTTCAAATCATAGAAAGTTAGAGTGTTAGTCCTCTTGTACTTATGTCGTCATTGTGCCTTTTGTATTAAATTCGGATGCAATTTCTGTGTTTCATCGTCAATAAGAAGGTCCAAGGTATACAGTAAACCTGAAGAGAAGCATCGGAATCTAAAACTGCACTCACAGGAGAGGTTCAAATCATAGAAAGTTAGAGTGTCAGTCCTCTTGTACTTAAGTCGGCATTGTGCCTTTTGTATTAAAATCGGATGCAATTTCTGTGTTACATCGTCAATAAGAAGGTCCAAGGGATACAGTAAACCTGAAGTGAAGCATCGGAATCTAAAACTGGACACACAGGAGTGGTTCAATTAATAGGGGGTGAGAGTGTCAGTCCTCTTGAACTTAAGTCGGCATTGTGCCTTTTGTATTAAATTCGGATGCAAATTCTCTGTTTCATCGTCAATAAGAAGGCCCAAGGGATACAGTAAAACTGTAGTGAAGCAACGGAATCTAAAACTGGACTCACAGGAGAGGTTCAAATCATTGAATGTTAAAGTGTCAGTCCTCTTGTACTTAAGTCGGCATTGTGCCTTTTGTATTAAATACGGATGCAATTTCTTTGTTTCATCGTCAACAAGAAGGTCCAAGGGATACGGTAAACCTGAAGTGAATCTTCGGAATCTGAATTTGACCCACAGGAGATTTTCAATTCATAGAAAGTTAGAGTGTCAGTCCTCTTGAACTTAAGTTGGCATTGTGCATTTGTATTAAATTCGGATGCAATTTCTGTGTTTCATCGTCAATAAGAAGGGGCAAGGGATACAGTAAACCTGAAGTGAAGCATCGGAATCTAAAACTGGACTCACAGCAGAGGTTCAAATTATAGAAAGTTAAAGTGTCAGTCCTCTTGTACTTAAGTCGGCATTGTGCCTTTTGTATTAAATTTTGATGCAATTTCTGTGTTTCATCGTCAATAAGAAGGTACAAGGGATACAGTAAACCTCAAGTGAAGCATCGGAAACTAAGACTGGATTCACAGGAGAGGTTCAAATCATAGAAAGTTAGAGTGTCAGTCCTCTTTTACTTAAGTCGGCATTGTGCCTCTTGTATTAAAATCGGATGCAATTTCTGTGTTTCATCGTCAATAAGGAGGTCCAAGGGATATAGTAAACCTGAAGTGAAGCATCGGAATCCAAAACTGCACTCACAGGAGAGGTACAAATCATAGAAAGTTAGAGTGTCAGTCCTCTTGTACTTATGTCGTCATTGTGCCTTTTGTATTAAATTCGGATGCAATTTCTGTGTTTCATCGTCAATAAGAAGGTCCAAGGTATACAGTAAACCTGAAGTGAAGCATCGGAATGTAAAACTGCACTCACAGGAGAGGTTCACAACACAGAAAGTTAGAGTGCCAGTCCTCTTGTACTTAAGTCGGCATTGTGCCTTTTGTATTAAATTCGGATGCAATTTCTGTGTTACATCGTCAATAAGAAGGTCCAAGGGATACAGTAAACCTGAAGTGAAGCATCGGAATCTAAAACTGGACGCACAGGAGAGGTTCAAATCATAGAAAGTTAGAGGGTCAGTCATCTTGTACTTAAGTCGGCATTGTCCCTTTTGTATTAAATTCGGATGCAATTTCTGTATTTCATCGTCAATAAAAATGTCCAAGGTATACAGTAAACCTGAAGTGAAGCATCGGAATCTAAAACTGGACTAACAGGAGAGGTTCAAATCATAGAAAGTTAGAGTGTCAGTCCTCTTGTACTTAAGTCGGCATTGTGCCTTTTGTATTAAATTCGGATGCAATTTCTGTGTTTCATCGTCAATAAGAAGGTCCAAGGTATACAGTAAACCTGAAGTGAAGCATCGGAATCTAAAACTGGACTCACAGGAGTGGTTCAAATCATAGAAAGTTAGAGTGTTAGTACTCTTGTACTTAAGTCGGCATTGTGCCTTTTGTATTAAATTCGGATGCAATTTCTGTGCTTCAACGTCAATAAGAAGGGCCAAGGGATATAGTAAACCTGAAGTGAATCATCGGAATCTAAAACTGAACTCACAGCAGAGGTTCAAATTATAGAAAGTTAAAGTATCAGTCCTCTTGTACTTAAGTCGGCATTGTGCCTTTTGTATTAAATTTTGATGCAATTTCTGTGATTCATCGTCAATAAGAAGGTACAAGGGATACAGTAAACCTCAAGTGAAGCATCGGAATCTAAGACTGGACTCACAGGAGAGGTTCAAATCATAGAAAGTTAGAGTGTCAGTCCTCTTTTACTTAAGTCGGCATTGTGCCTCTTGTATTAAAATCGGATGCAATTTCTGTGTTTCATCGTCAATAAGAAGTTCCAAGGGATATAGTAAACCTGAAGTGAAGCATCGGAATCTAAAACTGGACTCACAGGAGAGGTTCAAATCATAGAAAGTTAGAGTGTCAGTCCTCTTGTACTTAAGTCGGCATTGTGCGTTTTGAATTTAATTCCGATGCAATTTCTGTGCTTCATCGTCAACAAGAAGGTCCAAGGGGTACGGTAAACCTGAAGTGAATCTTCGGAATCTGAATCTGACTCACAGGAGATTTTCAAATCATAGAAAGTTAGAGTGTCAGTCCTCTTGTACTTGAGTCGGCATTGTGCCTTTTGAATTAAATTCGGATGCAATTTCTGTGTTTCATCGTCAATGTGAAGGCCGAAGGTATACAGTAAACATGATGTGAAGCATCGGAATCTAAAACTGGACTCACAGGAGAGGTTCAAATCATAGAAAGTTAGAGTGTTAGTCCTCTTGTACTCAAGTCGGCATTGTGCCTTTTCTATTAAAATCGGATGCAATTTCTGTGTTTCATCGTCAATAAGAAGGTCCAAGGTATACAGTAAACCTGAAGTGAAGCATCGGAATCTAAAACTGCACTCACAGGAGAGGTTCAAATCACAGAAAGTTAGAGTGCCAGACCTCTTGTACTTATGTCGTCATTGTGACTTTTGTACTAAATTCGGATGCCATTTCTGTGTTTCATCGTCAATAAGAAGGTCCAAGGTATACAGTAAACCTGAAGTGAAGCATCGGAATCTAAAACTGCACTCACAGAAAAGGTTCAAATCACTGAAAATTAGAGTGTCAGTCCTCTTGTACTTAAGTCGGCATTGTGCCTTTAGTATTAAATTCGGATGCAATATCTGTGTTTCATAGTCAAGAAGAAGGTCCAAAGGATACAGTTAACCTGAAGTGAAGCATCGGAATCTAAAACTGGACTCACAGGAGAGGTTAAAATCACAGAAAGTTAGAGTGTTAGTCCTGTTGTACTTAAGTCATCATTGTGCCTTTTGTATTAAATTCGGATGCAATTTCTGTGTTTCATCGTCAATAAGATGGTCCTAGGATTACAGTAAACCTGAAGTGTAGCATCGGAATCTAACACTGGACTCACAGGGGAGGTTCAAATCATCGAAAGTTAGAGTGTCAGTCCTCATGTACTTAAGTCGGCATTGTGCCTTTTGTTTTAAATTCGGATGCAATTTCTGTGTTTCATCGTCAATAAGAAGGTCCAAGGTATACAGTAAACCTGAAGTGAAGCATCGGAATCTAAAACTGGACTCACAGGAGAGGTTCAAATCATAGAAAGTTAGAGGGTCAGTCATCTAGTACTTAAGTCGGCATTATGACTTTTGTATTAAATTCGGATGCTATTTCTGTATTTCATCGTCAATAAGGAGGTCCAAGGTATACTGTAAACCTGAAGTGAAGCATCGGAATCTAAAACTGGACTCACAGGAGAGGTTCAAATCATAGAAAGTTAGAGTGTCAGTCGTCTTGTACTTATGTCGTCATTGTGCCTTTTGTATTAAGTTCGGACGCAATTTCGTGGGTTTTATCGTCAATAAGAAGGTCCAAGGTATACAGTAAACCTGAAGTGAAGCATCGGAATCTAAAACTGCACTCACAGGAGAGGTTCAAATCATAGAAAGTTAGAGTGTAAGTCCTCTTGTACTTAAGTCGGCATTGTGCCTTTTGTATTAAATTCGGATGCTATTTCTGTATTTCATCGTCAATAAGAAGGTCCAAAGTATACAGTATACCTGAAGTGAAGCATCGGGATCTAAAACTGGACTCACAGGAGAGGTTCAAATCATAGAAAGTTAGTGGGTCAGTCATCTTGTACTTAAGTCGGCATTGTGCCTTTTGTTTTAAATTTGGATGCAATTTCTGTGTTACATCGTCAATAAGAAAGTCCAAGGGATACAGTAAACCTGAAGTGAAGCATCGGAATCTAAAACTGGACTCACAGCAGAGGTACAAATCATAGGAAGTTAGAGGGTCAGTCATCTTGTACTTAAGTCGGCATTGTGATTTTTGTATTAAATTCGGATGCTATTTCTGTGTTTCATCGTCAATAAGAAGGTCCAAGGTATACAGTAAACCTGAAGTGAAGCATCGGAATCTAAAACTGGACTCACAGGAGAGGTTCAAATCATAGGAAGTTAGAGGGTCAGTCATCATGTACTTAAGTCGGCATTGTGCCTTTTGTATTAAATTCGGATGCTATTTCTGTGTTTCATCGTCAATAAGAAGGTCCAAGGTATACAGTAAACCTGAAGTAAAGCATCGGAATCTAAAACTGGACTCACAGGAGAGGTTCAAATCATAGAAAGTTAGAGTGTCAGACCTCTTGTACTTAGGTCGGCATTGTGCCTTTTGTATTAAATTCGGATGCAATTTCTGTGTTACATCGTCAATAAGAAGGTCCAAGGGATACAGTAAACCTGAAGTGTAGCATCGGAATCTAACACTGGACTCTCAGGGGAGGTTCAAATCATTGAAAGTTAGAGTGTCAGTTCCCTTGTACTTAAGTCGGCATTGTGCCATTTGTTTTAAATTCGGATGCAATTTCTGTGTTTCATCGTCAATAAGAAGGTCCAAGCAATACAGTAAACCTGAAGTGAAGCATCGGAATCTAAAACTGGACTCACAGGGGAGGTTCAAATCATAGAAAGTTTGAGTGTTTGTACTCTTGTACTTAAGTCGGCATTGTGCCTTTTGTATTAAATTTGGATGCAATTTCTGTGTTTCATCGTCAATAAGAAGGTCCAGGGTATACAGTAAACCTGAAGTGTAGCATCGGAATTTAAAACTGGACTCACAGGAGAGGTTCAAATCATAGAAAGTTAGAGTGTCAGTCCTCTTGTACTTATGTCGTCATTGTGCCTTTTGTATTAAATTCGGATGCTATTTCTGTATTTCATCGTCAATAAGAAGGTCCAAGGTATACAGTAAACCTGAAGTGAAGCATCGGAATCTAAAACTGGACTCACAGGAGAGGTTCAAATCATAGAACGTTAGAGTGTCAGTCCTCTTGTACTTAAGTCGGCATTGTGCCTTATGTTTTAAATTCGGATGCAATTTCTGTGTTTCATCGTCAATATGAAGGTCCAAGGTATACAGTAAACCTGAAGTGAAGCATCGGAATCTAAAACTGGACTCACAGGAGAGGTTCAAATCATAGAAAGTTAGAGTGTTAGTCCTCTTGTATTTATGTCGTCATTGTGCCTTTTGTATTAAATTCGGATGCAATTTCTGTGTTTCATCGTCAATAAGAAGGTCCAAGGTATACAGTAAACCTGAAGTGAAGCATCGGAATCTAAAACTGCACTCACAGGAGAGGTTCAAATCATAGAAAGTTAGAGTGTCAGTCCTCTTGTACTTAAGTCGGCATTGTGCCTTTTGTATTAAAATCTAATGCAATTTCTGTGTTACATCGTCAATAAGAAGGTCCAAGGGATACAGTAAACCTGAAGTGAAGCATCGGAATCTAAAACTGGACTCACAGGTGAGGTTCAAATCATAGAAAGTTAGAAGGTCAGTCATCTTGTACTTAAGTCGGCATTGTGCCTTTTGTATTCAATTCAGATGCTATTTCTGTGTTTCATCGTCAATAAGAAGGTCCAAGGTATACAGTAAACCTGAAGTGAAGCATCGGAATCTAAAACTGGACTCACAGGAGAGGTTCAAATCATAGAATGTTAGAGTGTCAGTCCTCTTGTACTTAAGTCGGCACTGTGCCTTTTGTATTATATTGGGATGCAATTTCTGTGTTTCATCGTCAATAAGAAGGTCCAAGGGATACAGTGAACCTGAAGTGAAGCATCGGAATCTAAAACTGGACTCACAGGAGATGTTCATACCATAGAGAGTTAGAGTGTCATTCCTCTTGTACTTAAGTCGGCATTGTGCCTTTAGTATTAAATTCGGATGCAATTTCTGCGTTTCATCGTCAATAAGATGTTCCAAGAGATACAGTAAACCTGAAGTGAAGCATCGGAATCTAAAACTGGACACACAGGAGTGGTTCAATTAATAGGGGTGAGAGTGTCAGTCCTCTTGAACTTAAGTCGGCATTGTGCCTTTTGTATTAAATTCGGATGCAATTTCTTTGTTTCATCGTCAACAAGAAGGTCCAAGGGATACGGTAAACCTGAAGTGAATCTTCGGAATCTGAATTTGACCCACAGGAGATTTTCAATTCATAGAAAGTTAGAGTGTCAGTCCTCTTGAACTTAAGTTGGCATTGTGCATTTGTATTAAATTCGGATGCAATTTCTGTGTTTCATCGTCAATAAGAAGGGCCAAGGGATACAGTAAACCTGAAGTGAAGCATCGGAATCTAAAACTGGACTCACAGCAGAGGTTCAAATTATAGAAAGTTAAAGTGTCAGTCCTCTTGTACTTAAGTCGGCATTGTGCCTTTTGTATTAAATTTTGATGCAATTTCTGTGTTTCATCGTCAATAAGAAGGTACAAGGGATACAGTAAACCTCAAGTGAAGCATCGGAAACTAAGACTGGATTCACAGGAGAGGTTCAAATCATAGAAAGTTAGAGTGTCAGTCCTCTTTTACTTAAGTCGGCATTGTGCCTCTTGTATTAAAATCGGATGCAATTTCTGTGTTTCATCGTCAATAAGAAGGTCCAAGGGATATAGTAAACCTGAAGTGAAGCATCGGAATCTAAAACTGGACTCAGAGGTGAGGTTCAAATCATAGAAAGTTAGAGGGTCAGTCATCTTGTACTTAAGTCGGCATTGTGCCTTTTGTATTAAATTCGGATGCCATTTCTGTATTTCATCGTCAATAAGAAGGTCCAAGGTATACAGTAAACCTGAAGTGAAGCATCGGAATCCAAAACTGCACTCACAGGAGAGGTACAAATCATAGAAAGTTAGAGTGTCAGTCCTCTTGTACTTATGTCGTCATTGTGCCTTTTGTATTAAATTCGGATGCAATTTCTGTGTTTCATCGTCAATAAGAAGGTCCAAGGTATACAGTAAACCTGAAGTGAAGCATCGGAATGTAAAACTGCACTCACAGGAGAGGTTCACAACATAGAAAGTTAGAGTGCCAGTCCTCTTGTCCTTAAGTCGGCATTGTGCCTTTTGTATTAAATTCGGATGCAATTTCTGTGTTACATCGTCAATAAGAAGGTCCAAGGGATACAGTAAACCTGAAGTGAAGCATCGGAATCTAAAACTGGACGCACAGGAGAGGTTCAAATCATAGAAAGTTAGAGGGTCAGTCATCTTGTACTTAAGTCGGCATTGTCCCTTTTGTATTAAATTCGGATGCAATTTCTGTATTTCATCGTCAATAAAAATGTCCAAGGTATACAGTAAACCTGAAGTGAAGCATCGGAATCTAAAACTGGACTAACAGGAGAGGTTCAAATCATAGAAAGTTAGAGTGTCAGTCCTCTTGTACTTAAGTCGGCATTGTGCCTTTTGTATTAAATTCGGATGCAATTTCTGTGTTTCATCGTCAATAAGAAGGTCCAAGGTATACAGTAAACCTGAAGTGAAGCATCGGAATCTAAAACTGGACTCACAGGAGTGGTTCAAATCATATAAAGTTAGAGTGTTAGTACTCTTGTACTTAAGTCGGCATTGTGCCTTTTGTATTAAATTCGGATGCAATTTCTGTGCTTCAACGTCAATAAGAAGGGCCAAGGGATACAGTAAACCTGAAGTGAATCATCGGAATCTAAAACTGAACTCACAGCAGAGGTTCAAATTATAGAAAGTTAAAGTATCAGTCCTCTTGTACTTAAGTCGGCATTGTGCCTTTTGTATTAAATTTTGATGCAATTTCTGTGATTCATCGTCAATAAGAAGGTACAAGGGATACAGTAAACCTCAAGTGAAGCATCGGAATCTAAGACTGGACTCACAGGAGAGGTTCAAATCATAGAAAGTTAGAGTGTCAGTCCTCTTTTACTTAAGTCGGCATTGTGCGTTTTGAATTTAATTGCGATGCAATTTCTGTGCTTCATCGTCAACAAGAAGGTCCAAGGGGTACGGTAAACCTGAAGTGAATCTTCGGAATCTGAATCTGACTCACAGGAGATTTTCAAATCATAGAAAGTTAGAGTGTCAGTCCTCTTGTACTTGAGTCGGCATTGTGCCTTTTGAATTAAATTGGGATGCGATTTCTGCGTTTCATCGTCAATAAGAACGTCCAAGGGATACAGTAAACCTCAAGTGAAGCATCGGAATCTAAAACTGGACACACAGGAGAGGTTCAAATCATAGGGAGTGAGAGTGTCAGTCCTCTTGTACTTAGGTCGGCATGGGCCATTTGTATTAAATTCGGATGCAAATTCTGTGTTTCATCGTCAATAAGAAGGTCCAAGGGATACAGTAAACCTGAGGTGAATCATCGTAATCTAAAACTGGACACACAGGAGAGGTTCAAATCATAGGTCTTGAGAGTGTCAGTCCTCTTGTATTTAAGTCGGCATTGTGCCTTTTGTATTAAATTCGGATGCAATTTCTGTGTTGCATCGTCAATAAGAAATTCCAAGGGATACAGTAAACCTGAAGTGAAGCATCGGAATCGAAGACTTGTCTCACTGGAAAGGATCAAAGCAAAGACAGTAAGAAGAGTCAGTCTTCTTGTACTTAAGTCGGCATTGTGCCTTTTGCATTAAACTCGGATGCAATTTCAGTATTTCATCGTCAATAAGAAAGTCCAAGGGATACAATAAACCTGAAGTGAAGCATTGGAATCTAAAACTGGACTCACAGCAGAGGTTCAAATTATAGAAAGTTAGAGTGTCTGTGCTCTTGTACTTAAGTCGGCATTGTGCCTTTTGTATTAAATTCGGATGCAATTTCTGTGTTTGATCGTCAATAAGAAGGTCCTAGGATTACAGTAAAGCTGAAGTGTAGCATCGGAAACTAACACTGGACTCACAGGGGAGGTTCAAATCATCGAAAGTTAGAGTGTCAGTCCTCTTGTACTTAAGCCGCCATTGTGCCTTTTGTATTAAATTCGGATGCAATTTCTGTGTTTCATCGTCAATGTGAAGGGCGAAGGTATACAGTAAACATGATGTGAAGCATCGGAATCTAAAACTGGACTCACAGAAGAGGTTCAAATCATAGAAAGTTAGAGTGTTAGTCCTCTTGTACTCAAGTCGGCATTGTGCCTTTTGTATTAAAATCGGATGCAATTTCTGTGTTTCATCGTCAATAAGAAGGTCCAAGGTATACAGTAAACCTGAAGTGAAGCATCGGAATCTAAAACTGCACTCACAGGAGAGGTTCAAATCACAGAAAGTTAGAGTGCCAGACCTCTTGTACTTATGTCGTCATTGTGACTTTTGTACTAAATTCGGATGCCATTTCTGTGTTTCATCGTCAATAAGAAGGTCCAAGGTATACAGTAAACCTGAAGTGAAGCATCGGAATCTAAAACTGCACTCACAGAAGAGGTTCAAATCACTGAAAATTAGAGTGTCAGTCCTCTTGTACTTAAGTCGGCATTGTGCCTTTAGTATTAAATTCGGATGCAATTTCTGTGTTTCATAGTCAAGAAGAAGGTCCAAAGGATACAGTTTACCTGAAGTGAAGCATCGGAATCTAAAACTGGACTCACAGGAGAGGTTAAAATCACAGAAAGTTAGAGTGTCAGTCCTGTTGTACTTAAGTCATCATTGTGCCTTTTGTATTAATTTCGGATGCAATTTCTGTGTTTCATCGTCAATAAGATGGTCCTAGGATTACAGTAAACCTGAAGTGTAGCATCGGAATCTAACACTGGACTCACAGGGGAGGTTCAAATCATCGAAAGTTAGAGTGTCAGTCCTCATGTACTTAAGTCGGCATTGTGCCTTTTGTTTTAAATTCGGATGCAATTTCTGTGTTTCATCGTCAATAAGAAGGTCCAAGGTATACAGTAAACCTGAAGTGAAGCATCGGAATCTAAAACTGGACTCACAGGAGACGTTCAAATCATAGAAAGTTAGAGTGTTAGTACTCTTGTACTTAAGTCAGCATTGTGCCTTTTGTATTAAATTTGGATGCAATTTCTGTGTTTCATCGTCAATAAGAAGGTCCAGGGTATACAGTAAACCTGAAGTGAAGCATCGGAATCTAAAACTGGTCTCACAGGAGAGCTTCAAATCTTAGATAGTTAGAGTGTCAGTCCTCTTTTACTTAGGTCGGCATTGTGCCTTTTGTATTAAATTCAGATGCAATTTCTGTGTTACATCGTCAATAAGAAGGTCCAAGGGATACAGTAAACCAGAAGTGAAGCATCGGAATCTAAAACTGGACTCACAGGAGAGGTTCAAATCATAGAAGGTTAGAGGGTCAGTCATCTAGTACTTAAGTCGACATTATGACTTTTGTATTAAATTCGGATGCTATTTCTGTATTTCATCGTCAATAAGGAGGTCCAAGGTATACTGTAAACCTGAAGTGAAGCATCGGAATCTAAAACTGGACTCACAGGAGAGGTTCAAATCATAGAGAGTTAGAGTGTCAGTCCTCTTGTACTTAAGTCGGCATTGTGACTTTTGTTTTAAATTCGGATGCAATTTCTGTGTTTCATCGTCAATAAGAAGGTCCAAGGTATACAGTAAACCTGAAGTGAAGCATCGGAATCTAAAACTGCACTCACAGGAGAGGTTCAAATCATAGAAAGTTAGAGTGTCAGTCCTCTTGTACTTAAGTCGGCATTGTGCATTTTGTATTAAAATCGGATGCAATTTCTGTGTTACATCGTCAATAAGAAGGTCCAAGGTATACAGTAAACCTGAAGTGAAGCATCGGGATCTAAAACTGGACTCACAGGAGAGGTTCAAATCATAGAAAGTTAGTGGGTCAGTCATCTTGTACTTAAGTCGGCATTGTGCCTTTTGTATTAAATTCGGATGCTATTTCTGTATTTCATCGTCAATAAGAAGGTCCAAGGTATACAGTAAACCTGAAGTGAAGCATCGGAATCTAAAACTGGACTCACAGGAGAGGTTCAAATCATAGAAAGTTAGAGTGTCAGTCGTCTTGTACTTATGTCGTCATTGTGCCTTTTGTATTAAGTTCGGACGCAATTTCGTGGGTTTTATCGTCAATAAGAAGGTCCAAGGTATACAGTAAACCTGAAGTGAAGCATCGGAATCTAAAACTGCACTCACAGGAGAGGTTCAAATCATAGAAAGTTAGAGTGTCAGTCCTCTTGTACTTAAGTCGGCATTGTGACTTTTGTTTTAAATTCGGATGCAATTTCTGTGTTTCATCGTCAATAAG
This sequence comes from Schistocerca americana, assembly GCF_021461395.2. Taxonomy (NCBI): domain Eukaryota; kingdom Metazoa; phylum Arthropoda; class Insecta; order Orthoptera; family Acrididae; genus Schistocerca; species Schistocerca americana. The sequence continues at coordinate 86,896,488 of NC_060121.1, forward strand.
AAGGTCCAAGGTATACAGTAAACCTGAAGTGAAGCATCGGAATCTAAAACTGCACTCACAGGAGAGGTTCAAATCATAGAAAGTTAGAGTGTCAGTCCTCTTGTACTTAAGTCGGCATTGTGCCTTTTGTATTAAATTCGGATGCAATTTCTGTGTTTCATCGTCAATAAGAAGGTCCAAGGTATACAGTAAACCTGAAGTGAAGCATCGGAATCTAAAACTGGACTCACAGGAGTGGTTCAAATCATAGAAAGTTAGAGTGTTAGTACTCTTGTACTTAAGTCGGCATTGTGCCTTTTGTATTAAATTCGGATGCAATTTCTGTGCTTCAACGTCAATAAGAAGGGCCAAGGGATACAGTAAACCTGAAGTGAATCATCGGAATCTAAAACTGAACTCACAGCAGAGGTTCAAATTATAGAAAGTTAAAGTATCAGTCCTCTTGTACTTAAGTCGGCATTGTGCCTTTTGTATTAAATTTTGATGCAATTTCTGTGATTCATCGTCAATAAGAAGGTACAAGGGATACAGTAAACCTCAAGTGAAGCATCGGAATCTAAGACTGGACTCACAGGAGAGGTTCAAATCATAGAAAGTTAGAGTGTCAGTCCTCTTTTACTTAAGTCGGCATTGTGCCTCTTGTATTAAAATCGGATGCAATTTCTGTGTTTCATCGTCAATAAGAAGTTCCAAGGGATATAGTAAACCTGAAGTGAAGCATCGGAATCTAAAACTGGACTCACAGGAGAGGTTCAAATCATAGAAAGTTAGAGTGTCAGTCCTCTTGTACTTAAGTCGGCATTGTGCGTTTTGAATTTAATTGCGATGCAATTTCTGTGCTTCATCGTCAACAAGAAGGTCCAAGGGGTACGGTAAACCTGAAGTGAATCTTCGGAATCTGAATCTGACTCACAGGAGATTTTCAAATCATAGAAAGTTAGAGTGTCAGTCCTCTTGTACTTGAGTCGGCATTGTGCCTTTTGAATTAAATTGGGATGCGATTTCTGCGTTTCATCGTCAATAAGAAGGTCCAAGGGATACAGTAACCCTCAAGTGAAGCATCGGAATCTAAAACTGGACACACAGGAGAGGTTCAAATCATAGGGAGTGAGAGTGTCAGTCCTCTTGTACTTAGGTCGGCATGGGCCATTTGTATTAAATTCGGATGCAAATTCTGTGTTTCATCGTCAATAAGAAGGTCCAAGGGATACAGTAAACCTGAGGTGAATCATCGTAATCTAAAACTGGACACACAGGAGAGGTTCAAATCATAGGTCTTGAGAGTGTCAGTCCTCTTGTATTTAAGTCGGCATTGTGCCTTTTGTATTAAATTCGGATGCAATTTCTGTGTTGCATCGTCAATAAGAAATTCCAAGGGATACAGTAAACCTGAAGTGAAGCATCGGAATCGAAGACTTGTCTCACTGGAAAGGATCAAAGCAAAGACAGTAAGAAGAGTCAGTCTTCTTGTACTTAAGTCGGCATTGTGCCTTTTGCATTAAACTCGGATGCAATTTCAGTATTTCATCGTCAATAAGAAAGTCCAAGGGATACAATAAACCTGAAGTGAAGCATTGGAATCTAAAACTGGACTCTCAGCAGAGGTTCAAATTATAGAAAGTTAGAGTGTCTGTGCTCTTGTACTTAAGTCGGCATTGTGCCTTTTGTATTAAATTCGGATGCAATTTCTGTGTTTGATCGTCAATAAGAAGGTCCTAGGATTACAGTAAAGCTGAAGTGTAGCATCGGAATCTAACACTGGACTCACAGGGGAGGTTCAAATCATCGAAAGTTAGAGTGTCAGTCCTCTTGTACTTAAGCCGCCATTGTGCCTTTTGTTTTAAATTCGGATGCAATTTCTGTGTTTCATCGTCAATGTGAAGGGCGAAGGTATACAGTAAACATGATGTGAAGCATCGGAATCTAAAACTGGACTCACAGGAGAGGTTCAAATCATAGAAAGTTAGAGTGTTAGTCCTCTTGTACTCAAGTCGGCATTGTGCCTTTTGTATTAAAATCGGATGCAATTTCTGTGTTTCATCGTCAATAAGAAGGTCCAAGGTATACAGTAAACCTGAAGTGAAGCATCGGAATCTAAAACTGCACTCACAGGAGAGGTTCAAATCACAGAAAGTTAGAGTGCCAGACCCCTTGTACTTATGTCGTCATTGTGACTTTTGTACTAAATTCGGATGCCATTTCTGTGTTTCATCGTCAATAAGAAGGTCCAAGGTATACAGTAAACCTGAAGTGAAGCATCGGAATCTAAAACTGCACTCACAGAAGAGGTTCAAATCACTGAAAATTAGAGTGTCAGTCCTCTTGTACTTAAGTCGGCATTGTGCCTTTAGTATTAAATTCGGATGCAATTTCTGTGTTTCATAGTCAAGAAGAAGGTCCAAAGGATACAGTTTACCTGAAGTGAAGCATCGGAATCTAAGACTGGACTCACAGGAGAGGTTAAAATCACAGAAAGTTAGAGTGTCAGTCCTGTTGTACTTAAGTCATCATTGTGCCTTTTGTATTAAATTCGGATGCAATTTCTGTGTTTCATCGTCAATAAGATGGTCCTAGGATTACAGTAAACCTGATGTGTAGCATCGGAATCTAACACTGGACTCACAGGGGAGGTTCAAATCATCGAAAGTTAGAGTGTCAGTCCTCATGTACTTAAGTCGGCATTGTGCCTTTTGTTTTAAATTCGGATGCAATTTCTGTGTTTCATCGTCAATAAGAAGGTCCAAGGTATACAGTAAACCTGAAGTGAAGCATCGGAATCTAAAACTGGACTCACAGGAGACGTTCAAATCATAGAAAGTTAGAGTGTTAGTACTCTTGTACTTAAGTCAGCATTGTGCCTTTTGTATTAAATTTGGATGCAATTTCTGTGTTTCATCGTCAATAAGAAGGTCCAGGGTATACAGTAAACCTGAAGTGAAGCATCGGAATCTAAAACTGGTCTCACAGGAGAGCTTCAAATCTTAGATAGTTAGAGTGTCAGTCCTCTTTTACTTAGGTCGGCATTGTGCCTTTTGTATTAAATTCAGATGCAATTTCTGTGTTACATCGTCAATAAGAAGGTCCAAGGGATACAGTAAACCAGAAGTGAAGCATCGGAATCTAAAACTGGACTCACAGGAGAGGTTCAAATCATAGAAAGTTAGAGGGTCAGTCATCTAGTACATAAGTCGGCATTATAACTTTTGTATTAAATTCGGATGCTATTTCTGTATTTCATCGTCAATAAGGAGGTCCAAGGTATACTGTAAACCTGAAGTGAAGCATCGGAATCTAAAACTGGACTCACAGGAGAGGTTCAAATCATAGAAAGTTAGAGTGTCAGTCCTCTTGTACTTAAGTCGGCATTGTGACTTTTGTTTTAAATTCGGATGCAATTTCTGTGTTTCATCGTCAATAAGAAGGTCCAAGGTATACAGTAAACCTGAAGTGAAGCATCGGAATCTAAAACTGCACTCACAGGAGAGGTTCAAATCATAGAAAGTTAGAGTGTCAGTCCTCTTGTACTTAAGTCGGCATTGTGCATTTTGTATTAAAATCGGATGCAATTTCTGTGTTACATCGTCAATAAGAAGGTCCAAGGTATACAGTAAACCTGAAGTGAAGCATCGGGATCTAAAACTGGACTCACAGGAGAGGTTCAAATCATAGAAAGTTAGTGGGTCAGTCATCTTGTACTTAAGTCGGCATTGTGCCTTTTGTATTAAATTCGGATGCTATTTCTGTATTTCATCGTCAATAAGAAGGTCCAAGGTATACAGTAAACCTGAAGTGAAGCATCGGAATCTAAAACTGGACTCACAGGAGAGGTTCAAATCATAGAAAGTTAGAGTGTCAGTCGTCTTGTACTTATGTCGTCATTGTGCCTTTTGTATTAAGTTCGGACGCAATTTCGTGGGTTTTATCGTCAATAAGAAGGTCCAAGGTATACAGTAAACGTGAAGTGAAGCATCGGAATCTAAAACTGCACTCACAGGAGAGGTTCAAATCATAGAAAGTTAGAGTGTAAGTCCTCTTGTACTTAAGTCGGCATTGTGCCTTTTGTATTAAATTCGGATGCTATTTCTGTATTTCATCGTCAATAAGAAGGTCCAAAGTATACAGTATACCTGAAGTGAAGCATCGGGATCTAAAACTGGACTCACAGGAGAGGTTCAAATCATAGAAAGTTAGTGGGTCAGTCATCTTGTACTTAAGTCGGCATTGTGCCTTTTGTATTAAATTCGGATGCTATTTCTGTATTTCATCGTCAATAAGAAGGTCCAAGGTATACAGTAAACCTGAAGTGAAGCATCGGAATCAAAAACTGGACTCACAGGACAGGTTCAAATCATAGAAAGTTAGAGTGTCAGTCTTCTTGTACTTATGTCGTCATTGTGCCTTTTGTATTAAATTCGGGCGCAATTTCGTGGGTTTTATCGTCAATAAGAAGGTCCAAGGTATACAGTAAACCTGAAGTGAAGCATCGGAATCTAAAACTGCACTCACAGGAGAGGTTCAAATCATAGAAAGTTAGAGTGTAAGTCCTCATGTACTTACGTCGGCATTGTGCCTTTTGTATTATGTTCGAATGCTATTTCTGTGTTTGATCGTCAATAAGAAGGTCCAAAGTAAACAGTAAACCTGAAGTGAAGCATCGGAATCTAAAACTGGACTCACAGGAGACGTTCAAATCATAGAAAGTTAGAGTGTTAGTACTCTTGTACTTAAGTCAGCATTGTGCCTTTTGTATTAAATTTGGATGCAATTTCTGTGTTTCATCGTCAATAAGAAGGTCCAGGGTATACAGTAAACCTGAAGTGAAGCATCGGAATCTAAAACTGGTCTCACAGGAGAGCTTCAAATCTTAGATAGTTAGAGTGTCAGTCCTCTTTTACTTAGGTCGGCATTGTGCCTTTTGTATTAAATTCAGATGCAATTTCTGTGTTACATCGTCAATAAGAAGGTCCAAGGGATACAGTAAACCAGAAGTGAAGCATCGGAATCTAAAACTGGACTCACAGGAGAGGTTCAAATCATAGAAAGTTAGAGGGTCAGTCATCTAGTACTTAAGTCGGCATTGTGACTTTTGTTTTATTTTCGGATGTAATTTCTGTGTTTCATCGTCAATAAGAAGGTCCAAGGTATACAGTAAACCTGAAGTGAAGCATCGGAATCTAAAACTGCACTCACAGGAGAGGTTCAAATCATAGAAAGTTAGAGTGTCAGTCCTCTTGTACTTAAGTCGGCATTGTGCATTTTGTATTAAAATCGGATGCTATTTCTGTATTTCATCGTCAATAAGAAGGTCCAAGGTATACAGTAAACCTGAAGTGAAGCATCGGAATCTAAAACTGGACTCACAGGAGAGGTTCAAATCATAGAAAGTTAGAGTGTCAGTCGTCTTGTACTTATGTCGTCATTGTGCCTTTTGTATTAAATTCGGACGCAATTTCGTGGGTTTTATCGTCAATAAGAAGGTCCAAGGTATACAAATACCTGAAGTGAAGCATCGGAATCTAAAACTGCACTCACAGGAGAGGTTCAAATCATAGAAAGTTAGAGTGTAAGTCCTCATGTACTTACGTCGGCATTGTGCCTTTTGTATTATGTTCGAATGCTATATCTGTGTTTCATCGTCAATAAGAAGGTCCAAAGTATACAGTAAACCTGATGTGAAGCATCGGAATCTAAAACTGGACTCACAGGAGAGGTTCAAATCATAGAAAGTTAGAGTGTTAGTACTCTTGTACTTAAGTCGGCACTGTGCCTTTTGTATTAAATTCGGATGCAATTTCTGTGTCTCATCGTCAATAAGAACGTCCAAGGTATACAGTAAACCTGAAGTGAAGCAGCGGAATGTAAAACTGGACTCACAAGAGAGGTTCAAATCACAGAAAGTTAAAGTGTCAGTCCTCTTGTACTTAAGTCGGCATTGTGCCTTTTCTATTAAATTCGGATGCAATTTCTGTGTTTGATCGTCAATAAGAAGGTCCTAGGATTACAGTAAAGCTGAAGTGTGGCATCGAAATCTAACACTGGACTCACAGGGGAGGTTCAATTTATCGAAAGTTAGAGTGTCAGTCCTCTTGTACTTAAGCCGCCATTGTGCCTTTTGTATTAAATTCGGATGCAATTTCTGTGTTTCATCGTCAAAGTGAAGGCCGAAGGTATACAGTAAACATGATGTGAAGCATCGGAATCTAAAACTGGACTCACAGGAGAGGTTCAAATCATAGAAAGTTAGAGTGTTAGTCCTCTTGTACACAAGTCGGCATTGTGCCTTTTGTATTAAATTCGGATGCAATTTCTGTGTTTCATCGTCAATAAGAAGGTCCAAGGTATACAGTTAACCTGAAGTGAAGCATCGGAATCTAAAACTGCACTCACAGGAGAGGTTCAAATCACTGAAAATTAGAGTGTCAGTCCTCTTGCACTTAAGTCGGCATTGTGCCTTTTGTATTAAATTCGGATGCAATTTCTTTGTTACATCGTCAATAAGAAGGTCCAAGGGATACAATAAACTTGAAGTGAAGCATCGGAATCTAAAACTGGACTCACATGAGAGGTTCAAATCATAGAAAGTTAGTGTGTCAGTCCTCTTGTACTTAAGTCGGCATTGTGCCTTTTGTTTTAAATTCGGATGCAATTTCTGTGTTACATCGTCAATAAGAAGGTCCAAGGGATACAATAAACCTGAAGTGAAGCATCGGAATCTAAAACTGGACTCACAGGAGAGGTTCAAATCACAGAAAGTTAGAGTGTCAGTCCTGTTGTACTTAAGTCATCATTGTGCCTTTTGTATTAAATTCGGATGCAATTACTGTGTTTCATCGTCAATAAGAAGGTCCTAGGATTACAGTAAACCTGAAGTGTAGCATCGGAATCTAACACTGGACTCACAAGGGAGGTTCAAATCATCGAAAGTTAGAGTGTCAGTCCTCATGTACTTAAGTCGGCATTGTGCCTTTTGTTTTAAATTCGGATGCAATTTCTGTGTTTCATCGTCAATAAGAAGGTCCAAGGTATACAGTAAACCTGAAGTGAAGCATCGGAATCTAAAACTGGACTCACAGGAGACGTTCAAATCATAGAAAGTTAGAGTGTTAGTACTCTTGTACTTAAGTCAGCATTGTGCCTTTTGTATTAAATTTGGATGCAATTTCTGTATTTCATCGTCAATAAGAAGGGCCAAGGGATACAATAAACCTGAAGTGAAGCATCGGAATCTAAAACTGGACTCACAGGAGAGGTTCAAATCATAGAAAGTTAGAGTGTCAGTCGTCTTGTACTTATGTCGTCATTGTGCCTTTTGTATTAAATTCGGACGCAATTTCGTGGGTTTTATCGTCAATAAGAAGGTCCAAGGTATACAGTAAACCTGAAGTGAAGCATCGGAATCTAAAACTGCACTCACAGGAGAGGTTCAAATCATAGAAAGTTAGAGTGTAATTCCTCTTGTACTTAAATCGGCATTGTGCCTTTTGTATTAAATTCGGATGCTATTTCTGTATTTCATCGTCAATAAGAAGGTCCAAAGTATACAGTATACCTGAAGTGAAGCATCGGGATCTAAAACTGGACTCACAGGAGAGGTTCAAATCATAGAAAGTTAGTGGGTCAGTCATCTTGTACTTAAGTCAGCATTGTGCCTTTTGTATTAAATTCGGATGCTATTTCTGTATTTCATCGTCAATAAGAAGGTCCAAGGTATACAGTAAACCTGAAGTGAAGCATCGGAATCAAAAACTGGACTCACAGGAGAGGTTCAAATCATAGAAAGTTAGAGTGTCAGTCTTCTTGTACTTATGTCGTCATTGTGCCTTTTGTATTAAATTCGGACGCAATTTCGTGGGTTTTATCGTCAATAAGAAGGTCCAAGGTATACAGTAAACCTGACGTGAAGCATCGGAATCTAAAACTGCACTCACAGGAGAGGTTCAAATCATAGAAAGTTAGAGTGTAAGTCCTCTTGTACTTAAGTCGGCATTGTGCCTTTTGTATTATGTTCGAATGCTATTTCTGTGTTTCATCGTCAATAAGAAGGTCCAAAGTATACAGTAAACCTGAAGTGAAGCATCGGAATCTAAAACTGGACTCACAGGAGAGGTTCAAATCATAGAAAGTTAGAGTGTTAGTACTCTTGTACTTAAGTCGGCACTGTGCCTTTTGTATTAAATTCGGATGCAATTTCTGTGTCTCATCGTCAATAAGAACGTCCAAGGTATACAGTAAACCTGAAGTGAAGCAGCGGAATGTAAAACTGGACTCACAAGAGAGGTTCAAATCACAGAAAGTTAAAGTGTCAGTCCTCTTGTACTTAAGTCGGCATTGTGCCTTTTGTATTAAATTCGGATGCAATTTCTGTGTTTGATCGTCAATAAGAAGGTCCTAGGATTACAGTAAAGCTGAAGTGTAGCATCGGAATCTAACACTGGACTCACAGGGGAGGTTCAAATCATCGAAAGTTAGAGTGTCAGTCCTCTTGTACTTAAGCCGCCATTGTGCCTTTTGTATTAAATTCGGATGCAATTTCTGTGTTTCATCGTCAATGTGAAGGCCGAAGGTATACAGTAAACATGATGTGAAGCATCGGAATCTAAAACTGGACTCACAGGAGAGGTTCAAATCATAGAAAGTTAGAGTGTTAGTCCTCTTGTACACAAGTCGGCATTGTGCCTTTTGTATTAAATTCGGATGCAATTTCTGTGTTTCATCGTCAATAAGAAGGTCCAAGGTATACAGTAAACCTGAAGTGAAGCATCGGAATCTAAAACTGCACTCACAAGAGAGGTTAAAATCATAGAAAGTTAGAGTGCCAGACCTCTTGTACTTATATCGTTATTGTGCCTTTTGTACTAAATTCGGATGCCATTTCTGTGTTTCATCGTCAATAAGAAGGTCCAAGGTATACAGTAAACCTGAAGTGAAGCATCGGAATCTAAAACTGCACTCACAGAAGAGGTTCAAATCACTGAAAATTAGAGTGTCAGTCCTCATGTACTTAAGTCGGCATTGTGCCTTTTGTATTAAATTCGGATGCAATTTCTTTGTTACATCGTCAATAAGAAGGTCCAAGGGATACAGTAAACCTGAAGTGAAGCATCGGAATCTAAAACTGGACTCACAGGAGACGTTCAAATCATAGAAAGTTAGAGTGTTAGTACTCTTGTACTTAAGTCAGCATTGTGCCTTTTGTATTAAATTTGGATGCAATTTCTGTGTTTCATCGTCAATAAGAAGGTCCAGGGTATACAGTAAACCTGAAGTGAAGCATCGGAATCTAAAACTGGTCTCACAGGAGAGCTTCAAATCTTAGATAGTTAGAGTGTCAGTCCTCTTTTACTTAGGTCGGCATTGTGCCTTTTGTATTAAATTCAGATGCAATTTCTGTGTTACATCGTCAATAAGAAGGTCCAAGGGATACAGTAAACCTGAAGAGAAGCATCGGAATCTAAAACTGGACTCACAGGAGAGGTTCAAATCATAGAAAGTTAGAGGGTCAGTCATCTAGTACTTAAGTCGGCATTATGACTTTTGTATTAAATTCGGATGCTATTTCTGTATTTCATCGTCAATAAGAAGGTCCAAGGTATACTGTAAACCTGAAGTGATGCATCGGAATCTAAAACTGGACTCACAGGAGAGGTTCAAATCATAGAAAGTTAGAGTGTCAGTCCTCTTGTACTTAAGTCGGCATTGTGACTTTTGTTTTAAATTCGGATGCAATTTCTGTGTTTCATCGTCAATAAGAAGGTCCAAGGTATACAGTAAACCTGAAGTGAAGCATCGGAATCTAAAACTGGACTCACAGGAGAGGTTCAATTCATAGAAAGTTAAAGTGTCAGTCCTCTTGTACTTATGTCGTCATTCTGCCTTTTGTATTAAATTCGGATGGAATTTCTGTGTTTCATCGTCAATAAGAAGGTCCAAGGTATACAGTAAACCTGAAGTGAAGCATCGGAATCTAAAACTGGACACACAGGAGTGGTTCAATTAATAGGGAGTGAGAGTGTCAGTCCTCTTGTACTTAAGTCGGCATTGTGCCTTTTGAATTTTATTGCGACGAAATTTCTGTGCTTCATCGTCAATAAGAAGTTCCAAGGGATACAGTAAACCTGAAGTGTAGCAGCGGAATCTAAAACTGGACTCACAGGAGAGGTTCAAATCATAGAAAGTTAGAGTGTCAAACCTCTTGTACTTATGTCGGCATTGTGCCTTTTGTATTAAATTCGGATGCATTTTCTGTGTTTCATCGTCAATAAGAAGGTCCAAGGGATACAGTAAACCTGAAGTGAAACATCGGAATCAAAGACTGGACTCACAGGAGAGGTTCAAATCATAGAAAGTTCGAGTGTCAGTCCTCTTGTACTAAAGTCGGCATTGTGCCTTTCGTATTAAAATCGGATGCATTTCTGTGTTTCATCGTCAATAAGAAGGGCCAAGGGATACGGTAAACCTGAAGTGAATCTTCGGAATCTGAATTTGACTCACAGGAGATTTTCAATTCATAGAAAGTTAGAGTGTCAGTCCTCTTGAACTTAAGTCGGCATTGTGCCATTTGTATTAAATTCGGATGCAATTTCTGTGTTTCATCGTCAATAAGAAGGGCCAAGGGATACAGTAAACCTGAAGTGAAGCATCGGAATCTAAAACTGGACTCACAGCAGAGGTTCAAATTATAGAAAGTTAGAGTGTCAGTCCTCTTGTACTTAAGTCGGCATTGTGCCTTTTGTATTAAATTTTGATGCAATTTCTGTGTTTCATCGTCAATAAGAAGGTACAAGGGATATAGTAAACCTCAAGTGAAGTATCGGAATCTAAGACTGGACTCACAGGAGAGGTTCAAATCATAGATAGTTAGAGTGTCAGTCCTCTATTACGTAAGTCGGCATTGTGCCTCATGTATTAAAATCGGATGCAATTTCTGTGTTTCATCGTCAATAAGAAGGTCCATGGGATATAGTAAACCTGAAGTGAAGCATCGGAATCTAAAACTGGACTCACAGGAGAGGTTCAAATCATAGAAAGTTAGAGTGTCAGTAATCTTGTACTTAAGTCGGCATTGTGCGTTTTGAATTTAATTCCGATGCAATTTCTGTGCTTCATCGTCAACAAGAAGGTCCAAGGGATACGGTGAACCTGAAGTGAATCTTCGGAATCTGAATTTGACTCACAGGAGATTTTCAATTCATAGAAAGTTAGAGTGTCAGTCCTCTTGTACTTAAGTCGGCATTGTGCCTTTTGAATTAAATTCGGATGCGATGTCTGTGTTTCATCGTCAACAAGAAGGTCCAAGGGATACAGTAAACCTCAAGTGAAGCATCGGAATCTAATACTGGACACACAGGAGAGGTTCAAATCATAGGGAGTGAGAGTGTCAGTCCTCTTGTACTTAGGTCGGCATGGGCCATTTGTATTAAATTCGGATGCAAATTCTGTGTTTCATCGTCAATAAGAAGATCCAAGGGATACAGTAAACCTGAGGTGAATCATCGTAATCTAAAACTGGACACACAGGAGAGGTTCAAATCATAGGATGTGAGAGTGTCAGTCCTCTTGTATTTAAGTCGTCATTGTGCCTTTTGTATTAAATTCGGATGCAATTTCTGTGTTTCATCGTCAATAAGAAATTCCAAGGGATAGAGTAAACCTGAAGTGAAGCATCGGAATCTAAGACTTGTCTCACTGGAAAGGATCAAAACAAAGACAGTAAGAAGAGTCAGTCTTCATGTACTTAAGTCGGCATTGTGCCTTTTGCATTAAATTCGGATGCAATTTCAGTATTTCATCGTCAATGAGAAGGTCCAAGGGATACAATAAACCTGAAGTGAAGCATTGGAATCTAAAACTGGACTCACAGCAGAGGTTCAAATTATAGAAAGTTAGAGTGTCTGTGCGCTTGTACTTAAGTCGGCATTGTGCCTTTTGTATTATAATAGGATGCAATTTCTGTGTTTCATCGTCAATAAGAAGGTCCAAGGGATACAGTGAACCTGAAGTGAAGCATCGGAATCTAAAACTGGACTCACAGGACAGGTTCAAATCATAGAAAGTTAGAGGGTCAGCCATCTTGTACTTAAGTCGGCATTGTGCCTTTTGTATTAAATTCGAATGCAATTTCTGTGTTTCATCGTCAATAAGAAGGTCCAAAGTATACAGTAAACCTGAAGTAAAGCATCGGAATCTAAAACTGGACTCACAGGAGAGGTTCAAATCATAGAAAGTTAGAGTGTTATTCTCTTGTACTTATGTCGGCATTGTGCCTTTTGTATTAAATTCGGATGCAATTTCTGTGTTTCATCGTCAATAAGAAGGACCAAGGTGTACAGTAAACCTGAAGTGAAGCATCGGAATCTAAAACTGCACTCACAGGAGAGGTTCAAATCATAGAAAGTTAGAGTGTCAGTCCTCTTGTACTTAAGTCAGCATTGTGCCTTTTGTATTAAATTCGGATGCAATTTCTGTGTTACATCGTCAATAAGAAGGTCCAAGGGATACAATAAACCTGAAGTGAAGCATCGGAATCTAAAACTGGACTCACAGGAGAGGTTCAAATCATAGAAAGTTAGAGTGTTAGTACTCTTGTACTTAAGTCGGCATTTTGCCTTTTGTATTAAATTCGGATGCTATTTCTGTGTTTCATCGTCAATAAGAAGGTCCAAGGTATACAGTAAACCTGAAGTGAAGCATCCGAATCTAAAACTGGACTCACAGGAGAGGTTCAAATCATAGAAAGTTAGAGTGTTAGTACTCTTTTACTTAAGTCGGCATTGTGCCTCTAGTATTAAATTCGGATGCAATTTCTGTGTTTCATAGTCAAGAAGAAGGTCCAAGGGATACTGTTAACCTGAAGTGAAGCATCGGAATCTAAAACTCGACTCACAGGAGAGGTTCAAATCACAGAAAGTTAGAGTGTCAGTCCTATTGTACTTAAGTCATCATTGTGCCTTTTGTATTAAATTCGGATACAATTTCAATGTTTCATCATCAATAAGAAGGTCCTAGGATTACAGTAAACCTGAAGTGTAGCATCGGAATCTAACACTGGACTCACAGGGGAGGTTCAAATCATCGAAAGTTAGAGTGTCAGTCCTCTTGTACTTAAGTCGGCATTGTGCCTTTTGTTTTAAATTCGGATGCAATTTCTGTGTTTCATCGTCAATAAGAAGGTCCAAGGTATACAGTAAACCTGAAGTGAAGCATCGGAATCTAAAACTGGACTCACAGGAGACGTTTAAATCATAGAAAGTTAGAGTGTTAGTACTCTTGTACTTAAGTCGGCACTGTGCCTTTTGTATTAAATTTGGATGCAATTTCTGTGTTTCATCGTCAATAAGAAGGTCCAGGGTATACAGTATACCTGAAGTGAAGCATCGGAATCTAAAACTGGACTCACAAGAGAGCTTCAAATCATAGACAGTTAGAGTGTCAGTCTTCTTGTACTTATGTCGTCATTGTGCCTTTTGTATTAAATTCGGACGCAATTTCGTGGGTTTTATCGTCAATAAGAAGGTCCAAGGTATACAGTAAACCTGAAGTGAAGCATCGGAATCTAAAACTGCACTCACAGGAGAGGTTCAAATCATAGAAAGTTGGAGTGTAAGTCCTCTTGTACTTAAATCGGCATTGTGCCTTTTGTATTAAATTCGGATGCTATTTCTGTATTTCATCGTCAATAAGAAGGTCCAAGGTATACAGTAAACCTGAAGTGAAGCATCGGAATCTAAAACTGGACTCACAGGAGAGGTTCAAATCATAGAAAGTTAGAGTGTCAGTCCTCTTGTACTTAAGTCGGCATTGTGCCTTTAGTATTAAATTCGGATGCTATTTCTGCGTTTCATAGTCAATAAGATGGTCCAAGAGATACAGTAAACCAGAAGTGAAGCATCGGAATCTAAAACTGGACACACAGGAGTGGTTCAATTAATAGGGAGTGAGAGTGTCAGTCCTCTTGTACTTAAGTCGGCATTGTGCCTTTTGAATTTTATTGCGACGAAATTTCTGCGCTTCATCGTCAATAAGAAGGTCCAAGGGATACAGTAAACCTGAAGTGTAGCAGCGGAATCTAAAACTGGACTCACAGGAGAGGTTCAAATCATAGAAAGTTAGAGTGTCAAACCTCTTGTACTTATGTCGGCATTGTGCCTTTTGTATTAAATTCGGATGCATTTTCTGTGTTTCATCGTCAATAAGAAGGTCCAAGGGATACAGTAAACCTGAAGTGAAACATCGGAATCAAAGACTGGACTCACAGGAGAGGTTCAAATCATAGAAAGTTAGAGTGTCAGTCCTCTTGTACTTAAGTCGGCATTGTGCCTTTCGTATTAAAATCGGATGCATTTCTGTGTTTCATCGTCAATAAGAAGGGCCAAGGGATACGGTAAACCTGAAGTGAATCTTCGGAATCTGAATCTGACTCACAGGAGATTTTCAATTCATAGAAAGTTAGAGTGTCAGTCCTCTTGAACTTAAGTCGGCATTGTGCCATTTGTATTAAATTCGGATGCAATTTCTGTGTTTCATCGTCAATAAGAAGGGCCAAGGGATACAGTAAACCTGAAGTGAAGCATCGGAATCTAAAACTGGACTCACAGCAGAGGTTCAAATTATAGAAAGTTAGAGTGTCAGTCCTCTTGTACTTAAGTCGGCATTGTGCCTTTTGTATTAAATTTTGATGCAATTTCTGTGTTTCATCGTCAATAAGAAGGTACAAGGGATATAGTAAACCTCAAGTGAAGTATCGGAATCTAAGACTGGACTCACAGGAGAGGTTCAAATCATAGATAGTTAGAGTGTCAGTCCTCTATTACGTAAGTCGGCATTGTGCCTCATGTATTAAAATCGGATGCAATTTCTGTGTTTCATCGTCAATAAGAAGGTCCATGGGATATAGTAAACCTGAAGTGAAGCATCGGAATCTAAAACTGGACTCACAGAAGAGGTTCAAATCATAGAAAGTTAGAGTGTCAGTAATCTTGTACTTAAGTCGGCATTGTGCGTTTTGAATTTAATTCCGATGCAATTTCTGTGCTTCATCGTCAACAAGAAGGTCCAAGGGATACAGTAAACCTCAAGTGAAGCATCGGAATCTAATACTGGACACACAGGAGAGGTTCAAATCATAGGGAGTGAGAGTGTCAGTCCTCTTGTACTTAGGTCGGCATGGGCCATTTGTATTAAATTCGGATGCAAATTCTGTGTTTCATCGTCAATAAGAAGGTCCAAGGGATACAGTAAACCTGTGGTGAATCATCGTAATCTAAAACTGGACACACAGGAGAGGTTCAAATCATAGGATGTGAGAGTGTCAGTCCTCTTGTATTTAAGTCGTCATTGTGCCTTTTGTATTAAATTCGGATGCAATTTCTGTGTTTCATCGTCAATAAGAAATTCCAAGGGATAGAGTAAACCTGAAGTGAAGCATCGGAATCTAAGACTTGTCTCACTGGAAAGGATCAAAGCAAAGACAGTAAGAAGAGTCAGTCTTCATGTACTTAAGTCGGCATTGTGCCTTTTGCATTAAATTCGGATGCAATTTCAGTATTTCATCGTCAATGAGAAGGTCCAAGGGATACAATAAACCTGAAGTGAAGCATTGGAATCTAAAACTGGACTCACAGCAGAGGTTCAAATTATAGAAAGTTAGAGTGTCTGTGCGCTTGTACTTAAGTCGGCATTGTGCCTTTTGTATTATAATAGGATGCAATTTCTGTGTTTCATCGTCAATAAGAAGGTCCAAGGGATACAGTGAACCTGAAGTGAAGCATCGGAATCTAAAACTGGACTCACAGGACAGGTTCAAATCATAGAAAGTTAGAGGGTCAGCCATCTTGTACTTAAGTCGGCATTGTGCCTTTTGTATTAAATTTTGATGCAATTTCTGTGTTTCATCGTCAATAAGAAGGTCCAGGGTATACAGTATACCTGAAGTGAAGCATCGGAATCTAAAACTGGACTCACAAGAGAGCTTCAAATCATAGACAGTTAGAGTGTCAGTCTTCTTGTACTTATGTCGTCATTGTGCCTTTTGTATTAAATTCGGACGCAATTTCGTGGGTTTTATCGTCAATAAGAAGGTCCAAGGTATACAGTAAACCTGAAGTGAAGCATCGGAATCTAAAACTGCACTCACAGGAGAGGTTCAAATCATAGAAAGTTAGAGTGTTAGTACTCTTTTACTTAAGTCGGCATTGTGCCTCTAGTATTAAATTCGGATGCAATTTCTGTGTTTCATAGTCAAGAAGAAGGTCCAAGGGATACTGTTAACCTGAAGTGAAGCATCGGAATCTAAAACTCGACTCACAGGAGAGGTTCAAATCACAGAAAGTTAGAGTGTCAGTCCTATTGTACTTAAGTCATCATTGTGCCTTTTGTATTAAATTCGGATACAATTTCAATGTTTCATCATCAATAAGAAGGTCCTAGGATTACAGTAAACCTGAAGTGTAGCATCGGAATCTAACACTGGACTCACAGGGGAGGTTCAAATCATCGAAAGTTAGAGTGTCAGTCCTCTTGTACTTAAGTCGGCATTGTGCCTTTTGTTTTAAATTCGGATGCAATTTCTGTGTTTCATCGTCAATAAGAAGGTCCAAGGTATACAGTAAACCTGAAGTGAAGCATCGGAATCTAAAACTGGACTCACAGGAGACGTTTAAATCATAGAAAGTTAGAGTGTTAGTACTCTTGTACTTAAGTCGGCACTGTGCCTTTTGTATTAAATTTGGATGCAATTTCTGTGTTTCATCGTCAATAAGAAGGTCCAGGGTATACAGTATACCTGAAGTGAAGCATCGGAATCTAAAACTGGACTCACAAGAGAGCTTCAAATCATAGACAGTTAGAGTGTCAGTCTTCTTGTACTTATGTCGTCATTGTGCCTTTTGTATTAAATTCGGACGCAATTTCGTGGGTTTTATCGTCAATAAGAAGGTCCAAGGTATACAGTAAACCTGAAGTGAAGCATCGGAATCTAAAACTGCACTCACAGGAGAGGTTCAAATCATAGAAAGTTGGAGTGTAAGTCCTCTTGTACTTAAATCGGCATTGTGCCTTTTGTATTAAATTCGGATGCTATTTCTGTATTTCATCGTCAATAAGAAGGTCCAAGGTATACAGTAAACCTGAAGTGAAGCATCGGAATCTAAAACTGGACTCACAGGAGAGGTTCAAATCATAGAAAGTTAGAGTGTCAGTCCTCTTGTACTTAAGTCGGCATTGTGCCTTTTGTATTAAATTTTGATGCAATTTCTGTGTTTCATCGTCAATAAGAAGGTACAAGGGATATAGTAAACCTCAAGTGAAGTATCGGAATCTAAGACTGGACTCACAGGAGAGGTTCAAATCATAGATAGTTAGAGTGTCAGTCCTCTATTACGTAAGTCGGCATTGTGCCTCATGTATTAAAATCGGATGCAATTTCTGTGTTTCATCGTCAATAAGAAGGTCCATGGGATATAGTAAACCTGAAGTGAAGCATCGGAATCTAAAACTGGACTCACAGAAGAGGTTCAAATCATAGAAAGTTAGAGTGTCAGTAATCTTGTACTTAAGTCGGCATTGTGCGTTTTGAATTTAATTCCGATGCAATTTCTGTGCTTCATCGTCAACAAGAAGGTCCAAGGGATACAGTAAACCTCAAGTGAAGCATCGGAATCTAATACTGGACACACAGGAGAGGTTCAAATCATAGGGAGTGAGAGTGTCAGTCCTCTTGTACTTAGGTCGGCATGGGCCATTTGTATTAAATTCGGATGCAAATTCTGTGTTTCATCGTCAATAAGAAGGTCCAAGGGATACAGTAAACCTGAGGTGAATCATCGTAATCTAAAACTGGACACACAGGAGAGGTTCAAATCATAGGATGTGAGAGTGTCAGTCCTCTTGTATTTAAGTCGTCATTGTGCCTTTTGTATTAAATTCGGATGCAATTTCTGTGTTTCATCGTCAATAAGAAATTCCAAGGGATAGAGTAAACCTGAAGTGAAGCATCGGAATCTAAGACTTGTCTCACTGGAAAGGATCAAAGCAAAGACAGTAAGAAGAGTCAGTCTTCATGTACTTAAGTCGGCATTGTGCCTTTTGCATTAAATTCGGATGCAATTTCAGTATTTCATCGTCAATGAGAAGGTCCAAGGGATACAATAAACCTGAAGTGAAGCATTGGAATCTAAAACTGGACTCACAGCAGAGGTTCAAATTATAGAAAGTTAGAGTGTCTGTGCGCTTGTACTTAAGTCGGCATTGTGCCTTTTGTATTATAATAGGATGCAATTTCTGTGTTTCATCGTCAATAAGAAGGTCCAAGGGATATAGTGAACCTGAAGTGAAGCATCGGAATCTAAAACTGGACTCACAGGACAGGTTCAAATCATAGAAAGTTAGAGGGTCAGCCATCTTGTACTTAAGTCGGCATTGTGCCTTTTGTATTAAATTCGAATGCAATTTCTGTGTTTCATCGTCAATAAGAAGGTCCAAAGTATACAGTAAACCTGAAGTAAAGCATCGGAATCTAAAACTGGACTCAAAGCAGAGGTTCAAATTATAGAAAGTTAGAGTGTCAGTCCTCTTGTGCTTAAGTCGGCATTGTGCCTCTTGTATTAAATACGGAAGCAATTTCTGTGTTTCATCGTCAATAAGAAGGTCCAAGGGATACAGTAAACCTGAAGTGAAGCATTGGAATCTAAAACTGGTCTCACAGCAGAGGTTCAAATTACAGAAAGCTAGTGTGCCAGTCCTCTTGTTCTTAAGTCGGCATGGGCCATTTATATTGAATTCGGATGCAAATTCTGTGTTTCATCGTCAATAAGAAGGTATAAGGGATACAGTAAACCTGAGGTTAATCATCGGAATCTAAAACTGGACACACAGGAGAGGTTCAAATCATAGGGTGTGAGAGTGTCAGTCATCTTGTATTTAAGTCGGCATTGTGCATTTTGAATTTAATTCCGATGAAATTTCTGTGCTTCATCGTCAATAAGAAGGTCCAAGGGATGCAGTTAACCTGAAGTGAAGCAGCGGAATCTAAAACTGGACCCACAGGAGAGGTTCAAATCATAGAAAGTTAGAGTGTCAAACCTCTTGTACTTAAGTCGGCATTGTGCCTTTTGTATTAAATTCGGATGCAATTTCATTGTTTCATCGTCAATAAGCAGGTCCAAGGGATACAGTAAACCTGAAGTGGAGCATCGGAATCTAAAACTGGACTAACAGCGGAGGTTCAAATTTTAGTAAATTAGAGTGTCAGGCCTCTTGTGCTTAAGTCGGCATTGTGCCATTTGCAATATATTCGGATGCAATTTCTGTCTTTCATCGTCAATAAGACGGTCAAAGCGATACAGTGAACCTGAAGTGAAGTATCGGAATCTAAAACTGGTCACACAGGAGAGGTTCAAATCATAGGGAGTGAGAGTGTCAGTCCTCTTGTACTTAAGTCGGCATTGTGCCTTTTGAATATAATTCCGATGAAATTTCTGTGCTTCATCGTCAATAAGATGGTCCAAGGGATACAGTAAACCTGAGGTGAAACATCGGAATCTAAAACTGGAAGTCGGCATTGTGCCTTTTGTATTAAATTCGGATGCAATTTCTGTGTTTCATCGTAGATAAGAAGGTCAAAGGAATACAGTAAACCTGAAGTGAAGCATCGTAATCTAAAACTGGACTAACAGGAGAGGTTCATATCACAGAAAGTTAGAGGGTCAAACCTCTTGTACTTAAGTCGGCTTTGTGCTTTTTGTATTAATTTCGGATGCAATTTTTGTGTTTCATCGTCAATAAGATGGTCCAAGGGATACAGTAAACCAGAAGTGAAGCATCGGAATCTAAAATTGGACTCACAGCACAGGTTCAAATCGTAGAAAGTTAGAGTGTCAATCCTCTTGTACTTAATTCGGCATTGTGCATTTTGAATTTAATTCCGATGCAATTTCTGTGCTTCGTCGTCATTAAGAAGGTACAAGGGATACAGTAAACCTGAAGTGAAGCAGCGGAATCTAAAACTGGACTCACAGGAGGGGTTCAAATCATAGAATGTTAAAGTGTCAAACCTCTTGTACTTAAGTCGGCATTGTGCCTTTTGTATTAAATTCGGATGCAATTTCTGTGTTTCATCGTCAATAAGAATGTCCAAGGGATACAGTAAACCTGAACTGAAGCATCGGAATCTAAAACTTTACTCACAGGGGAGGTTCAAATCATAGAAATTTGGAGTGTCAGTCCTCTTGTACTTATGTCGGCATTGTGCATTTGTATTAAATTAGGGTGCAATTTCTGTGTTTCATCGTCAATAAGAAGGTCCAAGGGATACAGTAAACCTGAAGTGAAGCATCGGAATCTAAAACTGGACTCGCAGGCGAGGTTCAAATCAATGAAAGTTAGAGTGTCTGTCCTCTTGTACTTAAGTCGGCATTGTGCCTTTTGTATTATTTCGGATGCAATTTCTGTGTTTCATCGTCAGTAAAGAGGTCCAAGGGATTCAGTAAAACTGAAGTGAAGCATCGGAATCTAAAACTGGACACACAGGAGAGGTTCAAATCATAGGGAGTGAGAGTGTCTGTCCTCTTGTACTTAAGTCGGCATTGTGTATTTTGTATTACATTCGGATGCAATTTCTGTGTTTCAACGTAGATAAGAAGGTCAAAGGGATACAGTAAACCTGAAGTGAAGCATCGGAATCTAAAACTGGACTCACAGGAGAGGTTCAAATCAAAGAAAGTTAGAGTGTCAGTCCTCTTGTACTTAAGTCGGCATTGTGCCTTTTGTATTAAATTCGGATGCAATTTCTGCGTTTCATCGTCAATAAGGGGGTCCAAGAGATACAGTCAACCTGAAGTGAAGCAGCGGAATCTAAAACTGGACACACAGGAGAGGTTCAAATCATAGGGAGTGAGAGTGTCAATCCTCTTGTACTTAAGTCGGCATTGTGCCTTTTGAATTTTATTCCGACGAAATTTCTGTGCTTCTTCGTCAATAAGAAGGTCCAAGGGATACAGTAAACCTAAAGTGAAACATCGGAATCTAAGACTGGACTCACAGGAGAGGTCCAAATGATAGAAAGTTAGAGTGTCAGTCGTCTTGTACTTAAGTCGGCATTGTGCCTTCTGTATTAAAATCGGATGCAATTTCTGTGTTTCATCGTCAATAAAAAGGTCCAAGGGATACAGTAAACCTGAAGTGAAGCATCGGAATCTAAAACTGGACTCACAGGAGAGGTTCAAATCATAGAAAGATAGAGTGTCAGTACTCTTGTACTTAAGTCGGCATTGTGCCATTTGTATTAAATTCGGACGCAATTTCTGTGTTTCATCGTCAATAAGAAGGTCCAAGGGATACAGTAATCCTCAAGTGAAGCATCAGAATCTAAAACTGGACTCAAAGGAGAGGTTCAAGTCATAGGAAGTTATAGTGTCAATCCTCTTGTACTTAAGTCGGTATTGTGCGTTTTGAATTTAACTCCGATGCAATTTCAGTGCTTCATCGTCAACAACAAGGTCCAAGGGATACAGTAAACCTGAAGTGAATCTTCGCAATCTAAATTTGACTCACAGGAGAGGTTCAATTCATAGAAAGTTAGAGTGTCAGTCCTCTTGTACTTAAGTCGGCATTGTGCCATTTGTATTATATTCGGACGCAATTTCCGTGTTTCATCGTCAATGAGAAGGGCCAAGAGATACAGTAAACCTGAAGTGAAGCATCGGAATCTAAAACTGCACTCACAGCAGAGGTTCGAAGTATAGAAAGTTAGAGTGTCAGTCCTCTTGTACTTAAGTCGGCATTGTGCCTTTTGTATTAAATTCGGATGCAATTTCTGTGTTTCATCGTCAATAAGGAGGTCCACAGGATACAGTAAACTTGAAGTGAGGCATCGGAATCTAAAACTGGACTCACAGCAGAGGTTCAAATTATAGAAATTTAGAGTGTCAGTCCTCTTGTGCTTAAGTCGGCATTGTGGCTTTTGTATTAATTTCGGATGCAAATTCTGTGTTTCATCGTCAATAAGAAGGTCCAAGGGATACAGAAAAACTGTAGTCGAGCATCGGAATCTAAAAGTGGACTCACAGGAGAGGTTCAAATCATTGATTGTTAAAGAGTCAGTCCTCTTGTACTTAAGTCGGCATTGTTCTTTTTGTATTAAATTCGGATGCAATTTCTGTGTTTCATCGTCAACAAGGAGGTCCAAGGGATGCAGTAAACCTGAAGTGAAGCAGCGGAATCTAAAACTGGACCCACAAGAGAGGATCAAATCATAGAAAGTTAGAGTGTCAAACCTCTTGTACTTAAGTCGGCATTGTGCCTTTTGTATTAAATTCGGATGCAATTTCAGTGTTTCATCGTCAATAAGAAGGTCCAAGCTATACAGTAAACCTGAAGTGAAGCACCGGAATCTAAAACTGGACCCACAGGAGAGGTTCAAGTCATGGAAAGTTAGAGTGTCAGTCGTCTTGTACTTAAGTCGGCTTTGTGCCTTTTGTATAAAATACGGATGCAATATCTGTGTTTCTTCGTCAATAAGAAGGTTCAAGGGATGCAGTAAACCTGAAGTGAAGCATCGACATCTAAAACGTGACTCACAGGAGGGGTTCAAATCACAGAAAGTTAGAGTGTCAGACCTCTAGTACTTAAGTCGGCATTGTGCCTTTTATATTAAATTCGGACGCAATTTCTGTGTTCCATCGTCAATAAGAAGGTCCAAGGGATACAGTAAACCTAAAGTGAAGCATCGGAATCTAAACTAGACTCACAGGAGGGGTTCAAATCATAGAAAGTTAGAGTGTCAGTCCTCTTGTACTAAAGACGGCATTGTGCCTTTCGCATTAAATTCGGATGCAATTTCATTGTTTCATCGTCAATAAGCAGGTCCAAGGGATACAGTAAACCTGAAGTGGAGCATCGGAATCTAAAACTGGACTAACAGTGAGGTTCAAATTTTAGTAAATTAGAGTGTCAGGCCTCTTGTGCTTAAGTCGGCATTGTGCCATTTGCAATATATTCGGATGCAATTTCTGTATTTCTTCGTCAATAAGAATGTCTAAGGGATACAGTGAACCTGAAGTGAAGCATCGGAATCTAAAACTGGTCACACAGGAGAGGTTCAAATCATAGGGAGTGAGAGTGTCAGTCCTCTTGTGCTTAAGTCGGCATTGTGCCTTTTGAATATAATTCCGATGACATTTCTGTGCTTCATCGTCAATAAGATGGTCCAAGGGATACAGTAAACCTGAGGTGAAACATCGGAATCTAAAACTGGACTCACAGGAGAGGTTCAAATCATAGAAAGTTAGAGTGTCAGTCGTCTTGTACTTATGTCGGCATTGTGCCTTTTGTATTAAATTCGGATGCAATTTCTGTGTTTCATCGTAGATAAGAAGGTCAAAGGGATACAGTAAACCTGAAGTGAAGCATCGGAATCTAAAACTTGACTCACAGGAGAGGTTCAAATCAAAGAAAGTTAAAGTGTCAGTCCTCTTGTACTTAAGTCTGCATTGTGCCTTTTGTATTAAATTGGGATGCAATTTCACTGTTTCATCATCTATAAAAGGTTCAAGGGGTACAGTAAACCTGAAGTGAAGCATCGTAATCTAAAACTGGACTAACAGGAGAGGTTCATATCACAGAAAGTTAGAGGGTCAAACCTCTTGTACTTAAGTCGGCTTTGTGCTTTTTGTATTAATTTCGGATGCAATTTTTGTGTTTCATCGTCAATAAGAAGGTCCAAGGGATACAGTAAACCTGAAGTGAAGCAGCGGAATCTCAAACTGGACTCACAGGAGAAGCATCGTAATCTAAAACTGGACTAACAGGAGAGGTTTATATCACAGAAAGTTAGAGGGTCAAACCTCTTGTACTTAAGTCGGCTTTGTGCTTTTTGTATTAATTTCGGATGCAATTTTTGTGTTTCATCGTCAATAAGAAGGTCCAAGGGATACAGTAAACCTGAAGTGACGTAGCGGAATCTCAAACTGGACTCACAGGAGAGGTTCAAATCATAGAAAGTTAGAGTGTCAAACCTCTTGTACTTATGTCGGCATTGGGCCTTTTTTATTAAATTCGGATGCAATTTCTGTGTTTCATCGTCAATAAGAAGGTCCAACGGATACAGTAAACCTCAAGTGAAACATCGTAATCTAAGACTGGACTCACATGAGAGGTTCAAATCATAGAAAGTTAGTGTGTCAGTCCTCTTGTTCTTAAGTCGGCATTGTGCCTTTTGTATTAAAATCGGATGCAATTTCTGGGTTTCATCGTCAATAAGAAGGTCCAACTGACATAGTAAACCTGAAGTGAAGCATCGGAATCTAAAACTGGACTCACAGGAGAGGTTCAAATCATAGAAAGTTAGAGTGTCAGTCCTCCTTTACTTAAGTGGGCATTGTGCCATTTGTATTAAATTCGGATGCAAATTCTGTGTTTCATCGTCCATAAGAAGGGCCAAGATATACAGTTAACCTGAAATGAAGCATCGGAATCTAAAACTGGACTCACAGCAGAGGTTCAAATTATAAAAAGTTAGAGTGTCAGTCCTCTTGTACTTAAGTTGGCATTGTGCCTTTTGTATTAAATTTTGATGCAATTTCTGTGTTTCATCGTCAATAAGGACGTCCACGGGATACAGTAAACTTGAAGTGAGGCATCGGAATCTAAAACTGGACTCAAAGCAGAGGTTCAAAGTATAGAAAGTTAGAGTGTCAGTCCTCTTGTGCTTAAGTCGGCATTGTGCCTCTTGTATTAAATACGGAAGCAATTTCTGTGTTTCATCGTCAATAAGAAGGTCCAAGGGATACAGTAAACCTGAAGTGAAGCATTGGAATCTAAAACTGGTCTCACAGCAGAGGTTCAAATTACAGAAAGCTAGTGTGCCAGTCCTCTTGTTCTTAAGTCGGCATGGGCCATTTATATTAAATTCGGATGCAAATTCTGTGTTTCATCGTCAATAAGAAGGTCCAAGGGATACAGTAAAACTGAGGTGAATCATCGGAATCTAAAACTGGACACACAGGAGAGGTTCAAATCATAGGGTGTGAGAGTGTCAGTCATCTTGTATTTAAGTCGGCATTGTGCATTTTGAATTTAATTCCGATGAAATTTCTGTGCTTCATCGTCAATAAGAAGGTCCAAGGGATGCAGTTAACCTGAAGTGAAGCAGCGGAATCTAAAACTGGACCCACAGGAGAGGTTCAAATCATAGAAAGTTAGAGTGTCAAACCTCTTGTACTTAAGTCGGCTTTGTGCCTTTTGTATAAAATTCGGATGCAATTTCTGTGTTTCTTCGTCAATAAGAAGGTTCAAGGGATACAGTAAACCTGAAGTGAAGCATCGACATCTAAAACGTGACTCACAGGAGGGGTTCAAATCATAGAAAGTTAGAGTGTCAGTCCTCCAGTACTTAAGTCATCATTGTGCCTTTTATATTAAATTCGGACGCGATTTCTGTGGTCCATCGTCATTAAGAAGGTCCAAGGGATACAGTAAACCTAAAGTGAAGCATCGGAATCTAAACTAGACTCACAGGAGGGGTTCAAATCATAGAAAGTTAGAGTGTCAGTCCTCTTGTACTTAAGTCGACATTGTGCGTTTTGAATTTAATTCGGATGCAATTTCTGTGCTTCATCGTCAATAATAAGGTCCAAGGGATACGGTAAAACTGAAGTGAAGCTTCGGAATCTAATTTTGACTCACAGGAGATGTTCAAATTATAGAAAGTTAGAGTGTCAGTCCTCTTGTACTTAAGTCGGCATTGTGCCTTTTGCATTAAATTCGGATGCAATTTCATTGTTTCATCGTCAATAAGCAGGTCCAAGGGATACAGTAAACCTGAAGTGGAGCATCGGAATCTAAAACTGGACTAACAGCAGAGGTTCAAATTTTAGTAAATTAGAGTGTCAGGCCTCTTGTGCTTAAGTCGGCATTGTGCCATTTGCAATATATTCGGATGCAATTTCTGTCTTTCATCGTCAATAAGAAGGTCCAAGCGATACAGTGAACCTGAAGTGAAGCATCGGAATCTAAAACTGGTCACACAGGAGAGGTTCAAATCATAGGGAGTGAGAGTGTCAGTCCTCTTGTACTTAAGTCGGCATTGTGCCTTTTGTATTATTTTGGATGCAATTTCTGTGTTTCATCGTCAGTAAAGAGGTCCAAGGGATTCAGTAAAACTGAAGTGAAGCATCGGAATCTAAAACTGGACACACAGGAGAGGTTCAAATCATAGGGAGTGAGAGTGTCTGTCCTCTTGTACTTAAGTCGGCATTGTGCATTTTGTATTACATTCGGATGCAATTTCTGTGTTTCAACGTAGATAAGAAGGTCAAAGGGATTCAGTAAACCTGAAGTGAAGCATCGGAATCTAAAACTGGACTCACAGGAGAGGTTCAAATCAAAGAAAGTTAGAGTGTCAGTCCTCTTGTACTTAAGTCGGCATTGTGCCTTTTGTATTAAATTCGGATGCAATTTCTGCGTTTCATCGTCAATAAGAGGGTCCAAGAGATACAGTCAACCTGAAGTGAAGCAGCGGAATCTAAAACTGGACACACAGGAGAGGTTCAAATCATAGGGAGTGAGAGTGTCAATCCTCTTGTACTTAAGTCGGCATTGTGCCTTTTGAATTTTATTCCGACGAAATTTCTGTGCTTCTTCGTCCATAAGAAGGTCCAAGGGATACAGTAAACCTAAAGTGAAACATCGGAATCTAGGACTGGACTCACAGGAGAGGTCCAAATGATAGAAAGTTAGAGTGTCAGTCGTCTTGTACTTAAGTCGGCATTGTGCCTCCTGTATTAAAATCGGATGCAATTTCTGTGTTTCATCGTCAATAAATGGTCCAAGGGATACAGTAAACCTGAAGTGAAGCATCGGAATCTAAAACTGGACTCACAGGAGAGGTTCAAATCATAGAAAGATAGAGTGTCAGTACTCTTGTACTTAAGTCGGCATTGTGCCATTTGTATTAAATTCGGACGCAATTTCTGTGTTTCATCGTCAATAAGAAGGTCCAAGGGATACAGTAATCCTCAAGTGAAGCATCAGAATCTAAAACTGGACTCAAAGGAGAGGTTCAAGTCATAGGAAGTTATAGTGTCAATCCTCTTGTACTTAAGTCGGTATTGTGCGTTTTGAATTTAATTCTGATGCAATTTCAGTGCTTCATCGTCAACAAGAAGGTCCAAGGGATACAGTAAACCTGAAGTGAATCTTCGCAATCTAAATTTGACTCACAGGAGAGGTTCAATTCATAGAAAGTTAGAGTGTCAGTCCTCTTGTACTTAAGTCGGCATTGTGCCATTTGTATTATATTCGGACGCAATTTCTGTGTTTCATCGTCAATAAGAAGGGCCAAGAGATACAGTAAACCTGAAGTGAAGCATCGGAATCTAAAACTGCACTCACAGCAGAGGTTCGAAGTATAGAAAGTTAGAGTGTCAGTCCTCTTGTACTTAAGTCGGCATTGTGCCTTTTGTATTAAATTCGGATGCAATTTCTGTGTTTCATCGTCAATAAGGAGGTCCACAGGATACAGTAAACTTGAAGTGAGGCATCGGAATCTAAAACTGGACTCACAGCAGAGGTTCAAATTATAGAAATTTAGAGTGTCAGTCCTCTTGTGCTTAAGTCGGCATTGTGGCTTTTGTATTAATTTCGGATGCAAATTCTGTGTTTCATCGTCAATAAGAAGGTCCAAGGGATACAGAAAAACTGTAGTCGAGCATCGGAATCTAAAAGTGGACTCACAGGAGAGGTTCAAATCATTGATTGTTGAAGAGTCAGTCCTCTTGTACTTAAGTCGGCATTGTTCTTTTTGTATTAAATTCGGATGCATTTTCTGTGTTTCATCGTCAATAAGAAGGTCTAAGGGATACAGTAAACCTGAAGTGAAGTATTGGAATCTAAGACTGGTCTCATAGGAAAGGTTCAGAACAAAAACAGTAAGAAGAGTCAGTCTTCTTGTACCTAAGTCGGCATTGTGCCTTTTGCATTAAATTCGGATGCAATTTCTGTGTTTCATCGTCAATAAGAGGGTCCAAGGGATACAGTAAACCTGAAGTGATGCATCGGAATCTAAAACCGGACTCACTGCAGAGGTTTAAATTATAGAAAGTTAGAGTGTCAGTCCACTTGTACTTAAGTCGGCATTGTGCCTTTTGTATTGTAATCGGATGCAATTTCTGTGTTTCATCGTCAATAAAAAGGTCCAAGGGATACAGTAAACCTGAAGTGAAGCATCGGAATCTAATACTGGACTAACTGGAGAGGTTCAAATCATAGAAAGTTAGAGTGTCAGTCCTCTTGTACTTAAGTCGAAATGGGCCTTTTGCATTAAATTCGGATGCAAATTCTGTGTTTCATCGTCAATAAGAAGGTCCAAGGGATACAGTAAACCTGAAGAGAATCATCGGAATCTAAAACTGGACTCACAGGAGAGGTTCATGTCATAGAAAGTTAGAGTGTCAGTCCTCTTGTACTTATCGGCATAGTGCTTTTGTATTATATTCGGATGCAATTTCTGTGTTTCATCGTCAATAAGAAGGTCCAAGGGATACAGTAAACCTGCAGTGAAGCATCGGAATCTCAAAACTCAACTCACAGGTGAGGTTCAAATCATAGAGAGTTAGTGTGTCAGTCCTCTTGTACTTAAGTCGGCATTGTGCCTTTTGTATTAAGTTCGGATGCAATTTCTGTGTTTCATCGTCAATAAGAAGGTCGAAGGGATACAGTAAATCTTAAGTGAAGCATCGGAATCTTAAACTGGACTCACAGGAGTGGTTTCAATCATAGGAAGTTAGAGTGTCAGTCCTCTTGTACTTAAGTCGCATTTTGCCTTTTGTATTAAATTCGGATGCAATTTCTGAGTTTCATCGTCAATAAGGAGGTCCACGGGATACGGCAAACCTCAAGTGAAGCATCGGAATCTAAAACTGGACTCACAGGAGGGGTTCAAATCATTGAAAATTACAGTGTCAGTCCTCTTGTACTTAAGTCGGCATTGTGCATTTTGAATTTAATTCCGATGCAATATCTGTGCTTCATCGTCAACAAGAAGGTCCAAGGGATGGGGTAACCTGAAGTGAATCTTCGGAATCTAAATTTGACTCACAGGAGAGGTTCAATTCATAGATATTTAGAGTGTCAGTCCTCTTGTACTTAAGTCGGCATTGTGCCATTTGTATTAAATTCGGGAGCAATTTCTGTGTTTCATCGTCAATAAGAAGGTCCAAGAGATACAGTAAACCTGAAGTGAAGCTTCGGAATCTAAAGCTGGACTCACAGCAGAGGGTCAAATTATAGAAAGTTAGAGTGTCAGTCCACTTGTACTTAAGTCGCATTTTGCCTTTTGTATTACATTCGGATGCAATTTCTGAGTTTCATCGTCAATAAGGAGGTCCACGGGATACAGTAAACCTGAAGTGAGGCATCGGAAACTGAAACTGGACTCACAGCAGAGGTCCAAATGGTTGTAAGTTAGAGTGTTAGTCCTCTTGTGCTTAAGTCAGCATTGTGCCTTTTGAATTAAATTCGGATGCAAATTCTGTGTTTCATCGTCAATAAGAAGGTCCAAGGGGTACAGTAAAACTATAGTGAAGCATCGGAATCTAAAACTGGACTGACAGGAGAGGTTCAAATCATTGATTGTTAAAGTGTCAGTCCACTTGTACTTTAGTCGGCATTGTGCCTTTTGTATTAAATTCGGATGCAATTTCTGTGATTCATCGTCAATAAGAAGGTCCAAGGGATACAGTAAACCTGAAGTGAAGCATCGGAATCTAAAACCGGACTCACTGCAGAGGTTCAAATTATAGAAAATTTGAGTGTCAGTCCTCTTGTACTTAAGTCGGCATTGTGCATTTTGTATTATAATTGGATGCAATTTCTGTTGCATCGTCAATAACAAGGTCCAAGGGATACAGTAAACCTGAAGTGAAGCATTGGAATCTAATACTGGACTAACAGGAGAGGTTCAAATCATAGATAGTTAGAGTGTCAATCCTCTTGTACTTAAGTCGGAATGGGCCTTTTGTATTAAATTCGGATGCAAATTCTGTGTTTCATCGTCAACAAGAAGGCCCAAGGGATACAGTAAACCTGAAGTGAGCCATCGGAATCTAAAACTGGACTCACAGGAGAGGTTCATGTCATAGAAAGTTAGAGTGTCAGTCCTCTTGTACTTAAGTCGGCATTGTGCTTTTGTATTAAATTCGGATGCAATTTCTGTGTTTCATCGTCAATAAGAAGGTCCAAGGGATACAGTAAACCTGAAGTGAAGCATCAGAATCTAAAACTGGACACACAGGAGAGGTTCAAATCATAGGGAGTGAGAGTGTCAGTCCTCTTGTACTTAAGTCGGCATTGTGCTTTTGTATTAAATTCGGATGCACTTTCTGTGTCTCATCGTCGATAAGACGGTCCAAGGGATACAGTAAACCTGAAGTGAAGCATCGGAATCTAAAATCGGACTCACTGCAGAGGTTCAAATTATAGAAAGTTAGAGTGTCAGTCCTGTTGTACTTAAGTCGGCTTTGTGCCATTTGTATTCAATTCGGATGCAATTTCTGTGTTTCATCGTCAATAAGAAGGTCCAAGAGATACAGTAAACCTGAAGTGAAGCATCGGAATCTAAAACTGGACTCGCAGGAGAGGTTCAAATCATAGAAAGTTAGAGTGTCAGTCCTCTTGTACTTAAGTCGGCATTGTGCTTTTGTATGAAATTCGGATGCAATTACTGTGTTTAATCGTCAATAAGAAGGTCCAAGGCATACAGTAAACCTGAAGTGAAGCATCGGAATCTAAGACTGGTCTCACAGGAATGGTTCAAAGCAAAGACAGTAAGAAGAGTCAGTCTTCTTGTACTTAAGTCGGCATTGTGCCTTTTGTATTAAATTCGGATGCAATTTCGGTGTTTCATCGTCACTAAGAAGGTCCAAGGGATACAGTGAACCTGAAGCGAAGCATCGGAATCTAAAACTGGACTCACAGCAGAGGTACAAATTATAGTAAGTCAGAGTGTCAGTCCTCTTGTACATAAGCCGGCATTGCGCCTTTTGTATTAAATTCGGATGCAATTTCTGTGTTTCATCATCTATAAAAGGTTCAAGGGGTACAGTAAACCTGAAGTGAAGTATCGGAATCTAAAACTGGACTAACAGGAGAGGTTCATATCACAGAAAGTTAGAGTGTCAAACCTCTTGTACTTAAGTCTGCTTTGTGCCTTTTGTATTAATTTCGGATGCAATTTTTGTGTTTCATCGTCAATAAGAAGGTCCACGGGATACAGAAAACCTGAAGTGAAGCATCGGAATCTAAAACTGGACTCACAGGAGAGGTTCAAATCATAGATAGTTAGAGTGTCAGTCCTCTTGTACTTAAGTCAGCATTGTGCCTTTTGTATTAAATTCGGATGCAAATTCTGTGTTTCATCGTCAATAAGAAGGTCCAAGGGATACAGTAAACCTGAAGTGAAGCATCGGAATCTAAAACTTTACTCACAGGGGAGGTTCAAATCATAGAAAGTTAGAGTGTCAGTCCTCTTGTACTTATGTCGGCATTGTGCTTTTGTATTAAATTAGGATGCAATTTCTGTGTTTCATCGTCAATAAGAGGGTCCAAGGGATACAGTAAACCTGAAGTGAAGCATCGGAATCTAAAACTGGACTCACAGGAGAGGTTCAAATCATAGAAAGTTAGAGGGTCAGTCATCTAGTACTTAAGTCGGCATTATGACTTTTGTATTAAATTCGGATGCTATTTCTGTATTTCATCGTCAATAAGAAGGTCCAAGGTATACTGTAAACCTGAAGTGAAGCATCGGAATCTAAAACTGGACTCACAGGAGAGGTTCAAATCATAGAAAGTTAGAGTGTCAGTCGTCTTGTACTTATGTCGTCATTGTGCCTTTTGTATTAAATTCGGACGCAATTTCGTGGGTTTTATCGTCAATAAGAAAGTCCAAGGTATACAGTAAACCTGAAGTGAAGCATCGGAATCTAAAACTGCACTCACAGGAGATGTTCAAATCATAGAAAGTTAGAGTGTAAGTCATCTAGTACTTAAGTCGGCATTATGACTTTTGTATTAAATTCGGATGCTATTTCTGTATTTCATCGTCAATAAGAAGGTCCAAGGTATACTGTAAACCTGAAGTGAAGCATCGGAATCTAAAACTGCACTCACAGGAGAGGTTCAAATCATAGAAAGTTAGAGTGTAAGTCCTCTTGTACTTAAATCGGCATTGTGCCTTTTGTATTAAATTCGGATGCTATTTCTGTATTTTATCGTCAATAAGAAGGTCCAAAGTATACAGTATACCTGAAGTGAAGCATCGGGATCTAAAACTGGACTCACAGGGGAGGTTCAAATCATAGAAAGTTAGAGTGTCAGTCCTCTTGTACTTAAATCGGCATTGTGCCTTTTGTACTAAATTCGGATGCTATTTCTGTATTTCATCGTCAATAAGAAGGTCCAAAGTAAACAGTATACCTGAAGTGAAGCATCGGGATCTAAAACTGGACTCACAGGAGAGGTTCAAATCATAGAAAGTTAGAGTGTCAGTCTTCTTGTACTTATGTCGTCATTGTGCCTTTTGTATTAAATTCGGACGCAATTTCGTGGGTTTTATCGTCAATAAGAAGGTCCAAGGTATACAGTAAACCTGAAGTGAAGCATCGGAATCTAAAACTGCACTCACAGGAGAGGTTCAAATCATAGAAAGTTAGAGTGTAAGTCCTCTTGTACCTAAGTCGGCATTGTGCCTTTTGTATTATGTTCGAATGCTATTTCTGTGTTTCATCGTCAATAAGAAGGTCCAAAGTATACAGTAAACCTGAAGTGAAGCATCGGAATCTAAAACTGGACTCACAGGAGAGGTTCAAATCATAGAAAGTTAGAGTGTTAGTACTCTAGTACTTAAGTCGGCACTGTGCCTTTTGTATTAAATTCGGATGCAATTTCTGTGTCACATCGTCAATAAGAACGTCCAAGGTATACAGTAAACCTGAAGTGAAGCAGCGGAATGTAAAACTGGACTCACAAGAGAGGTTCAAATCACAGAAAGTTAAAGTGTCAGTCCTCTTGTACTTAAGTCGGCATTGTGCCTTTTGTATTAAATTCGGATGCAATTTCTGTGTTTGATCGTCAATAAGAAGGTCCTAAGATTACAGTAAAGCTGAAGTGTAGCATCGGAATCTAACACTGGACTCACAGGGGAGGTTCAAATCATCGAAAGTTAGAGTGTCAGTCCTCTTGTACTTAAGCCGCCATTGTGCCTTTTGTATTAAATTCGGATGCAATTTCTGTGTTTCATCGTCAATGTGAAGGCCGAAGGTATACAGTAAACATGATGTGAAGCATCGGAATCTAAAACTGGACTCACAGGAGAGGTTCAAATCATAGAAACTTAGAGTGTTAGTCCTCTTGTACACAAGTCGGCATTGTGCCTTTTGTATTAAATTCGGACGCAATTTCGTGGGTTTTATCGTCAATAAGAAGGTCCAAGGTATACTGTAAACCTGAAGTGAAGCATCGGAATCTAAAACTGCACTCACAGGAGAGGTTCAAATCATAGAAAGTTAGAGTGTAAGTCCTCTTGTACTTAAATCGGCATTGTGCCTTTTGTATTAAATTCGGATGCTATTTCTGTATTTCATCGTCAATAAGAAGGTCCAAAGTATACAGTATACCTGAAGTGAAGCATCGGGATCTAAAACTGGACTCACAGGGGAGGTTCAAATCATAGAAAGTTAGAGTGTCAGTCCTCTTGTACTTAAATCGGCATTGTGCCTTTTGTACTAAATTCGGATGCTATTTCTGTATTTCATCGTCAATAAGAAGGTCCAAAGTAAACAGTATACCTGAAGTGAATCATCGGGATCTAAAACTGGACTCACAGGAGAGGTTCAAATCATAGAAAGTTAGAGTGTCAGTCTTCTTGTACTTATGTCGTCATTGTGCCTTTTGTATTAAATTCGGACGCAATTTCGTGGGTTTTATCGTCAATAAGAAGGTCCAAGGTATACAGTAAACCTGAAGTGAAGCATCGGAATCTAAAACTGCACTCACAGGAGAGGTTCAAATCATAGAAAGTTAGAGTGTAAGTCCTCTTGTACCTAAGTCGGCATTGTGCCTTTTGTATTATGTTCGAATGCTATTTCTGTGTTTCATCGTCAATAAGAAGGTCCAAAGTATACAGTAAACCTGAAGTGAAGCATCGGAATCTAAAACTGGACTCACAGGAGAGGTTCAAATCATAGAAAGTTAGAGTGTTAGTACTCTTGTACTTAAGTCGGCACTGTGCCTTTTGTATTAAATTCGGATGCAATTTCTGTGTCACATCGTCAATAAGAACGTCCAAGGTATACAGTAAACCTGAAGTGAAGCAGCGGAATGTAAAACTGGACTCACAAGAGAGGTTCAAATCACAGAAAGTTAAAGTGTCAGTCCTCTTGTACTTAAGTCAGCATTGTGCCTTTTGTATTAAATTTGGATGCAATTTCTGTGTTTCATCGTCAATAAGAAGGTCCAGGGTATACAGTAAACCTGAAGTGAAGCATCGGAATCTAAAACTGGTCTCACAGGAGAGCTTCAAATCTTAGATAGTTAGAGTGTCAGTCCTCTTTTACTTAGGTCGGCATTGTGCCTTTTGTATTAAATTCAGATGCAATTTCTGTGTTACATCGTCAATAAGAAGGTCCAAGGGATACAGTAAACCTGAAGAGAAGCATCGGAATCTAAAACTGGACTCACAGGAGAGGTTCAAATCATAGAAAGTTAGAGGGTCAGTCATCTAGTACTTAAGTCGGCATTATGACTTTTGTATTAAATTCGGATGCTATTTCTGTATTTCATCGTCAATAAGAAGGTCCAAGGTATACTGTAAACCTGAAGTGAAGCATCGGAATCTAAAACTGGACTCACAGGAGAGGTTCAAATCATAGAAAGTTAGAGTGTCAGTCCTCTTGTACTTAAGTCGGCATTGTGACTTTTGTTTTAAATTCGGATGCAATTTCTGTGTTTCATCGTCAATAAGAAGGTCCAAGGTATACAGTAAAACTGAAGTGAAGCATCGGAATCTAAAACTGGACTCACAGGAGAGGTTCAATTCATAGAAAGTTAAAATGTCAGTCCTCTTGTACTTATGTCGTCATTCTGCCTTTTGTATTAAATTCGGATGCAATTTCTGTGTTTCATCGTCAATAAGAAGGTCCAAGGTATACAGTAAACCTGAAGTGAAGCATCGGAATCTAAAACTGCACTCACAGGAGAGGTTCAAATCATAGCAAGTTAGAGTGTCAGTCCTCTTGTACTTAAGTCGGCATTGTGCATTTTGTATTAAAATCGGATGCAATTTCTGTGTTACATCGTCAATAAGAAGGTCCAAGGTATACAGTAAACCTGAAGTGAAGCATCGGGATCTAAAACTGGACTCACAGGATAGGTTCAAATCATAGAAAGTTAGAGTGTCAGACCTCTTGTACTTATGTCGTCATTGTGCCTTTTGTATTAAATTCGGATGAAATTTCTGTGTTTCATCGTCAACAAGAAGGTCCAAGGTAAACAGTAAACCTGAAGTGATGCATCGAAATCTAAATCTGCACTCACAGAAGAGATTCAAATAACAGAAAATTAGAGTGTTAGTACTCTTGTACTTAAGTCAGCATTGTGCCTTTTGTATTAAATTTGGATGCAATTTCTGTGTTTCATCGTCAATAAGAAGGTCCTAGGATTACAGTAAACCTGAAGTGTAGCATCGGAATCTAACACTGGACTCACAGGGGTGGTTCAAATCATCGAAAGTTAGAGTGTCAGTCCTCATGTACTTAAGTCGGCATTGTGCCTTTTGTTTTAAATTCGGATGCAATTTCTGTGTTTCATCGTCAATAAGAAGGTCCAAGGTATACAGTAAACCTGAAGTGAAGCATCGGAATCTAAAACTGGACTGACAGGAGACGTTCAAATCATAGAAAGTTAGAGTGTTAGTACTCTTGTACTTAAGTCAGCATTGTGCCTTTTGTATTAAATTTGGATGCAATTTCTGTGTTTCATCGTCAATAAGAAGGTCCAGGGTATACAGTAAACCTGAAGTGAAGCATCGGAATCTAAAACTGGTCTCACAGGAGAGCTTCAAATCTTAGATAGTTAGAGTGTCAGTCCTCTTTTACTTAGGTCGGCATTGTGCCTTTTGTATTAAATTCAGATGCAATTTCTGTGTTACATCGTCAATAAGAAGGTCCAAGGGATACAGTAAACCTGAAGAGAAGCATCGGAATCTAAAACTGGACTCACAGGAGAAGTTCAAATCATAGAAAGTTAGAGGGTCAGTCATCTAGTACTTAAGTCGGCATTATGACTTTTGTATTAAATTCGGATGCTATTTCTGTATTTCATCGTCAATAAGAAGGTCCAAGGTATACTGTAAACCTGAAGTGAAGCATCGGAATCTAAAACTGGACTCACAGGAGAGGTTCAAATCATAGAAAGTTAGAGTGTCAGTCCTCTTGTACTTAAGTCGGCATTGTGACTTTTGTTTTAAATTCGGATGCAATTTCTGTGTTTCATCGTCAATAAGAAGGTCCAAGGTATACAGTAAAACTGAAGTGAAGCATCGGAATCTAAAACTGGACTCACAGGAGAGGTTCAATTCATAGAAAGTTAAAATGTCAGTCCTCTTGTACTTATGTCGTCATTCTGCCTTTTGTATTAAATTCGGATGCAATTTCTGTGTTTCATCGTCAATAAGAAGGTCCAAGGTATACAGTAAACCTGAAGTGAAGCATCGGAATCTAAAACTGCACTCACAGGAGAGGTTCAAATCATAGCAAGTTAGAGTGTCAGTCCTCTTGTACTTAAGTCGGCATTGTGCATTTTGTATTAAAATCGGATGCAATTTCTGTGTTACATCGTCAATAAGAAGGTCCAAGGTATACAGTAAACCTGAAGTGAAGCATCGGGATCTAAAACTGGACTCACAGGATAGGTTCAAATCATAGAAAGTTAGAGTGTCAGACCTCTTGTACTTATGTCGTCATTGTGCCTTTTGTATTAAATTCGGATGAAATTTCTGTGTTTCATCGTCAACAAGAAGGTCCAAGGTAAACAGTAAACCTGAAGTGATGCATCGAAATCTAAATCTGCACTCACAGAAGAGATTCAAATAACAGAAAATTAGAGTGTCAGTCCTCTTGTACTTAAGTCGGCATTGTGCCTTTTGTATTAAATTCGAATGCAATATCTGTGTTACATCGTCAATAAGAAGGTCCAAGGGATACAATAAACCTGAAGTGAAGCATCGGAATCTAAAACTGGACTCACAGGAGAGGTTCAAATCATAGAAAGTTAGAGTGTTAGTACTCTTGTACTTAAGTCGGCATTTTGCCTTTTGTATAAAATTCGGATGCTATTTCTGTGTTTCATCGTCAATAAGAAGGTCCAAGGTATACAGTAAACCTGAAGTGAAGCATCCGAATCTAAAACTGGACTCACAGGAGAGGTTCAAATCATAGAAAGTTAGAGTGTTAGTACTCTTTTACTTAAGTCGGCATTGTGCCTTTAGTATTAAATTCGGATGCAATTTCTGTGTTTCATAGTCAAGAAGAAGGTCCAAGGGATACAGTTAACCTGAAGTGAAGCATCTTAATCTAAAACTGGACTCACAGGAGAGGTTCAAATCACAGAAAGTTAGAGTGTCAGTCCTATTGTACTTAAGTCATCATTGTGCCTTTTGTATTAAATTCGGATACAATTTCTATGTTTCATCGTCAATAAGAAGTTCCTAGGATTACAGTAAACCTGAAGTGTAGCATCGGAATCTAACACTGGACTCAGAGGGGAGGTTCAAATCATCGAAAGTTAGAGTGTCAGTCCTCTTGTACTTAAGTCGGCATTGTGCCTTTTGTTTTAAATTCGGATGCAATTTCTGTGTTTCATCGTCAATAAGAAGGTCCAAGGTATACAGTAAACCTGAAGTGAAGCATCGGAATCTAAAACTGGACTCACAGGAGACGTTTAAATCATAGAAAGTTAGAGTGTTAGTACTCTTGTACTTAAGTCGGCACTGTGCCTTTTGTTTTAAATTTGGATGCAATTTCTGTGTTTCATCGTCAATAAGAAGGTCCAGGGTATACAGTATACCTGAAGTGAAGCATCGGAATCTAAAACTGGACTCACAAGAGAGCTTCAAATCATAGACAGTTAGAGTGTCAGTCTTCTTGTACTTATGTCGTCATTGTGCCTTTTGTATTAAATTCGGATGCAATCTCTGTGTTTCATCGTCAATAAGAAGGTCCAAGGTATACAGTAAACCTGAAGCGAAGCATCGGAATCTAAAACTGCACTCACAGGAGACTGTCACATCATAGAAAATTAGAGTGTCAGTCCTCTTGTACTTAGGTCGGCATTGTGCCTTTTGTATTAAGTTCGGATGCAATTTCTGTGTTACATCGTCAATAAGAAGGTCCAAGGGATACAGTAAACCTGAAGTGAAGCATCGGAATCTAAAACTGGACTCACAGGAGAGGTTCAAATCATAGAAAGTTAGAGGGTCAGTCATCTTGTACTTAAGTCGGCATTATGCCTTTTGTATTAAATTCGGACGCTATTTCTGTATTTCATCGTCAATAAGAAGGTCCAAGATATACAGTAAACCTGAAGTGAAGCATCCGAATCTAAAACTGGACTCACAGGAGAGGTTCAAATCATAGAAAGTTAGAGTGTCAGTCCTCTTGTACTTAAGTCGGCATTGTGCCTTTTGTTTTAAATTCGGATGCAATTTCTGTGTTTCATCGTCAATAAGAAGGTCCAAGGTATACAGTAAACCTGAAGTGAAGCATCGGAATCTAAAACTGGACTCACAGGAGAGGTTCAAATAATAGAAAGTTAGAGTGTCAGTCCTCTTGTACTT
Organism: Schistocerca americana; assembly: GCF_021461395.2. Taxonomy (NCBI): domain Eukaryota; kingdom Metazoa; phylum Arthropoda; class Insecta; order Orthoptera; family Acrididae; genus Schistocerca; species Schistocerca americana. The sequence goes on from NC_060121.1 coordinate 86,935,369, forward strand.
ATGTCGTCATTGTGCCTTTTGTATTAAATTCGGATGCAATTTCTGTGTTTCATCGTCAATAAGAAGGTCCAAGGTATACAGTAAACCTGAAGTGAAACATCGGAATCTAAAACTGCACTCACAGGAGAGGTTCAAATCATAGAAGGTTAGAGTGTCAGTCCTCTTGTACTTAAGTCGGCATTGTGCCTTTTGTATTAAAATCGGATGCAATTTCTGTGTTACATCGTCAATAAGAATGTCCAAGGGATACAGTAAACCTGAAGTGAAGCATCGGAAGCTAAAACTGGACTCACAGGAGAGGTTCAAATCATAGATAGTTAGAGGGTCAGTCATCTTGTACTTAAGTCGGCATTGTGCCTTTTGTATTAAATTCGGATGCTATTTCTGTATTTCATCGTCAATAAGAAGGTCCGAGGTATACAGTAAACCTGAAGTGAAGCATCGGAATCTAAAACTGGACTCACAGGAGAGGTTCAAATCATATAAAGTTAGTGTCAGTCCTCTTGTACTTATGTCGTCATTGTGCCTTTTGTATTAAATTCGGATGCAATTTCGTGGGTTTCATCGTCAATAAGAAGGTCCAAGGTATACAGTAAACCTCACTCACAGGAGAGGTTCAAATCATAGAAAGTTAGAGTGTCAGTCCTCTTGTACTGAAGTCGGCATAGTGCCTTTTGTATTAAATTCGGATGCAATTTCTGTGTTACATCGTCAAAAGAAGGTCCAAGGGATACAGTAAACCTGAAGTGAAGCATCGGAATCTAAAACTGGACGCACAGGAGAGGTTCAAATCATAGAAAGTTAGAGGGTCAGTCATCTTGTACTTAAGTCGGCATTGTGCCTTTTGTATTAAATTCGGATGCAATTTCTGTATTTCATCGTCAATAAGAAGGTCCAAGGTATACAGTAAACCTGATGTCAAGCATCGGAATCTAAAACTGGACTCACAGGATGGTTCAAATCATAGAAAGTTAGAGTGTCAGTCCTCTTGTACCTAAGTCGGCATTGTGCCTTTAGTTTTAAATTCGAATGCAATTTCTGTGTTTCATCGTCAATAAGAAGGGCCAAGGGATACAGTAAACTTGAAGTGAGGCATCGGAATCTAAAACTGGACTCACAGCAGAGGTTCATAATATGGAAAGTTGGAGTGTCAACCCTCTTGTGCTTAAGTCGGCATTGTGCCTTTTGTATTAAATTCGGATGCAATTTCTGTGTTTCATCGTCAACAAGAAGGTCCAAGGGATACAGTAAACCTCAAGTGAAGCATTGGAATCTAAGACTTGTCTCACTGGAAAGGATCAAAACATAGACAGTAAGAAGAGTCAGTCTTCTTGTACTTAAGTCGGCATTGTGCCTTTTGCATTAAATTCGGATGCAATTTCAGTATTTCATCGTCAATAAGAAGGTCCAAGGGATACAATAAACCTGAAGTGAAGCATTGGAATCTAAAACTGGACTCACAGCAGAGGTTCAAATTATAGAAAGTTAGAGTGTCTGTGCTCTTGTACTTAAGTCGGCATTATGCCTATTGTATTATATTGGGATGCAATTTTTGTGATTCATCGTCAATAAGGAGGTCCAAGGGATACAGTGAACCTGAAGTGAAGCATCGGAATCTAAAACTGGATTCACAGGAGATGTTCAGACCATCGAGAGTTAGAGTGTCAGTCCTCTTGTACTTATGTCGGCATTGTGCCTTTTGTATTTAATTCGGATGCAATTTCTGCGTTTCATAGTCAAGAAGAAGGTCCAAGGGATACAGTTAACCTGAAGTGAAGCATCTTAATCTAAAACTGGACTCACAGGAGAGGTTCAAATCACAGAAAGTTAGAGTGTCAGTCCTATTGTACTTAAGTCATCATTGTGCCTTTTGTATTAAATTCGGATACAATTTCTATGTTTCATCGTCAATAAGAAGTTCCTAGGATTACAGTAAACCTGAAGTGTAGCATCGGAATCTAACATTGGACTCAGAGGGGAGGTTCAAATCATCGAAAGTTAGAGTGTCAGTCCTCTTGTACTTAAGTCGGCATTGTGCCTTTTGTTTTAAATTCGGATGCAATTTCTGTGTTTCATCGTCAATAAGAAGGTCCAAGGTATACAGTAAACCTGAAGTGAAGCATCGGAATCTAAAACTGGACTCACAGGAGACGTTTAAATCATAGAAAGTTAGAGTGTTAGTACTCTTGTACTTAAGTCGGCACTGTGCCTTTTGTATTAAATTTGGATGCAATTTCTGTGTTTCATCGTCAATAAGAAGGTCCAGGGTATACAGTATACCTGAAGTGAAGCATCGGAATCTAAAACTGGACTCACAAGAGAGCTTCAAATCATAGACAGTTAGAGTGTCAGTCTTCTTGTACTTATGTCGTCATTGTGCCTTTTGTATTAAATTCGGATGCAATCTCTGTGTTTCATCGTCAATAAGAAGGTCCAAGGTATACAGTAAACCTGAAGCGAAGCATCGGAATCTAAAACTGCACTCACAGGAGAGGGTCACATCATAGAAAATTAGAGTGTCAGTCCTCTTGTACTTAGGTCGGCATTGTGCCTTTTGTATTAAGTTCGGATGCAATTTCTGTGTTACATCGTCAATAAGAAGGTCCAAGGGATACAGTAAACCTGAAGTGAAGCATCGGAATCTAAAACTGGACTCACAGGAGAGGTTCAAATCATAGAAAGTTAGAGGGTCAGTCATCTTGTACTTAAGTCGGCATTATGCCTTTTGTATTAAATTCGGACGCTATTTCTGTATTTCATCGTCAATAAGAAGGTCCAAGGTATACAGTAAACCTGAAGTGAAGCATCCGAATCTAAAACTGGACTCACAGGAGAGGTTCAAATCATAGAAAGTTAGAGTGTCAGTCCTCTTGTACTTAAGTCGGCATTGTGCCTTTTGTTTTAAATTCGGATGCAATTTCTGTGTTTCATCGTCAATAAGAAGGTCCAAGGTATACAGTAAACCTGAAGTGAAGCATCGGAATCTAAAACTGGACTCACAGGAGAGGTTCAAATAATAGAAAGTTAGAGTGTCAGTCCTCTTGTACTTATGTCGTCATTGTGCCTTTTGTATTAAATTCGGATGCAATTTCTGTGTTTCATCGTCAATAAGAAGGTCCAAGGTATACAGTAAACCTGAAGTGAAACATCGGATTCTAAAACTGCACTCACAGGAGAGGTTCAAATCATAGAAAGTTAGAGTGTCAGTCCTCTTGTACTTAAGTCGGCATTGTGCCTTTTGTATTAAAATCGGATGCAATTTCTGTGTTACATCGTCAATAAGAATGTCCAAGGGATACAGTAAACCTGAAGTGAAGCATCGGAAGCTAAAACTGGACTCACAGGAGAGGTTCAAATCATAGATAGTTAGAGGGTCAGTCATCTTGTACTTAAGTCGGCATTGTGCCTTTTGTATTAAATTCGGATGCTATTTCTGTATTTCATCGTCAATAAGAAGGTCCGAGGTATACAGTAAACCTGAAGTGAAGCATCGGAATCTAAAACTGGACTCACAGGAGAGGTTCAAATCATATAAAGTTAGTGTCAGTCCTCTTGTACTTATGTCGTCATTGTGCCTTTTGTATTAAATTCGGATGCAATTTCGTGGGTTTCATCGTCAATAAGAAGGTCCAAGGTATACAGTAAACCTCACTCACAGGAGAGGTTCAAATCATAGAAAGTTAGAGTGTCAGTCCTCTTGTACTGAAGTCGGCATAGTGCCTTTTGTATTAAATTCGGATGCAATTTCTGTGTTACATCGTCAAAAGAAGGTCCAAGGGATACAGTAAACCTGAAGTGAAGCATCGGAATCTAAAACTGGACGCACAGGAGAGGTTCAAATCACAGAAAGTTAGAGGGTCAGTCATCTTGTACTTAAGTCGGCATTGTGCCTTTTGTATTAAATTCGGATGCAATTTCTGTATTTCATCGTCAATAAGAAGGTCCAAGGTATACAGTAAACCTGATGTCAAGCATCGGAATCTAAAACTGGACTCACAGGATGGTTCAAATCATAGAAAGTTAGAGTGTCAGTCCTCTTGTACCTAAGTCGGCATTGTGCCTTTAGTTTTAAATTCGAATGCAATTTCTGTGTTTCATCGTCAATAAGAAGGGCCAAGGGATACAGTAAACTTGAAGTGAGGCATCGGAATCTAAAACTGGACTCACAGCAGAGGTTCATAATATGGAAAGTTGGAGTGTCAACCCTCTTGTGCTTAAGTCGGCATTGTGCCTTTTGTATTAAATTCGGATGCAAATTCTGTGTTTCATCGTCAATAAGAAGGCCCAAGGGATACAGTAAAACTGTAGTGAAGCAACGGAATCTAAAACTGGACTCAAAGGAGAGGTTCAAATCCTTGAATGTTAACGTGTCAGTCCTCTTTTACTTAAGTCCGCATTGTGCCTTTTGTATTAAATACGGATGCAATTTCTGTGTTTCATCGTCAACAAGAAGGTCCAAGGGATACAGTAAACCTCAAGTGAAGCATTGGAATCTAAGACTTGTCTCACTGGAAAGGATCAAAACATAGACAGTAAGAAGAGTCAGTCTTCTTGTACTTAAGTCGGCATTGTGCCTTTTGTATTAAATTCGGATGCAAATTCTGTGTTTCATCGTCAATAAGAAGGTCCAAGGTATACAGTAAACCTGAAGTGAAGCATCGGAATCTAAAACTGGACTCACAGGAGACGTTTAAATCATAGAAAGTTAGAGTGTTAGTACTCTTGTACTTAAGTCGGCACTGTGCCTTTTGTATTAAATTTGGATTCAATTTCTGTGTTTCATCGTCAATAAGAAGGTCCAGGGTATACAGTATACCTGAAGTGAAGCATCGGAATCTAAAACTGGACTCACAAGAGAGCTTCAAATCATAGACAGTTAGAGTGTCAGTCTTCTTGTACTTATGTCGTCATTGTGCCTTTTGTATTAAATTCGGATGCAATCTCTGTGTTTCATCGTCAATAAGAAGGTCCAAGGTATACAGTAAACCTGAAGCGAAGCATCGGAATCTAAAACTGCACTCACAGGAGAGGGTCACATCATAGAAAATTAGAGTGTCAGTCCTCTTGTACTTAGGTCGGCATTGTGCCTTTTGTATTAAGTTCGGATGCAATTTCTGTGTTACATCGTCAATAAGAAGGTCCAAGGGATACAGTAAACCTGAAGTGAAGCATCGGAATCTAAAACTGGACTCACAGGAGAGGTTCAAATCATAGAAAGTTAGAGGGTCAGTCATCTTGTACTTAAGTCGGCATTATGCCTTTTGTATTAAATTCGGACGCTATTTCTGTATTTCATCGTCAATAAGAAGGTCCAAGGTATACAGTAAACCTGAAGTGAAGCATCCGAATCTAAAACTGGACTCACAGGAGAGGTTCAAATCATAGAAAGTTAGAGTGTCAGTCCTCTTGTACTTAAGTCGGCATTGTGCCTTTTGTTTTAAATTCGGATGCAATTTCTGTGTTTCATCGTCAATAAGAAGGTCCAAGGTATACAGTAAACCTGAAGTGAAGCATCGGAATCTAAAACTGGACTCACAGGAGAGGTTCAAATAATAGAAAGTTAGAGTGTCAGTCCTCTTGTACTTATGTCGTCATTGTGCCTTTTGTATTAAATTCGGATGCAATTTCTGTGTTTCATCGTCAATAAGAAGGTCCAAGGTATACAGTAAACCTGAAGTGAAACATCGGAATCTAAAACTGCACTCACAGGAGAGGTTCAAATCATAGAAAGTTAGAGTGTCAGTCCTCTTGTACTTAAGTCGGCATTGTGCCTTTTGTATTAAAATCGGATGCAATTTCTGTGTTACATCGTCAATAAGAATGTCCAAGGGATACAGTAAACCTGAAGTGAAGCATCGGAAGCTAAAACTGGACTCACAGGAGAGGTTCAAATCATAGATAGTTAGAGGGTCAGTCATCTTGTACTTAAGTCGGCATTGTGCCTTTTGTATTAAATTCGGATGCTATTTCTGTATTTCATCGTCAATAAGAAGGTCCGAGGTATACAGTAAACCTGAAGTGAAGCATCGGAATCTAAAACTGGACTCACAGGAGAGGTTCAAATCATATAAAGTTAGTGTCAGTCCTCTTGTACTTATGTCGTCATTGTGCCTTTTGTATTAAATTCGGATGCAATTTCGTGGGTTTCATCGTCAATAAGAAGGTCCAAGGTATACAGTAAACCTCACTCACAGGAGAGGTTCAAATCATAGAAAGTTAGAGTGTCAGTCCTCTTGTACTGAAGTCGGCATAGTGCCTTTTGTATTAAATTCGGATGCAATTTCTGTGTTACATCGTCAAAAGAAGGTCCAAGGGATACAGTAAACCTGAAGTGAAGCATCGGAATCTAAAACTGGACGCACAGGAGAGGTTCAAATCATAGAAAGTTAGAGGGTCAGTCATCTTGTACTTAAGTCGGCATTGTGCCTTTTGTATTAAATTCGGATGCAATTTCTGTATTTCATCGTCAATAAGAAGGTCCAAGGTATACAGTAAACCTGATGTCAAGCATCGGAATCTAAAACTGGACTCACAGGATGGTTCAAATCATAGAAAGTTAGAGTGTCAGTCCTCTTGTACCTAAGTCGGCATTGTGCCTTTAGTTTTAAATTCGAATGCAATTTCTGTGTTTCATCGTCAATAAGAAGGGCCAAGGGATACAGTAAACTTGAAGTGAGGCATCGGAATCTAAAACTGGACTCACAGCAGAGGTTCATAATATGGAAAGTTGGAGTGTCAACCCTCTTGTGCTTAAGTCGGCATTGTGCCTTTTGTATTAAATTCGGATGCAAATTCTGTGTTTCATCGTCAATAAGAAGGCCCAAGGGATACAGTAAAACTGTAGTGAAGCAACGGAATCTAAAACTGGACTCAAAGGAGAGGTTCAAATCCTTGAATGATAACGTGTCAGTCCTCTTTTACTTAAGTCCGCATTGTGCCTTTTGTATTAAATACGGATGCAATTTCTGTGTTTCATCGTCAACAAGAAGGTCCAAGGGATACAGTAAACCTCAAGTGAAGCATTGGAATCTAAGACTTGTCTCACTGGAAAGGATCAAAACATAGACAGTAAGAAGAGTCAGTCTTCTTGTACTTAAGTCGGCATTGTGCCTTTTGCATTAAATTCGGATGCAATTTCAGTATTTCATCGTCAATAAGAAGGTCCAAGGGATACAATAAACCTGAAGTGAAGCATTGGAATCTAAAACTGGACTCACAGCAGAGGTTCAAATTATAGAAAGTTAGAGTGTCTGTGCTCTTGTACTTAAGTCGGCATTATGCCTATTGTATTATATTGGGATGCAATTTTTGTGATTCATCGTCAATAAGGAGGTCCAAGGGATACAGTGAACCTGAAGTGAAGCATCGGAATCTAAAACTGGATTCACAGGAGATGTTCAGACCATCGAGAGTTAGAGTGTCAGTCCTCTTGTACTTATGTCGGCATTGTGCCTTTTGTATTTAATTCGGATGCAATTTCTGCGTTTCATCGTCAATAAGATGGTCCAAGAGATACAGTAAACCTGAAGTGAAGCATCGGAATCTAAAACTCGACACACAGGAGAGGTTCAAATAATAGGGAGTGAGAGTGTCAGTCCTCTTGTACTTAAGTCGGCATTGTGCCTTTTGAATTTCATTCCGACGAAATATCTGTGCTTCATCGTCAATAAGAAGGTCCAAGGGATACAGTAAACATGAAGTGAAGCAGCGGAATCTAAAACTGGACTCACAAGAGAGGTTCAAATCATAGAAAGTTAGAGTGTCAGTCCTCTCGTACTTAAGTCGGCATTGTGCCTTTAAAATTAAATTCGGATGCAATTTCTGTGTTTCATCGTCAATAAGAAGGTCCAAGGGATGCAGTAAACCTCAAGTGAAGCATCGGAATCTAAATCTGGACACACAGGAGAGGTTCAAATCATAGGGAGTGAGAGTGTCAGTCCTCTTGTACTTAAGTCGGCATTGCGCCTTTTGAATTTTATTCCGACGAAATGTCTGTGCTTCATCGTCAATAAGAAGGTGCAACTGATATAGTAAACCTGAAGTGAAGCATCGGAATCTAAAACTGGACTCACAGGAGAGGTTCAAATCATAGAAAGTTAGAGTGTCAGTCCTCCTTTACTTAAGTGGGCATTGTGCCATTTGTATTAAATTCGGAGACAAATTCTGTGTTTCATCGTCCATAAGAAGGGCAAGAGATACAGTTAACCTGAAATGAAGCATCGGAATCTAAAACTGGACTCACAGCTCAGGTTCAATTTATAAAAAGTTAGAGTGTCAGTCCTCCTGTACTTAAGTCGGCATTGTGCCTTTTGTATTAAATTTTGATGCAATTTCTGTGTTTCATCGTCAATAAGGACGTCCACGGGATACAGTAAACTTGAAGTGAGGCATCGGAATCTAAAACTGGACTCAAAGCAGAGGTTCAAATTATAGAAAGTTAGAGTGTTAGTCCTCATGTGCTTAAGTCGGCATTCTGCCTTTTGTATTAAATTCGGATGCAAATTCTGTGTTTCATCGTTAATAAGAAGGTCCAAGGAATACAGTAAAACTGTAGTGAAGCATCGGAATCTAAAACTGGACTCACAGGAGAGGTTCAAAACATTGATTGTTAAAGTGTCAGTCCTCTTGTATTTATGTCGGCATTGTGCCTTTTGTATTAAATACGGAAGCAATTTCTGTGTTTCATCGTCAATAAGAAGGTCCAAGGGATACAGTAAACCTGAAGTGAAGCATCGGAATCTTAGACTGGTCTCATAGGAGAGGTTCAGAACAAAGACAGTAAGAAGAGTCAGTCTTCTTGTACATAAGTCGGCATTGTGCCTTTTGCGTTAAATTCGGATGCAATATCTGTGCTTCATCGTCAATAAGAAGGTCCAAGGGATACAGTAAACCTGAAGTGAAGCATTGGAATCTAAACTTGGTCTCACAGCAGAGGTTCAAATTATAGAAAGCCAGTGTGCCAGTCCTCTTGTTCTTAAGTCGAAATGGGCCATTTATATTAAATTCGGATGCAAATTCTATGTTTCATCGTCAATAAGAAGGTCCAAGGGATACAGTAAACCTGAGGTGAATCATTGGAATCTAAAACTGGACACACAGGAGAGGTTCAAATCATAGGGTGTGAGAGTGTCAGTCATCTTGTATTTAAGTCGGCATTGTGCATTTTGAATTTAATTCCGATGAAATTTCTGTGCTTCATCGTCAATAAGAAGGTCCAAGGGATGCAGTAAACCTGAAGTGAAGCAGCGGAATCTAAAACTGTACCCACAGGAGAGGTTCAAATCATAGAAAGTTAGAGTGTCAAACCTCTTGTACTGAAGTCGGCTTTGTGCCTTTTGTATTAAATTCGGATGCAATTTCAGTGTTTCATCGTCAATAAGAAGGTCCAAGCTATACAGTAAACCTGAAGTGAAGCATCGGAATCTAAAACTGGACTCACAGGAGAGGTTCAAATCATAGAAAGTTAGAGTGTCAGTCGTCTTGTACTTAAGTCGGCTTTGTGCCTTTTGTATAAAATACGGATGCAATATCTGTGTTTCTTCGTCAATAAGAAGGTTCAAGGGATGCAGTAAACCTGAAGTGAAGCATCGACATCTAAAACGTGACTCACAGGAGGGGTTCAAATCACAAAAAGTTAGAGTGTCAGTCCTCTAGTACTTAAGTCGGCATTGTGCCTTTTATATTAAATTCGGACGCAATTTCTGTGTTCCATCGTCAATAAGAAGGTCCAAGGGATACAGTAAACCTAAAGTGAAGCATCGGAATCTAAACTAGACTCACAGGAGGGGTTCAAATCATAGAAAGTTAGAGTGTCAGTCCTCTTGTACTTAAGTCGACATTGTGCGTTTTGAATTTAATTCGGATGCAATTTCTGTGCTTCATCGACAATAAGAAGGTCCAAGGGATACGGTAAAACTGAAGTGAAGCTTCGGAATCTAATTTTGACTCACAGAAGATGTTCAAATTATAGAAAGTTAGAGTGTCAGTCCTCTTGTACTAAAGACGGCATTGTGCCTTTCGCATTAAATTCGGATGCAATTTCATTGTTTCATCGTCAATAAGCAGGTCCAAGGGATACAGTAAACCTGAAGTGGAGCATCGGAATCTAAAACTGGACTAACAGCAGAGGTTCAAATTTTAGTAAATTAGAGTGTCAGGCCTCTTGTGCTTAAGTCGGCATTGTGCCATTTGCAATATATTCGGATGCAATTTCTGTCTTTCATCGTCAATAAGAAGGTCCAAGGGATACAGTGAACCTGAAGTGAAGCATCGGAATCTAAAACTGGTCACACAGGAGAGGTTCAAATCATAGGGAGTGAGAGTGTCAGTCCTCTTGTGCTTAAGTCGGCATTGTGCCTTTTGAATATAATTCCGATGACATTTCTGTGCTTCATCGTCAATAAGATGGTCCAAGGGATACAGTAAACCTGAGGTGAAACATCGGAATCTAAAACTGGACTCACAGGAGAGGTTCAAATCATAGAAAGTTAGAGTGTCAGTCCTCTTGTACTTATGTCGGCATTGTGCCTTTTGTATTAAATTCGGATGCAATTTCTGTGTTTCATCGTAGATAAGAAGGTGAAAGGGATACAGTAAACCTGAAGTGAAGCATCGGAATCTAAAACTTGACTCACAGGAGAGGTTCAAATCAAAGAAAGTTAGAGTGTCAGTCCTCTTGTACTTAAGTCTGCATTGTGCCTTTTGTATTAAATTCGGATGCAATTTCACTGTTTCATCATCTATAAATGGTTCAAGGGGTACAGTAAACCTGAAGTGAAGCATCGTAATCGAAAACTGGACTAACAGGAGAGGTTCATATCACAGAAAGTTAGAGGGTCAAACCTCTTGTACTTAAGTCGGCTTTGTGCTTTTTGTATTAATTTCGGATGCAATTTTTGTGTTTCATCGTCAATAAGAAGGTCCAAGAGATACAGTTAACCTGAAATGAAGCATCGGAATCTAAAACTGGACTCACAGCAGAGGTTCAAATTATAAAAAGTTAGAGTGTCAGTCCTCTTGTACTTAAGTTGGCATTGTGCCTTTTGTATTAAATTTTGATGCAATTTCTGTGTTTCATCGTCAATAAGGAAGTCCACGGGATACAGTAAACTTGAAGTGAGGCATCGGAATCTAAAACTGGACTCAAAGCAGAGGTTCAAATTATAGAAAGTTAGAGTGTCAGCCCTCTTGTGCTTAAGTCGGCATTGTGCCTTTTGTATTAAATACGGAAGCAATTTCTGTGTTTCATCGTCAATAAGAAGGTCCAAGGGATACAGTAAACCTGAAGTGAAGCATTGGAATCTAAAACTGGTCTCACAGCAGAGGTTCAAATTACAGAAAGCTAGTGTGCCAGTCCTTTTGTTCTTAAGTCGGCATGGGCCATTTATATTAAATTCGGATGCAAATTCTGTGTTTCATCGTCAATAAGTAGGTCCAAGGGATACAGTAAACCTGACGTGAATCATCGGAATCTAAAACTGGACACACAGGAGAGGTTCAAATCATAGGGTGTGAGAGTGTCAGTCATCTTGTATTTAAGTCGGCATTGTGCATTTTGAATTTAATTCCGATGAAATTTCTGTGCTTCATCGTCAATAAGAAGGTCCAAGGGATGCAGTAAACCTGAACTGAAGCAGCGGAATCTAAAACTGGACCCACAGGAGAGGTTCAAATCATATAAAGTTAGAGTGTCAAACCTCTTGTACTTAAGTCGGCATTGTGCCTTTTGTATTAAAGTCGGACGCAATTTCTGTGGTCCATCGTCAATAAGAAGGTCCAAGGGATACAGTAAACCTAAAGTGAAGCATCGGAATCTAAACTAGACTCACAGGAGGGGTTCAAATCATAGAAAGTTAGAGTGTCAGTCCTCTTGTACTTAAGTCGACATTGTGCGTTTTGAATTTAATTCGGATGCAATTTCTGTGCTTCATCGTCAATAAGAAGGTCCAAGGGATACGGTAAAACTGAAGTGGTGCTTCGGAATCTAATTTTGACTCACAGGAGATGTTCAAATTATAGAAACTTAGAGTGTCAGTCCTCTTGTACTTAAGTCGGCATTGTGCCTTTTGCATTAAATTCGGATGCAATTTCATTGTTTCATCGTCAATAAGCAGGTCCAAGGGATACAGTAAACCTGAAGTGGAGCATCGGAATCTAAAACTGGACTAACAGCAGAGGTTCAAATTTTAGTAAATTAGAGTGTCAGGCCTCTTGTGCTTAAGTCGGCATTGTGCCATTTGCAATATATTCGGATGCAATTTCTGACTTTCATCGTCAATAAGAAGGTCCAAGCGATACAGTGAACCTGAAGTGAAGCATCGGAATCTAAAACTGGTCACACAGGAGAGGTTCAAATCATAGGGAGTGAGAGTGTCAGTCCTCTTGTACTTAAGTCGTCATTGTGCCTTTTGAATATAATTCCGATGAAATTTCTGTGCTTCATCGTCAATAAGATGGTCCAAGGGATACAGTAAACCTGAGGTGAAACATCGGAATCTAAAACTGGAAGTCGGCATTGTGCCTTTTGTATTAAATTCGGATGCAATTTCTGTGTTTCATCGTAGATAAGAAGGTCAAAGGAATACAGTAAACCTGAAGTGAAGCATCGGAATCTAAAACTTGACTCACAGGAGAGGTTCAAATCAAAGAAAGTTAGAGTGTCAGTCCTCTTGTACTTAAGTCTGCATTGTGCCTTTTGTAATAAATTCGGATGCAATTTCACTGTTTCATCATCTATAAAAGGTTCAAGGGGTACAGTAAACCTGAAGTGAAGCATCGTAATCTAAAACTGGACTAACAGGAGAGGTTCATATCACAGAAAGTTAGAGGGTCAAACCTCTTGTACTTACTTCGGCATTGTGCATTTTGAATTTAATTCCGATGCAATTTCTGTGCTTCGTCGTCATTAAGAAGGTACAAGGGATACAGTAAATCTGAAGTGAAGCAGCGGAATCTAAAACTGGACTCACAGGAGGGGTTCAAATCATAGAATGTTAAAGTGTCAAACCTCTTGTACTTAAGTCGGCATTGTGCCTTTTGTATTAAATTCGGATGCAATTTCTGTGTTTCATCGTCAATAAGAAGGTCCAAGGGATACAGTAAACCTGAAGTGAAGCATCGGAATCTAAAACTGGACTCGCAGGCGAGGTTCAAATCAAAGAAAGTTAGAGTGTCAGTCCTCTTGTACTTAAGTCGGCATTGTGCCTTTTGTATTAAATTCGGATGCAATTTCTGCGTTTCATCGTCAATAAGAGGGTCCAAGAGATACAGTCAACCTGAAGTGAAGCAGCGGAATCTAAAACTGGACACACAGGAGAGGTTCAAATCATAGGGAGTGAGAGTGTCAATCCTCTTGTACTTAAGTCGGCATTGTGCCTTTTGAATTTTTTTCCGACGAAATTTCTGTGCTTCTTCGTCAATAAGAAGGTCCAAGGGATACAGTAAACCTAAAGTGAAACATCGGAATCTAAGACTGGACTCACAGGAGAGGTCCAAATGATAGAAAGTTAGAGTGTCAGTCGTCTTGTACTTAAGTCGGCATTGTGCCTTCTGTATTAAAATCGGATGCAATTTCTGTGTTTCATCGTCAATAAAAAGGTCCAAGGGATACAGTAAACCTGAAGTGAAGCATCGGAATCTAAAACTGGACTCACAGGAGAGGTTCAAATCATAGAAAGATAGAGTGTCAGTACTCTTGTACTTAAGTCGGCATTGTGCCATTTGTATTAAATTCGGACGCAATTTCTGTGTTTCATCGTCAATAAGAAGGTCCAAGGGATACAGTAATCCTCAAGTGAAGCATCAGAATCTAAAACTGGACTCAAAGGAGAGGTTCAAGTCATAGGAAGTTATAGTGTCAATCCTCTTGTACTTAAGTCGGTATTGTGCGTTTTGAATTTAATTCCGATGCAATTTCAGTGCTTCATCGTCAACAAGAAGGTCCAAGGGATACAGTAAACCTGAAGTGAATCTTCGCAATCTAAATTTGACTCACAGGAGAGGTTCAATTCATAGAAAGTTAGAGTGTCAGTCCTCTTGTACTTAAGTCGGCATTGTGCCATTTGTATTATATTCGGACGCAATTTCTGTGTTTCATCGTCAATAAGAAGGGCCAAGAGATACAGTAAACCTGAAGTGAAGCATCGGAATCTAAAACTGGACTCACAGCAGAGGTTCGAAGTATAGAAAGTTAGAGTGTCAGTCCTCTTGTACTTAAGTCGGCATTGTGCCTTTTGTATTAAATTCGGATGCAATTTCTGTGTTTCATCGTCAATAAGGCGGTCCACAGGATACAGTAAACTTGAAGTGAGGCATCGGAATCTAAAACTGGACTCACAGCAGAGGTTCAAATTATAGAAATTTAGAGTGTCAGTCCTCTTGTGCTTAAGTCGGCATTGTGGCTCTTGTATTAATTTCGGATTCAAATTCTGTGTTTCATCGTCAATAAGAAGGTCCAAGGGATACAGAAAAACTGTAGTGGAGCATCGGAATCTAAAAGTGGACTCACAGGAGAGGTTCAAATCATTGATTGTTAAAGAGTCAGTCCTCTTGTACTTAAGTCGGCATTGTTCTTTTTGTATTAAATTCAGATGCATTTTCTGTGTTTCATCGTCAATAAGAAGGTCTAAGGGATACAGTAAACCTGAAGTGAAGTATCGGAATCTAAGACTGGTCTCATAGGAAAGGTTCAGAACAAAAACAGTAAGAAGAGTCAGTCTTCTTGTACCTAAGTCGGCATTGTGCCTTTTGCATTAACTTCGGATGCAATTTCTGTGTTTCATCATCAATAAGAGGGTCCAAGGGATACTGTAAACCTGAAGTGATGCATCGGAATCTAAAACCGGACTCACTGCAGAGGTTTAAATTATAGAAAGTTAGAGTGTCAGTCCACTTGTACTTAAGTCGGCATTGTGCCTTTTGTATTATAATCGGATGCAATTTCTGTGTTTCCTCGTCAATAAGAAGGTCCAAGGGATACAGTAAACCTGAAGTGAAGCATCGGAATCTAATACTGGACTAACTGGAGAGGTTCAAATCATAGAAAGTTAGAGTGTCAGTCCTCTTGTACTTAAGTCGAAATGGGCCTTTTGCATTAAATTCGGATGCAAATTCTGTGTTTCATCGTCAATAAGAAGGTCCAAGGGATACAGTAAACCTGAAGAGAATCATCGGAATCTAAAACTGGACTCACAGGAGAGGTTCATGTCATAGAAAGTTAGAGTGTCAGTCCTCTTGTACTTATCGGCATAGTGCTTTTGTATTATATTCGGATGCAATTTCTGTGTTTCATCGTCAATAAGAAGGTCCAAGGGATACAGTAAACCTGAAGTGAAGCATCGGAATCTCAAAACTCAACTCACAGGTGAGGTTCAAATCATAGAGAGTTAGTGTGTCAGTCCTCTTGTACTTAAGTCGGCATTGTGCCTTTTGTATTAAGTTCGGATGCAATTTCTGTGTTTCATCGTCAATAAGAAGGTCCAAGGGATACAGTAAATCTTAAGTGAAGCATCGGAATCTTAAACTGGACTCACAGGAGAGGTTTCAATCATAGGAAGTTAGAGTGTCAGTCCTCTTGTACTTAAGTCGCATTTTGCCTTTTGTATTAAATTCGGATGCAATTTCTGAGTTTCATCGTCAATAAGGAGGTCCACGGGATACGGCAAACCTCAAGTGAAGCATCGGAATCTAAAACTGGACTTACAGGAGGGGTTCAAATCATTGAAAATTACAGTGTCAGTCCTTTTGTACTTAAGTCGGCATTGTGCATTTTGAATTTAATTCCGATGCAATTTCTGTGCTTCATCGTCAACAAGAAGGTCCAAGGGATGGGGTAACCTGAAGTGAATCTTCGGAATCTAAATTTGACTCACAGGAGAGGTTCAATTCATAGAATTTTGAGTGTCAGTCCTCTTGTACTTAAGTCGGCATTGTGTCATTTGTATTAAATTCGGGAGCAATTTCTGTGTTTCATCGTCAATAAGAAGGTCCAAGAGATACAGTAAACCTGAAGTGAAGCATCGGAATCTAAAGCTGGACTCACAGCAGAGGTTCAAATTATAGAAAGTTAGAGTGTCAGTCCACTTGTACTTAAGTCGCATTTTGCCTTTTGTATTAAATTCGGATGCAATTTCTGAGTTTCATCGTCAATAAGGAGGTCCACGGGATACAGTAAACCTGAAGTGAGGCATCGGAAACTGAAACTGGACTCACAGCAGAGGTTCAAATGGTTGTAAGTTAGAGTGTTAGTCCACTTGTGCTTAAGTCAGCATTGTGCCTTTTGAATTAAATTCGGATGCAAATTCTGTGTTTCATCGTCAATAAGAAGGTCCAAGGGGTACAGTACAACTATAGTGAAGCATCGGAATCTAAAACTGGACTGACAGGAGAGGTTCAAATCATTGATTGTTAAAGTGTCAGTCCACTTGTACTTTAGTCGGCATTGTGCCTTTTGTATTAAATTCGGATGCAATATCTGTGATTCATCGTCAATAAGAAGGTCCAAGGGATACAGTAAACCTGAAGTTGAGCATCGGAATCTAAGACTGGTCTCATAGGAAAGGATCAGAACAAAGACAGTAATAAGAGTCAGTCTTCTTGTACCTAAGTCGGCATTGTGCCTTTTGCATTAAATTCCGATGCAATTTCTGTGTTTCATCGTCAATAAGACGGTCCAAGGGATACAGTAAACCTGAAGTGAAGCATCGGAATCTAAAACCGGACTCACTGCAGAGGTTCAAATTATAGAAAATTTGAGTGTCAGTCCTCTTGTACTTAAGTCGGCATTGTGCATTTTGTATTATAATTGGATGCAATTTCTGTTGCATCGTCAATAACAAGGTCCAAGGGATACAGTAAACCTGAAGTGAAGCATTGGAATCTAATACTGGACTAACAGGAGAGGTTCAAATCATAGATAGTTAGAGTGTCAGTCCCCTTGTACTTAAGTCGGAATTGGCCTTTTGTATTAAATTCGGATGCAAATTCTGTGTTTCATCGTCAACAAGAAGGTCCAAGGGATACAGTAAACTTGAAGTGAGCCATCGGAATCTAAAACTGGACTCACAGGAGAGGTTCATGTCATAGAAAGTTAGAGTGTCAGTCCTCTTGTACTTAAGTCGGCATTGTGCTTTTGTATTAAATTCGGATGCAATTTCTGTGTTTCATCGTCAATAAGAAGGTCCAAGGGATACAGTAAACCTGAAGTGAAGCATCAGAATCTAAAACTGGACACACAGGAGAGGTTCAAATCATAGGGAGTGAGAGTGTCAGTCCTCTTGTAAATACGTCAGCATTGTGCCTTTTGAATTCAATTCCGATTAAATTTCTGTGCTTCATCGTCAAGAAGAAGGTCCAAGGGATACAGTAAACCTGAAGTGAAGCATCGGAAACCAAAACTGGACTCACAGGAGAGGTTCAAAACATAGGAAGTTAGAGTGTCAGTCCTTTTGTACTTAAGTCGGCAAAGTGCTTTTGTATTAAATTCGGATGCAATTACTGTGTTTAATCGTCAATAAGAATTTCCAAGGGATACAGTAAACCTGAAGTGAAGCATCGAAATCTAAAACTGAACTCACAGGAGAGGTTCAATACATAGAAAGTTAGAGAGTCAGTACTCTTGTACTTAAGTCGGCATTGTGCCTTTTGAATTTAAATCCGATGCAATTTCTATGCCTCATCGTCAATATGAAGGTCCAAGGGATACGGTAAACCTGAAGTGAATCTTCGGAATCTAAATTTACTCACAGTAGGGGTTCAAATCATAGAAAGTTAGTGTCTCAGTCCTCTTGTACTTAAGTCGACATTGTGCCTTTTGTATTAAATCCGGATGCAATTTCTGTGTCTCATCGTCAATTAGGAGGTCCAAGGGATACAGTAAACCTGAAGTGAAGCATCGGAATCTAAAACTGTACTCACAGGAGAGGTTCAAATCATAGAAAGTTAGAGTGTCAGTCCTCTTGTACTTAAGTCGGCATTGTGCCTTTTGTATTTTATTCGGATGCAATTTCTGTGTTTCATCGTCAATAAGAAGGTCCAAGGGATACAGTAAACCTGAAGTGAAACATAGGAGTCTGAAACTAGACTCATAGGAGAGTTTGAAATCATAGAAAGTTAGTGTGTCAGTCCTCTTTTACTTAAGTCGGCATTGTGCCTTTTGAATTTAATACCGATGCAATTTCCGTGCTTCATCGTCAATAACAAGGTCCAAGGGATACAGTAAACCTGAAGTGATGCAACGGAATCTAAAACTTGACACACAGGAGAGGTTCAAATTATAGAAAGTTAGAGTGTCAGGCCTCTTGTACATAATTCGGCATTGTGCCTTTTGTATTAAATTCGGATGCAATTTCTGTGTGTCATCGTCAATAAGAAGGTCCAAGGGATACGGTAAACCTGAAGTGAAGCTTCGGAATGTAAATGTGACTCACAGGAGAGGTTCAAATCATAGAAAGTTAGAGTGTCAGTCCTCTTGTACCTAAGTCGGCATTGTGCCTTTTGTATTAAATTCGGATGCAATTTCTGTGTTTCATCGTCAATAAGAAGGTCCAAGGGATTCAGTAAACCAGAAGTGAAGCATCGGAATCTAAAACTCGACTCACAGAAGAGGTTCAAATAATTGAAAGTTAGAGTGTCAGTCCTCTTGTACTTAAGTCGGCATTGTGCCTTTTGTATTAAATCGGGATGCAATTTCTGTGTTTCAACGTCAATAAGGAGGTCCAAGGGATACAGTAAACCTGAAGTGAAGCATCCGAATCTGAAACTGGACTCACAGGAGAGGTTCAAATCATAGAAAGTTAGAGAGTCAGTCCTCTTGTACCTAAGTCGGCATTGTGCCTTTTATATTTAATTCGGATGCAATTTCTGTGTTTCATCGTCAGTACGAAGGTCCAAGGGATACAGTAAACCTAAAGTGAAGCATTGGAGTCTAAAACTAGACTCACAGGTGTGGTTCAAATCATAGAAAGTTAGCGTGTCAGTCCGCTTTTACTTATGTCGGCATTGTGCCATTTGAATTTTATTCCGATGCAATTTCTGTGCCTCATCGTCAATAAGAAGGTCCAAGGGATACGGTAAACCGGAACTGAATCTTCGGAATCTAAATTTGACTCACAGGAGAGATTCAAATCATAGAAAGTTAGAGTCTCAGTCCTCTTGTACTTAAGGCGGCATTGTGACTTTTGTTTTAAATTCGGTTGCAATTTCTGTGCTTCATCGTCAATAACAAGGTCCAAGGGATACAGTAAACCTGAAGTGGTGCATCGCAATCTAAAACTTGACTCACAGGGGAGTTTCAAATCATAGAAAGTTAGAGTGTCAGTCTTCTTGTACTTACGTCGGCATTGTGCCTTTTGAATTTAATTACGATGCAATTTCTGTGCCTCATCGTCAATAAGAAGGTACAAGGGATACGGTAAACCTGAAGTGAATCTTCGGAATCTAAATTTGACTCACAGGAGAGTTTCAAATCATAGAACGTTTGAGTTTCAGTCCTCTTGTACTTAAGGCGGCATTGTGCCTTTTGTTTTAAATTCGGTTGCAATTTCTGTGTTTCATCGTCAATAAGATGGTCCAAGGGATACAGTAAACCTGAAGTGAAGCATCGGAATCTAAAACTCGACTCACAGCAGAGGTTCAAATAATTGAAAGTTAGAGTGTCAGTCCTATTGTACTTAAGTCGGCATTGTGCCTTTTGTATTAAATCAGGATGCAATTTCAGTGTCTCATCGTCAATTAGGAGGTCAAAGGGATACAGTAAACCTGAAGTGAAGCATCGGAATCTAAAACTGGACTCACAGGAGAGGTTCATATCATAGAAAGTTAGTGAGTCAGTCCTCTTGTACTTAAGTCGGCATTGTGCCTTTTGTATTTAATTCGGATGCAATTTTTGTGTTTCATCGTCAATATGATGGTCCAAGGGATACAGTAAACCTGAAGTGAAGCATTGGAGTCTAAAACTAGACTCACAGGAGTGGTTCAAAACATAGAAAGTTTGCGTGTCAGTACTCTTTTACTTAAGTCGGCATTGTGCCTTTTGTATTAAATTCGGAAGCAATTTCTGTGTTTCATCGTCAATAAGAAGGTCCAAGGGATACAGTAAACCTGAAGTGAAGCATCGGAATCTAAAACTGGTCTCACTGGAAAGGTTTATATCATAGAAAGTTAGAGTGTCAGTCCTCTTGTACTTAAGTCGGCATTGTGCCTTTTGTATTAAAGTCGGATGCAATTTCTATGATTCATCGTCAATAAGAAGGTCCAAGGGATAAAGTAATCCTGAAGTGAAGCATCGGAAACTAAAACTGGTCTCACAGGAAAGGTTCAAAGCAAAGACAGTAAGAAGGGTCAGTCTTTGTGTACTTAAGTCGGCATTGTGCCTTTCGTATTTAATTCCGATGCAATATCTGTGTTTCATCGTCAATAAGTAGGTCCAAGGGATTCAGTAAACCTGAAGTGAAGCAGCGGAATCTAAAACTGGACTCAGAGGAGAGGTTCAAATCACAGAAAGTTAGAGTGCCAAACCTCTTGTACTTAAGTCGGCATTGTGCCGTTTGTATTAATTTCGGATGCTATTTCTGTGTTTCATCGTAAATAAGAAGGTCCAAGGGATACAGTAAACCTGAAGTGAAGCATCTGAATCTAAAACTGGACTCACAGGAGAGGTTCAAATCATAGAAAGTTAGCGTGTCAGTCCTCTCGTACTTAAGTCGGCATTGTGCCTTTTGAATTTAATTCCGATGCAATTTCTGTGCCTCAACGTCAATAAGAAGGTCCAAGGGATACGGTAAACCTGAAGTGAATCTTCGGAATCTAAATTTGACTCATAGGAGAGGTTCAAATCATAGGAAGTTAGAGTCTCAGTCCTCTTGTACTTAAGCCGGCATTGTACCTCTTGTTTTAAATTCGGTTGCAATTTCTGTGTTTCATTGTCAATAAGAAGGTCCAAGGGATACAGTAAACCTAAAGTGAAGCATTGGAGTCTAAAACTAGACTCACAGGTGTGGTTCAAATCATAGAAAGTTAGCGTGTCAGTCCTCTTTTACTTATGTCGGCATTGTGCCATTTGAATTTAATTCCGATGCAATTTCTGTGCCTCATCGTCAATAAGAAGGTCCAAGGGATACGGTAAACCTGAACTGAATCTTCGGAATCTAAATTTGACTCACAGGAGAGATTCAAATCATAGAAAGTTAGAGTCTCAGTCCTCTTGTACTTAAGGCGGCATTGTGCCTTTTGTATTAAATTCGGTTGCAATTTCTGTGTTTCATCGTCAATAAGATGGTCCAAGGGATACAGTAAACCAGAAGTGATGCAACGGAATCTAAAACTTGACACACAGGAGAGGTTCAAATCATAGAAAGTTAGAGTGTCTGTCCTCTTGTACTT
Organism: Schistocerca americana; assembly: GCF_021461395.2. NCBI lineage: Eukaryota > Metazoa > Arthropoda > Insecta > Orthoptera > Acrididae > Schistocerca > Schistocerca americana. The sequence continues at coordinate 86,956,747 of NC_060121.1, forward strand.
AGGTCGGCATTGTGCCTTTTGAATTTAATTCCGATGCAATTTCTGTGCTCCATCGTCAATAAGAAGGTCCAAGTGATACGGTAAACCTGAAGTGAAGCTTCGGAAACTAAATTTGACTCACACGAGCGGTTCAAATCATAGAAAGTTAGAGTGTTAGTACCCTTGTACTTAAGTCGGCATTGTGAGATTTGTATTAAATTCGGATGCAATTTCTGTGTTTCATCGTCAATAAGAAGGTCCAAGGGATACAGTAAACCTGAAGTGAAGCATTTGAGTCTAAAACTAGACTCACAGGAGAGTTTGAAATCATAGAAAGTTAGTGTGTCAGTCCTCTTTTAATTAAGTCGGCAGTGTTACTTTAGAATTTAATTCCGATGCAATTTCTGTGCTTCATCGTCAATAACAAGGTCCAAGGGATACAGTAAACCTGAAGTGATGGATCGGAATCTAAAACTTGACACACAATAGAGGTTCAAATCATAGAAAGTTAGAGTGTCAGTCCTCTTGTACTTAAGTCGGCATTGTGCCTTTTGTATTAAATTCGGATGCAATTTCTGTGTTTCATCGTCAATAAGAAGGTCCAAGGGATACGGTAAACCTAAAGTGAAGCTTCGGAATCTAAATTTGACTCACAGGAGAGATTCCAATTATAGAAAGTTAGTGTCTGAGTCCTATTGTACTTAAGGCGGCATTGTGCCTTTTGTATTAAATCCGGATGCAATTTCTGTGTTTCATCGTCAATAAGGAGGTCCAAGGGATACAGTAAACGTGAAGTGAAGCATCGGAATCTAAAACTTGACTCACAGGAGAGTTTCAAATCATAGAAAGTTAGAGTGTCAGTCTTCTTGTACTTACGTCGGCATTGTGCCTTTTGAATTTAATTCCGATGCAATTTCTGTGCCTCATCGTCAATAAGAAGGTACAAGGGAGACGGTAAAACTGAAGTGAATCTTCGGAATCTAAATTTGACTCACAGGAGAGATTCAATTCATAGAAAGTTGGAGTCTCAGTCCTCTTGTACTTAAGGCGGCATTGTGCCTTTTGTTTTAAATTCGGTTGCAATTTCTGTGTTTCATCGTCAATAAGATGGTCCAAGGGATACAGTAAACCTGAAGTGAAGCATCGGAATCTAAAACTGGACTCACAGGAGAGGTTCAAATCATAGAAATGTAGTGAGTCAGTCCTCTTGTACTTAAGTCGGCATTGTGCCTTTTGTATTTAATTCGGATGCAATTTTTGTGTTTCATCGGCAATAAGAAGGTCCAAGGGATACAGTAAACCTGAAGTGAAGCATTAGAGTCTAAAACTAGACTCACAGGAGTGGTTCAAAACATAGAAAGTTTGCGTGTCAGTCCTCTTTTACTTAAGTCGGCATTGTGCCTTTTGTATTAAATTCGGATGCAATTTCTGTGTTTCATCGTCATATAGAAGGTCCAAGGGATACAGTAAACCTGAAGTGAAGCATCGGAATCACAAACTGGACTCACTGGAAAGGTTCATATCATAGAAAGTTAGGGTGTCAGTCCTCTTGTACTTAAGTCGGCATTGTGCCTTTTGTATTAAAGTCGGATGCAATTTCTGTGATTCATCGTCAATAAGAAGGTCCAAGGGATAAAGTAATCCCAAAGTGAAGCATCGGAAACTAAAACTGTTCTCACAGGAAAGGTTTAAAACAAAGACAGTATGAAGGGTCAGTCTTCGTGTACTTAAGTCGGCATTGTGTCTTTCGTATTTAATTCCGATGCAATATCTGTGTTTCATCGCCAATAAGAAGGTCCAAGGGATTCAGTAAACCTGAAGTGAAGCAGCGGAATCTAAAACTGGACTCAGAGGTGAGGTTCAAATCACAGAAAGTTAGAGTGCCAAACCTCTTGTACTTAAGTCGGCATTGTGCCTTTTGTATTAATTTCGGATGCTATTTCTGTGTTTCATCGTCAATAGGAAGGTCCACAGGGATACAGTAAACCTGAAGTGAAGCATCGGAATCTAAAACTCGACTCACAGGAGTGGTTCAAATCATAGAAAATTAGCGTGTCAGTCCTCTCGTACTTAAGTCGGCATTGTGCCTTTTGAATTTAATTCCGATGCAATTTCTGGGCCTCATCGTCCAAGGGATACGGTAAACCTGAAGTGAATCTTCGGAATCTAAATTTGACTCACAGGAGAGGTTCAAATCATAGGAAGTTAGAGTCTCAGTCCTCTTGTACTTAAGCCGGCATTGTACCTCTTGTTTTAAATTCGGTTGCAATTTCTGTGTTTTATTGTCAATAAGATGGTCCAAGGGATACAGTAAACCTGAAGTGAAGCATCGGAATCTGAAACTCGACTCACAGCAGTGGTTCAAATAATTGAAAGTTAGAGTGTCAGTCCTCTTGTACTTAAGTCAGCATTGTGCCTTTTGTATCATATCCGGATGCAATTTCTGTGTCTCATCGTCAATTAGGAGGTCCAAGGGATACAGTAAACCTGAAGTGAAGCATCGGAATCTAAAACTGGACTCACAGGAGAGGTTCAAATCATAGAAAGTTAGAGAGTCAGTCCTCTTGTACTTAAATCGGCATTGTGCCTTTTGTATTAAATTCGGATGCAATATCTGTGTTTCATCGTCAATAAGAAGGTCCAAGGGATACAGTAAACCTGAAGTGAAGCATTGGAGTCTAAAACTAGACTCACAGGAGAGTTTGAAATCATAGAAAGTTAGCGTGTCAGTCCTCTTTTACATAAGTCGGCATTGTTCCTTTAGAATTTAATTCCGATGCAATTTCTGTGCTTCATCGTCAATAACAAGGTCCAAGGGATACAGTAAACCTGAAGTGATGCATCGGAATCTAAAACTTGACACACAGGAGAGGTTCAAATCATAGAAAGTTAGAGTGTCAGTCCTCTTGTACTTCAGTCGGCATTGTGCCTTTTGTATTAAATTCGGATGCAATTTCTGTGTTTCATCGTCAATAAGAAGGTCCAAGGGATACAGTTAACCTGAAGTGAAGCATCGGAATCTAAAACTCGACTCACAGAAGAGGTTCAAATAATTGGTAGTTAGAGTGTCAGTCCTCTTTTACTTAAGTCGGCATTGTGCATTTCGTATTAATTCGGATGCAATTTCTACGTTTCATCGTCAATAAGGAGGTCCAAGGGATACAGTAAAACTGAAGTGAAGCATCGGAATCTAAAACTGGACTCACAGGAGAGGTTCAAACCATAGAAAGTTAGAGAGTCAGTTCTCTTGTACTGAAGTCGGCATTGTGCCTTTTGTATTAAATTTGGATGCAATTTCTTTGTTTCATCGTCAATAAGAAGGTCCAAGGAATGCAGTAAACCTGAAGTGAAGCATCGGAATCAAAAACTCGACTCACAGCAGAGGTTCATATAATTGAAAGTTAGAGTGTCAGTCCTCTTGTTCTTAAGTCAGCATTGTGCCTTTTGTATTAAATTCGGATGCAATTTCTAAGTTTCATCGTCAATAAGAAGGTCCAAGGGATACAGTAAACCTGATGTGAAGCATTGGAGTCTAAAACTAGACTCACAGGAGTGGTTCAAAACATAGAAAGTTTGCGTGTCAGTCCTCTTCTACTTAAGTCGGCATTGTGCCATTTGAATTTAATTCCGATGCAATTTCTGTGCTTCATCGTCAATAACAAGGTCCAAGGGATACAGCAAACCTGAAGTGAAGCATCGGAATCTAAAACGTGACTCACGGGAGAGGTTCATATTATAGAGAGTTAGAGTGTCAGTCCTCCTGTACATAAGTCGGCATTGTGCCTTTTGTATTAAATTCGGATGCAATTTCTGTGTCTCATCGTCAATTAGGAGGTCCAAGGGATACAGTAAACCTGAAGTGAAGCATCGGAATCTAAAACTGTACTCACAGGAGAGGTTCAAGTCATAGAAAGTTAGAGAGTCAGTCCTCTTGTACTTAAGTCGGCATTGTGCCTTTTGTATTTAATTCGGATGCAATTTCTGTGTTTCATCGTCAATAAGAAGGTCCAAGGGATACAGTAAACCTGAAGTGAAGCATTGGAGTCTAAAACTAGACTCACAGGAGAGTTTTAAATCATAGAAAGTTAGCGTGTCAGTCCTCTTTTACTTAAGTCGGCAGTGTTACTTTAGAATTTAGTTCCGATGCAATTTCTGTGCTTCATCGTCAATAACAAGGTCCAAGGGATACAGTAAACCTGAAGTGATGCATCGGAATCTAAAACTTGACACACAGGAGAGGTTCAAATCATAGAAAGTTAGAGTGTCAGTCCTCTTGTACTTAAGTCGGCATTGTGCCTTTTGAATTTAATTCCGATGCTATTTCTGTGCCTCATCGTCAATAAGAAGGTACAAGGGATACGGTAAACCTGAAGTGAATCTTCGGAATCTAAATTTGACTCACAGGAGAGATTCAAATCATAGAAAGTTAGAGTCTCAGTCCTCTTGTATTTAAGGCGGCATTGTGCCTTTTGTTTTAAATTCGGTTGCAATTTCTGTGTCTCATCGTCAATAAGATGGTCCAAGGGATACACTAAACCTGAAGTGAAGCATCGGAATCTAAAACTCGACTCACAGCAGAGGTTCAAATAATTGAAAGTTAGAGTGTCAGTCCTCTTGTACTTAAGTCGGCATTGTGCCTTTTGTATTAAATCAGGATGCAATTTCTGTGTCTCATCGTCAATTAGGAGGTCAAAGGGATACAGTAAACCTGAAGTGAAGCAGCGGAATCTAAAACTGGACTCACAGGAGACGTTCAAATCACAGAAAGTTAGAGTGTCAAACCTCTTGTACTTAATTCGGCATTGTGACTTATGTATTAATTTCGGATGCAATTTCTGTGTTTCATCGTCAATAAGAAGGTCCAAGGGATACAGTTAACCTGAAGTGAAGCATCGGAATCTAAGACTGGTCTCACAGGAAAGGTTCAAAGCAAAGACAGTAAGAAGAGTCAGTCTTCTTGTACTTAAGTCGGCATTGTGTCTTTTGTATTAAATTCGGATGCAATTTCGGTGTTTCATCGTCAATAAGAAGGTCCAAGGGATACAGTAAACCTGAAGTGAAGCATCGGAATCTAAAACTGGACTCACAGGAGAGGTTCATATCAAAGAAAGTTAGTGAGTCAGTCCTCTTGTACTTAAGTCGGCATTGTGCCTTTTGTATTTAATTCGGATGCAATTTTTGTGTTTCATCGTCAATAAGAAGGTCCAAGGGATACAGTAAACCTGAAGTGAAGCATTGGAGTCTAAAACTAGACTCACAGGAGTGGTTCAAAACATAGAAAGTTTGCGTGTCAGTACTCTTTTACTTAAGTCGGCATTGTGCCTTTTGTATTAAATTCGGATGCAATTTCTGTGTTTCATCGTCAATAAGAAGGTCCAAGGGATACAGTAAATCTGAAGTGAAGCATCGGAATCTAAAACTGGTCTCACTGGAAAGGTTTATATCATAGAAAGTTAGAGTGTCAGTCCTCTTGTACTTAAGTCGGCATTGTGCCCTTTGTATTAAAGTCGGTTGCAATTTCTGTGATTCATCGTCAATAAGAAGGTCCAAGGGATAAAGTAATCCTGAAGTGAAGCATCGGAAACTAAAACTGGTCTCACAGGAAAGGTTCAAAACAAAGACAGTAAGAAGGGTCAGTCTTTGTGTACTTAAGTCGGCATTGTGCCTTTCGTATTTAATTCCGATGCAATATCTGTGTTTCATCGTCAATAAGAAAGTCCAAGGGATTCAGTAAACCTGAAGTGAAGCAGCGGAATCTAAAACTGGACTCAGAGGAGAGGTTCAAATCACAGAAAGTTAGAGTGCCAAACCTCTTGTACTTAAGTCGGCATTGTGCCGTTTGTATTAATTTCGGATGCTATTTCTGTGTTTCATCGTAAATAAGAAGGTCCAAGGGATACAGTAAACCTGAAGTGAAGCATTGGAGTCTAAAACTAGACTCACAGGTGTGGTTCAAATCATAGAAAGTTAGCGTGTCAGTCCTCTTTTACTTATGTCGGCATTGTGCCATTTGAATTTAATTCCGATGCAATTTCTGTGCCTCATCGTCAATAAGAAGGTCCAAGGGATACGGTAAACCTGAACTGAATCTTCGGAATCTAAATTTGACTCACAGGAGAGATTCAAATCATAGAAAGTTAGAGTCTCAGTCCTCTTGTACTTAAGGCGGCATTGTGCCTTTTGTATTACATTCGGTTGCAATTTCTGTGTTTCATCGTCAATAAGATGGTCCAAGGGATACAGTAAACCAGAAGTGATGCATCGGAATCTAAAACTTGACACACAGGAGAGGTTCAAATCATAGAAAGTTAGAGTGTCTGTCCTCTTGTACTTAGGTCGGCATTGTGCCTTTTGAATTTAATTCCGATGCAATTTCTGTGCTCCATCGTCAATAAGAAGGTCCAAGTGATACGGTAAACCTGAAGTGAAGCTTCGGAAACTAAATTTGACTCACACGAGCGGTTCAAATTATAGGAAGGTAGAGTGTCAGTCCTCTTGTACTTAAGTCGGCATTGTGCCTTTTGTATTAATTCGGATGCAATTTCTACGTTTCATCGTCAATAAGGAGGTCCAAGGGATACAGTAAAACTGAAGTGAAGCATCGGAATCTAAAACTGGACTCACAGGAGAGGTTCAAATCATAGAAAGTTAGAGAGTCAGTTCTCTTGTACTGAAGTCGGCATTGTGCCTTTTGTATTAAATTCGGATACAATTTCTTTGTTTCATCGTCAATAAGAAGGTCCAAGGGATACGGTAAACCTAAAGTGAAGCTTCGGAATCTAAATTTGACTCACGGGAGAGATTCCAATTATAGAAAGTTAGTGTCTGAGTCTTATTGTACTTAAGGCGGCATTGTGCCTTTTGTATTAAATCCGGATGCAATTTCTGTGTTTCATCGTCAATAAGGAGGTCCAAGGGATACAGTAAACGTGAAGTGAAGCATCGGAATCTAAAACTTGACTCACAGGAGAGTTTCAAATCATAGAAAGTTAGAGTGTCAGTCTTCTTGTACTTACGTCGGCATTGTGCCTTTTGAATTTAATTCCGATGCAATTTCTGTGCCTCATCGTCAATAAGAAGGTACAAGGGAGACGGTAAAACTGAAGTGAATCTTCGGAATCTAAATTTGACTCACAGGAGAGATTCAATTCATAGAAAGTTGGAGTCTCAGTCCTCTTGTACTTAAGGCGGCATTGTGCCTTTTGTTTTAAATTCGGTTGCAATTTCTGTGTTTCATCGTCAATAAGATGGTCCAAGGGATACAGTAAACCTGAAGTGAAGCATCGGAATCTAAAACTGGACTCACAGGAGAGGTTCAAATCATAGAAATTTAGTGAGTCAGTCCTCTTGTAATTAAGTCGGCATTGTGCCTTTTGTATTTAATTCGGATGCAATTTTTGTGTTTCATCGGCAATAAGAAGGTCCAAGGGATACAGTAAACCTGAAGTGAAGCAGCGGAATCTAAAACTGGACTCAGAGGTGAGGTTCAAATCACAGAAAGTTAGAGTGCCAAACCTCTTGTACTTAAGTCGGCATTGTGCCTTTTGTATTAATTTCGGATGCTATTTCTGTGTTTCATCGTCAATAAGAAGGTCCAAGGGATACGGTAAACCTAAAGTGAAGCTTCGGAATCTAAATTTGACTCACAGGAGAGATTCCAATTATAGAAAGTTAGTGTCTGAGTCCTATTGTACTTAAGGCGGCAATGTGCCTTTTGTATTAAATCCGGATGCAATTTCTGTGTTTCATCGTCAATAAGGAGGTCCAAGGGATACAGTAAACGTGAAGTGAAGCATCGGAATCTAAAACTTGACTCACAGGAGAGTTTCAAATCATAGAAAGTTAGAGTGTCAGTCTTCTTGTACTTACGTCGGCATTGTGCCTTTTGAATTTAATTCCGATGCAATTTCTGTGCCTCATCGTCAATAAGAAGGTACAAGGGAGACGGTAAACCTGAAGTGAATCTTCGGAATCTAAATTTGACTCACAGGAGAGATTCAAATCATAGAAAGTTGGAGTCTCAGTCCTCTTGTACTTAAGGCGGCAATGTGCCTTTTGTATTAAATCAGGATGCAATTTCTGTGTCTCATCGTCAATTAGGAGGTCAAAGGGATACAGTAAACCTGAATTGAAGCAGCAGAATCTAAAACTGGACTCACAGGAGACGTTCAAATCACAGAAAGTTAGAGTGTCAAACCTCTTGTACTTAAGTCGGCATTGTGACTTATGTATTAATTTCGGATGCAATTTCTGTGTTTCATCGTCAATAAGAAGGTCCAAGGGATACAGTAAACCTGAAGTGAAGCATCGGAATCACAAACTGGACTCACTGGAAAGGTTCATATCATAGAAAGTTAGGGTGTCAGTCCTCTTGTACTTAAGTCGGCATTGTGCCTTTTGTATTAAAGTCGGATGCAATTTCTGTGATTGATCGTCAATAAGAAGGTCCAAGGGATAAAGTAATCCCGAAGTGAAGCATCGGAAACTAAAACTGTTCTCACAGGAAAGGTTTAAAACAAAGACAGTATGAAGGGTCAGTCTTCGTGTACTTAAGTCGGCATTGTGCCTTTCGTATTTAATTCCGATGCAATATCTGTGTTTCATCGTCAATAAGAAGGTCCAAGGGATTCAGTAAACCTGAAGTGAAGCAGCGGAATCTAAAACTGGACTCAGAGGTGAGGTTCAAATCACAGAAAATTAGAGTGCCAAACCTCTTGTACGTAAGTCGGCATTGTGCCTTTTGTATTAACTTCGGATGCTATTTCTGTGTTTCATCGTCAATAAGAAGGTCCAAGGGATACAGTAAACCTGAAGTGAAGCATCGGAATCTGAAACTCGACTCACAGCAGAGGTTCAAATAATTGAAAGTTAGAGTCTCAGTCCACTTGTACTTAAGCCGGCATTGTACCTCTTGTTTTAAATTCGGTTGCAATTTCTGTGTTTCATCGTCAATAAGATGGTCCAAGGGATACAGTAAACCTGAAGTGAAGCATCGGAATCTGAAACTCGACTCACAGCAGAGGTTCAAATAATTGAAAGTTAGAGTGTCAGTCCTCTTGTACTTAAGTCAGCATTGTGCCTTTTGTATTATATCCGGATGCAATTTCTGTGTCTCATCGTCAATTAGGAGGTCCAAGGGATACAGTAAACCTGAAGTGTAGCATCGGAATCTAAAACTGGACTCACAGGAGATGTTCAAATCATAGAATGTTAGAGAGTCAGTCCTCTTGTACTTAAACCGGCATTGTGACTTTTGTATTAAATTCGGATGCAATTTCTGTGTTTCATCGTCAATAAGAAGGTCCAAGGGATACACTAAACCTGATGTGAAGCATTGGAGTCTAAAACTAGACTCACAGGAGAGTTTGAAATCATAGAAAGTTAGCGTGTCAGTCCTCTTTTACTTAAGTCGGCATTGTTCTTTAGAATTTAATTCCGATGCAATTTCTGTGCTTCATCGTCAATAACAAGGTCCAAGGGATACAGTAAACCTGAAGTGATGCATCGGAATCTAAAACTTGACACACAGGAGAGGTTCAAATCATAGAAAGTTAGAGTGTCAGTCCTCTTGTACTTAAGTCGGCATTGTGCCTTTTGTATTAAATTCGGATGCACTTTCTGTGTTTCATCGTCAATAAGAAGGTCCAAGGGATACGGTAAACCTGAAGTGAAGCTTCGGAATCTTAATTTGACTCACAGGAGAGATTCAAATCATAGAAAATTAGAGTGTCAGTCCTCTTGTACTTACGTCGGCATTGTGCCTTTTGAATTTAATTCCGATGCAATTTCTGTGCCTCATCGTCAATAAGAAGGTCCAAGGGATACGGTAAACCTGAAGTGAATCTTCGGAATCTAAATTTGACTCACAGGAGAGATTCAAATCATAGAAAGTTAGAGTCTCAGTCCTCTTGTACTTAAGGCGGCATTGTGCCGTTTGTTTTAAATTCGGTTGCAATTTCTGTGTTTCATCGTCAATAAGATGGTCCAAGGGATACAGTAAACCTGAAGTGAAGCATCGGAATCTAAAACTGGACTCACAGCAGAGGTTCAAAAAATTGAAAGTTAGAGTGTCAGTCCACTTGTACTTAAGTCGGCATTGTGCCTTTTGTGTTAAATCCGGATGCAATTTCTGTGTCTCATCGTCAATTAGGAGGTCCAAGGGATACAGTAAACCTGAAGTGAAGCTGCGGAATCTAAAACTGGACCCACAGGAGAGGTTCAAATAATAGAAAGTTTGAGTGTCAGTCGTCTTGTACTTAAGTCGGCATTGTGCCTCTTGAATTTAATTCCGATGAAATTTCTGTGCCTCATCGTCAATAAGAAGGTCCAAGGGATACGGTAAACCTGAAGTGAATCTTCGGAATCTATATTTGACTCACAGGAGAGGTTCAAATAATTGAAAGTTAGAGTGTCAGTTCTCTTGTACCTAAGTCGGCATTGTGCGTTTGTATTAAATCCGGATGCAATTTCTGTGTTTCTTCGTCAATAGGGAGGTCCAAGGGATACAGTAAAAATGAAGTGAAGATTCGGAATCTAAAACTGGACTCACAGGAGAGGTTCAAATCATACAAAGTTAGAGTGTCAGTCCTTTTGTACTTAAGTCGGCATTGTGCCTTTAGTATTAAATTCGGATGCAATTTTTGTGTTTCATCGTCAATAAGCAGGTCCAAGGGATACAGTAAACCTGAAGTGAAGCATCGGAATCCAAAACTGGACTCACATGATAGGTTCATATCATAGAAAGTTAGACTGTCAGTCCACTTGTACTTAAGTCGGCATTATGCCTTTTGTATTAAAATCGGATTCAATTTCTGTGTTTCATCGTCTATAATTAGGTCCAAGGGATACAGTAAACCTGAAGTGAAGCATCGGAATCTAAAACTGGATTCAGGAGAGGTTCAAATCATAGAAAGTTAGAGAGTCAGTCCTCTTCTACTTAAGTCGGCATTGTGCCTTTTGTATTAAATTCGGATGCAATTTCTGTGTTTCATCGTCAATAAGAAGGTTTAAGAGATACAGTAAACCTGAAGTGAAGCATCGGAGTCTAGAACTGGTTCACAGGAGAGGTTCAAATCATAGAAAGTTAGCGTGTCCGTCCTCTTGTACTTAATTCGGCATTGTGCCTTTTGTATTTCATTCGGATGCAATTTCTGTGTTTCATCGTCAATAAGAAGGTCCAAGGGATACAATAAAACGTGAAGTGAAGCATTGGAGTCCAAAACTAGACTCACAGGAGAGGTTCAAATCATAGAAAGTTAGCGTGTCAGTCCTCTTTTACTGAAGTCGGCATTGTGCCTTTTGAATATAATTCCGATGCCATTTCTGTGCTTCATCGTCAATAACAGGGTCCAAGGGATACAGTAAACCTGAAGTGAAGCGTCGGAATCTAAATCTGGACTCACAGGAGGGATTCATATCATAGAAAGTTAGAGTGTCAGTCCTCTTGTACTTAAGTCGCCGTTGTGCCTTTTGTATTCAATTCGGATGCAATTTCTGTGTTCCATCGTCAATAAGAAGGTCCAAGGGATACAGTAAACCTGAAGTGAAGCATCAGAATCTAAAACTGGACACACAGGAGAGGTTCAAATCATAGGAAGTGAGAATGTCAGTCCTCTTGTACTTAAGTCGGAATTGTGCCTTTGGATTTCAATTCCGTTGCAATTTCTGTGCTTCATCGTCAATATGAAGGTCCAAGGGATACAGTAAACCTGAAGTGAAGCAGCGGATTCTAAAACTGGACTCACAGGAGAGGTTCAATTCATAGAAAGTTAGAGTGTCAGTCCTTGTGAACTTAAGTCGGCATTGTGCCTTTTGTATTAATTTCGGATGCATTTTCTGTGTTTCATCGTCAATAAGAAGGTCCAAGAAATACAGTGAACCTGAAGTCAAGCTTCGGAATCTAAAACTGGTCTCACAGGAAAGGTTCAAAGCAAAGACAGTAAGAAGAGTCAATCTTCTTGTACTCAAGTCGGCATTGTGCCTTTTGTATTTAATTCGGATGCAATTTCTGTGTTACATCGTCAATAAGAAGGTCCAACGGATACAGTAAACCTGAAGTGAAGCATCGGAATCTAAAAGTGGACTCACAGGGAAGGTTCATATCATAGAAAGTTAGTGTGTCAGTTCTTTTGTACTTAAGTCGGCATTGTGCCTTTAGTATTAAATTCGGATGCAATTTCTGTATTTCATCGTCAATAAGAAGGTCCAAGGGATACAGTAAACCTGAAGTGATGCATCGGAATCCAAAACTGGACTCACATGAGAGGTTCATATCATAGAAAGTTAGAGTGTCAGTCCTCTTGTACTTAAGTCGCCGTTGTGCCTTTTGTATTCAATTCGGATCCAATTTCTGTGTTCCATCGTCAATAAGAAGGTCCAACGGATACAGTAAACCTGAAGTGAAGCATCAGAATCTAAAACTGGACACACAGGAGAGGTTCAAATCATAGGAAGTGAGAATGTCAGTCCTCTTGTACTTATGTCGGCATTGTGCCTTTGGATTTCAATTCCGTTGCAATTTCTGTGCTTCATCGTCAATATGAAGGTCCAAGGGATACAGTAAACCTGAAGTGAAGCATCGGAATCTAAAACTGGACTCACAGGAAAGGTTCATATCATAGAAAGTTAGAGTGTCAGTCCTTTTGTACTTAAGTCGGCATTGTGCCTTTAGTATTAAATTCGGATGCATTTTCTGTGTTTCATCGTCAATATGATGTCCAAGGGATACAGTGAACCTGAAGTGAAGCTTCGGAATCTAAAACTGGTCTCACAGGAAAGGTTCAAAGGTAAGACAGTAAGAAGAGTCAGTCTTCTTGTACTCAAGTCGGCATTGTGCCTTTTGTATTTAATTCGAATGCAATTTCTGTGTTTCATCGTCAATAAGGAGGTCCAAGGGATACAGTAAACCAGAAGTGAAGCATCGGAATCTAAAACTGGACTCACAGGAAAGGTTCATATCATAGAAAGTTAGAGTGTCAGTCCTTTTGTACTTAAGTCGGCATTGTGCCTTTAGTATTAAATTCGGATGCAATTTCTGTGTTTCGTCGTCAATAAGAAGGTCCAAGGGATACAGTAAACATGAAGTGAAGCATCGGAGTCTAGAACTGGCTCACAGGAGAGGTTCAAATCATAGAAGGTTAGCGTGTCCGTCCTCTTGTACTTAATTCGGCACTGTGCCTTTTGTATTTCATTCGGTTGCAATTTTTGTGTTTCATCGTTAATAAGAAGGTCCAAGGGATACAGTAAACCTGAAGTGAAGCATTGGAGTCTAAAACTAGACTCACAGGAGAGGTTCAAATCATAGAAAGTTGGCGTGTCAGTCCTCTTTTACTTAAGTCGGCATTGCGCCTTTTTAATTTAATTCCGATGCAATTTCTGTGTTTCATCGTCAATAAGAAGGGCCAAGGGATACAGTAAACCTGACGTGAAGCATCGGAATTTAAAACTGGACACACAGGAGAGATTCAAATCATAGGAAGTGAGAGTGTCAATCCTCTCGTACTTATGTCGGCATTGTGCCTTTGGATTTCAATTCCGTTGCAATTTCTGTGCTTCATCGTCAATATGAAGGTCCAAGGGATACAGAAAACCTGAAGTGAAGCATCGGAATCCAAAACTGGACTTACATGATAGGTTCATATCATAGAAAGTTAGAGTGTCAGTCCTGTTGTACTTAAGTCGGCATTATGACTTTTGTATTAAAATCGGATTCAATTTCTGTGTTTCATCGTCTATAATAAGGTCCAAGGGATACAGTAAACCTGAAGTGAAGCATCGGAATCTAAAATTGGACTCACAGGAGAGGTTCAAATCATAGAAAGTTAGAGAGTCAGTCCTCTTCTACTTAAGTCGGCATTGTGCCTTTTGTATTAAATTCGGATGCAATTTCTGTGTTTCATCGTCAATAAGAAGGTCCAAGGGATACAGTAAACCTGAAGTGAAGCATCGGAGTCTAGAACTGGCTCACAGGAGAGGTTCAAATCATAGAGAGTTAGCGTGTCCGTCCTCTTGTACTTAATTCGGCATTGTGCCTTTTGTATTTCATTCGGATGCAATTTCTGTGTTTCATCGTCAATAAGAAGGTCCAAGGGATACAATAAAACCTGAAGTGAAGCATTGGAGTCTAAAACTAGACTCACAGGAGAGGTTCAAATCATAGAAAGTTAGCGTGTCAGTCCTCTTTTACTTAAGTCGGCATTGTGCCTTTTGAATTTAATACCGATGCAATTTCTGTGCTTCATCGTCAATAACAAGGTCCAAGGGATACAGTAAACCTGAAGTGAAGCATCGGAATCTAAATCTGGACTCACAGGAGGGATTCATATCATAGAAATTTAGAGTGTCAGTCCTCTTTAACTTAAGTCGGCATTGTGCCTTTTGTTTTAAATTACGGATCCAATTTCTGTGTTGCATTGTCAATAAGAAGGTCCAAGGGATACAGTAAACCTGAAGTGAAGCATCGGAATCTAAAACTTGACCCACAGGAGAGGTTCAAATCGTAGAAAGCTTGAGTGTCAGTCCTCTTGAACATAAGGCGGCATTGTGCCTTTTGTATTTAATTCGGATGCAGTTTCTGAGTTTCATCGTCAATAAGAAGGTCCAAGGGATACAGTAAACCTGAAGTGATGTATCGGAATCTAAAACTGGACTCACAGGAAAGGTTCATATCATAGAAAGTTAGAGTGTCAGTCCTCTTGTACTTAAGTCGCCATTGTGCCTTTTGTATTCAATTCGGATGCAATTTCTGTGTTCCATCGTCAATACGAAGGTCCAAGGGATACAGTAAACCTGACGTGAAGCATCGGAATCTAAAACTGGACACACAGGAGAGATTCAAATCATAGGAAGTGAGAGTGTCAGTCCTCTCCTACTTAAGTCGGCATTGTGCCTTTGGAATTCAATTCCGTTGCAATTTCTGGGCTTCATCGTCAATATGAAGGTCCAAGGGATACAGAAAACCTGAAGTGAAGCATCGGAATCCAAAACTGGACTTACATGATAGGTTCATATCATAGAAAGTTAGAGTGTCAGTCCTGTTGTACTTAAGTCGGCATTATGACTTTTGTATTAAAATCGGTTTCAATTTCTGTGTTTCATCGTCTATAATAAGGTCCAAGGGATACAGTAAACCTGAAGTGAAGCATCGGAGTCTAGAACTGGCTCACAGGAGAGGTTCAAATCATAGAGAGTTAGCGTGTCCGTCCTCTTGTACTTAAGTCGGCATTGTGCCTTTAGTATTAAATTCGGATGCATTTTCTGTGTTTCATCGTCAATAAGAAGTCCAAGGGATACAGTGAACCTGAAGTGAAGCATCGGAATCTAAAACTGGACTCACAGGAAAGGTTCATATCATAGAAAGTTAGAGTGTCAGTCCTTTTGTACTTAAGTCGGCATTGTGCCTTTGGTATTAAATTCGGATGCAATTTCTGTGTTTCGTCGTCAACAAGAAGGTCCAAGGGATACAGTAAACCTGAAGTGAAGCATCGGAATCTAAAACTGGACTCACAGCAGAGGTTCAAATAATTGAATGTTAGAGTGTCAGTCCTCTTGTACTTAAGTCGGCATTGTGCCTTTTGTATTTATTTCGGATGCAATTTCTGTGTTTCATCGTCAATAAGGAGGTCCAAATGATACAGTAAACCTGAAGTGAAGCATCGGAATCTAAAACTGGCCTCACAGGAGAGGTTCAAATCATAGAAAGTTAGTGAGTCAGTCCTCTTGTACTTAAGTCTTCATTGTGCCTTTTGTATTTAATTCGGATGCAATTTTTGTGTTTCATCGGCAATAAGAAGGTCCAAGGGATACAGTAAACCTGAAGTGAAGCATTGGAGTCTAAAACTAGACTCGCAGGAGTGGTTCAAAACATAGAAAGTTTGCGTGTCAGTCCTCTTTTACTTAAGTCGGCATTGTGCCTTTTGTATTAAATTCGGATGCAATTTCTGTGTTTCATTGTCAATAAGAAGGCCCAAGGGATACAGTAAACCTGAAGTGAAGCATCGGAATCACAAACTGGACTCACTGGAAAGGTTCATATCATAGAAAGTTAGAGTGTCAGTCCTCTTGTACTTAAGTCGGCATTGTGCCTTTTGTATTAAAGTCGGATGCAATTTCTGTGATTCATCGTCAATAAGATGGTCCAAGGGATAAAGTAATCCCGAAGTGAAGCATCGGAAACTAAAACTGTTCTCACAGGAAAGGTTCAAAACAAAGACAGTAAGAAGGGTCAGTCTTCGTGTACTTAAGTCGGCATTTGGCCTTTCGTATTTAATTCCTATGCAATATCTGTGTTTCATCGTCAATAAGAAGGTCCAAGGGATTCAGTAAACCTGAAGTGAAGCAGTGGAATCTAAAACTGGACTCAGAGGTGAGGTTCAAATCACAGAAAGTGAGAGTGCCAAACCTCTTGTACTTAAGTCGGCATTGTGCCTTTTGTATTAATTTCGGATGCTATTTCTGTGTTTCATCGTCAATAAGATGGTCCAAGGGATACAGTAAACCTGAAGTGAAGCATCGGAATCTAAAACTGGACTCACAGGAGAGGTTCAAAACATAGAAAGTTAGCGTGTCAGTCCACTCGTACTTAAGTCGGCATTGTGCCTTTTGAATTTAATTCCGATGCAATTTCTGTGCCTCATCGTCAATAAGAAGGTCCAAGGGATACGGTAAACCTGAAGTGAATCTTCGGAATCTAAATATGACTCACAGGAGAGGTTCAAATCATAGGAAGTTAGAGTCTCAGTCCTCTTGTACTTAAGCCGGCATTATACCTCTTGTTTTAAATTCGGTTGCAATTTCTGTGTTTCATCGTCAATAAGAAGGTCCAAGGGATACAGTAAACCTGAAGTGAAGCATCGGAATCCAAAACTGGACTCACATGGGGGGTTCATATCATAGAAAGTTAGAGTGTCAGTCCTCTTGTACTTAAGTCGCCATTGTGCCTTTTGTATTCAATTCTGATGCAATTTCTGTGTTTCATCGTCAATAAGAAGGTCCAAGGGATACAGTAAACCTGAAGTGAAGCATCGGAATCTAAAACTGGACTCACAGGAAAGGTTCATATCATAGAAAGTTAGAGTGTCAGTCCTTTTGTACTTAAGTCGGCATTGTGCCTTTAGTATTAAATTCGGATGCATTTTCTGTGTTTCATCGTCAATAAGAAGTCCAAGGGATACAGTGAACCTGAAGTGAAGCTTCGGAATCTAAAACTGGTCTCACAGGAAAGGTTCAAATGTAAGACAGTAAGAAGAGTCAGTCTTCTTGCACTCAAGTCGGCATTGTGCCTTTTGTATTTAATTCGAATGCAATTTCTGTGTTTCATCGTCAATAAGGAGGTCCAAGGGATACAGTAAACTTGAAGTGAAGCATCGGAATCTAAAACTGGACTCACAGGAAAGGTTCTTATCATAGAAAGTTAGAGTGTCAGTCCTTTTGTACTTAAGTCGGCATTGTGCCTTTAGTATTAAATTCGGATGCAATTTCTGTGTTTCGTCGTCAACAAGAAGGTCCAAGGGATACAGTAAACCTGAAGTGAAGCATCGGAATCTAAAACTGGACTCACAGCAGAGGTTCAAATAATTGAATGTTAGAGTGTCAGTCCTCTTGTACTTAAGTCGGCATTGTGCCTTTTGTATTTATTTCGGATGCAATTTCTGTGTTTCATCGTCAATAAGGAGGTCCAAATGATACAGTAAACCTGAAGTGAAGCATCGGAATCTAAAACTGGCCTCACAGGAGAGGTTCAAATCATAGAAAGTTAGTGAGTCAGTCCTCTTGTACTTAAGTCGGCATTGTGCCTTTTGTATTTAATTCGGATGCAATTTTTGTGTTTCATCGGCAATAAGAAGGTCCAAGGGATACAGTAAACCTGAAGTGAAGCATTGGAGTCTAAAACTAGACTCACAGGAGTGGTTCAAAACATAGAAAGTTTGCGTGTCAGTCCTCTTTTACTTAAGTCGGCATTGTGCCTTTTGTATTAAATTCGGATGCAATTTCTGTGTTTCATCGTCAATAAGAAGGCCCAAGGGATACAGTAAACCTGAAGTGAAGCATCGGAATCACAAACTGGACTCACTGGAAAGGTTCATATCATAGAAAGTTAGAGTGTCAGTCCTCTTGTACTTAAGTCGGCATTGTGCCTTTTGTATTAAAGTCGGATGCAATTTCTGTGATTCATCGTCAATAAGATGGTCCAAGGGATAAAGTAATCCCGAAGTGAAGCATCGGAAACTAAAACTGTTCTCACAGGAAAGGTTCAAAACAAAGACAGTAAGAAGGGTCAGTCTTCGTGTACTTAAGTCGGCATTTGGCCTTTCGTATTTAATTCCTATGCAATATCTGTGTTTCATCGTCAATAAGAAGGTCCAAGGGATTCAGTAAACCTGAAGTGAAGCAGCGGAATCTAAAACTGGACTCAGAGGTGAGGTTCAAATCACAGAAAGTGAGAGTGCCAAACTTCTTGTACTTAAGTCGGCATTGTGCCTTTTGTATTAATTTCGGATGCTATTTCTGTGTTTCATCGTCAATAAGAAGGTCCAAGGGATACAGTAAACCTGAAGTGAAGCATCGGAATCTAAAACTGGACTCACAGGAGAGGTTCAAATCATTGAAAGTTAGCGTGTCAGTCCTCTCGTACTTAAGTCGGCATTGTGCCTTTTGAATTTAATTCCGATGCAATTTCTGTGCCTCATCGTCAATAAGAAGGTCCAAGGGATACGGTAAACCTGAAGTGAATCTTCGGAATCTAAATTTGACTCACAGGAGAGGTTCAAATCATAGAAAGTTAGAGTCTCAGTCCTCTCGTACTTAAGGCGGCATTGTGCCGTTTGTTTTAAATTCTGTTGCAATTTCTGTGTTTCATCGTCAATAAGATGGTCCAAGGGATACAGTAAACCTGAAGTGAAGCATCGGAATCTAAAACTGGACTCACAGCAGAGGTTCAAAAAATTGAAAGTTAGAGTGTCAGTCCACTTGTACTTAAGTCGGCATTGTGCCTTTTGTGTTAAATCCGGATGCAATATCTGTGTCTCATCGTCAATTAGGAGGTCCAAGGGATACAGTAAACCTGAAGTGAAGCTGCGGAATCTAAAACTGGACCCACAGGAGATGTTCAAATAATAGAAAATTTGAGTGTCAGTCGTCTTGTACTTACGTCGGCATTGTGCCTTTTGAATTTAATTCCGATGAAATTTCTGTGCCTCATCGTCAATAAGAAGGTCCAAGGGATACGGTAAACCTGAAGTGAATCTTCGGAATCTATATTTGACTCACAGGAGAGGTTCAAATAATTGAAAGTTAGAGTGTCAGTTCTCTTGTACCTAAGTCGGCATTGTGCATTTGTATTAAATCCGGATGCAATTTCTGTGTTTCTTCGTCAATAGGGAGGTCCAAGGGATACAGTAAAAATGAAGTGAAGCTTCGGAATCTAAAACTGGACTCACAAGAGAGGTTAAAATCATACAAAGTTAGAGTGTCAGTCCTTTTGTACTTAAGTCGGCATTGTGCCTTTAGTATTAAATTCGGATGCAATTTCTGTGTTCCATCGTCAATAAGCAGGTCCAAGAGATACAGTAAACCTGAAGTGAAGCATCGGAATCGTAAACTGGACTCACATCATAGGTTCATATCATAGAAAGTTAGATTGTCAGTCCACTTGTACTTAAGTCGGCATTATGCCTTTTGTATTAAAATCGGATTCAATTTCTGTGTTTCATCGTCTATAATAAGGTCCAAGGGATACAGTAAACCTGAAGTGAAGCATCGGAATCTAAAACTGGATTCAGGAGAGGTTCAAATCATAGAAAGTTAGAGAGTCAGTCCTCTTTTACTTAAGTCGGCATTGTGCCTTTTGTATTAAATTCGGATGCAATTTCTGTGTTTCATCGTCAATAAGAAGGTCCAAGGGATACAATAAAACCTGAAGTGAAGCATTGGAGTCTAAAACTAGACTCACAGGAGAGGTTCAAATCATAGAAAGTTAGCGTGTCAGTCCTCTTTTACTGAAGTCGGCATTGTGCCTTTTGAATATAATTACGATGCAATTTCTGTGCTTCATCGTCAATAACAAGGTCCAAGGGATACAGTAAACCTGAAGTAAAGCATCGGAATCTAAATCTGGACTCACATGAGGGATTCATATCATAGAAAGTTAGAGTGTCAGTCATCTTTAACTTAATTCGGCATTGTGCCTTTTGTTTTAAATTCGGATCCAATTTATGTGTTTCATTGTTAATAAGAAGGTCAAAGGGATACAGTAAACCTGAGGTGAAGCATTGGAATCTTAAACTGGAAACACAGGAAATATTCAAATCAAAGAAAGTGAAAGTGTCAGTCGTCTTGTACTTAAGTCGGCATTGTGCCTTTTGCATTCAATTCCGTTGCAATTTCTGTGCTTCATCATCAATAAGAAGGTCCAAGGGATACAGTAAACCTGAAGTGAAGCAGCGGATTCTAAAACTGGACTCACAGGAGAGGTTCAATTCATAGAAGGTTAGAGTGTCAGTCCTTGTGAACTTAAGTCGGCATTGTGCCTTTTGTATTAATTTCGGCTGCATTTTCTGTGTTTCATCGTCAATAAGAAGGTCCAAGGAATACAGTGAACCTGAAGTCAAGCTTCGGAATCTAAAACTGGTCTCACAGGAAAGGTTCAAAACAAAGACAGTGAGAAGAGTCAGTCTTCTTGTACCCAAGTCGGCATTGTGCCTTTTGTATTTAATTAGGATGCAATTTCTGTGTTTCATCGTCAATAAGAAGGTCCAACGGATACAGTAAACCTGAAGTGAAGCATCGGAATCTAAAAGTGGACTCACAGGAAAGGTTCATATCATAGAAAGTTAGTGTGTCAGTTCTTTTGTACTTAAGTCGGCATTGTGCCTTTAGTATTAAATTCGGATGCAATTTCTGTATTTCATCGTCAATAAGAAGGTCCAAGGGATACAGTAAACCTGAAGTGATGCATCGGAATCCAAAACTGGAGTCACATGAGAGGTTCATATCATAGAAAGTTAGAGTGTCAGTCCTCTTGTACTTAAGTCGCCGTTGTGCCTTTTGTATTCAATTCGGATGCAATTTCTGTGTTCCATCGTCAATTAGAAGGTCCAAGGGATACAGTAAACCTGAAGTGAAGCATCAGAATCTAAAACTGGACACACAGGAGAGGTTCAAATCATAGGAATTGAAAATGTCAGTCCTCTTGTACTTAAGTCGGCATTGTGCCTTTGGATTTCAATTCCGTTGCAATTTCTGTGCTTCATCGTCAATATGAAGGTCCAAGGGATACAGTAAACCTGAAGTGAAGCATCGGAAACCAAAACTGGGCTCACGGCAGAGGTTCAAATTATAGAAAGTTAGAGCGTCAGTCCTCATGTACTTAAGTCGGCATTGTGCCTTTTGTATTAAATTCGGATGCAATTTCTGTGATTCATCGTCAATAAGAAGGTCCAAGGGATACAGTAAACCTGAAGTGAAGCATCGGAGTCTAGAACTGGCTCACAGGAGAGGTTCAAATCATAGAAGGTTAGCGTGTCCGTCCTCTTGTACTTAATTCGGCACTGTGCCTTTTGTATTTCATTCGGTTGCAATTTCTGTGTTTCATCGTTAATAAGAAGGTCCAAGGAATGCAGTAAACCTGAAGTGAAGCATTGGAGTCTAAAACTTGACCCACAGGAGAGGTTCAAATCGTAGAAAGCTTGAGTGTCAGTCCTCTTGTACATAAGGCGGCATTGTGCCTTTAGTATTAAATTCGGATGCAGTTTCTGAGTTTCATCGTCAATAAGAAGGTCCAAGGGATACAGTAAACCTGAAGTGAAGTATCGGAATCTAAAACTGGACTCACAGGAAAGGTTCATATCATAGAAAGTTAGAGTGTCAGTCCTCTTGTACTTAAGTCGCCATTGTGCCTTTTGTATTCAATTCGGATGCAATTTCTGTGTTCCATCGTCAATACGAAGGTCCAAGGGATACAGTAAACCTGACGTGAAGCATCGGAATCTAAAACTGGACACACAGGAGAGATTCAAATCATAGGAAGTTAGAGTGTCAGTCCTCTCGTACTTAAGTCGGCATTGTGCCTTTGGAATTCAATTCCGTTGCAATTTCTGTGCTTCATCGTCAATATGAAGGTCCACGGGATAGAGAAAACCTGAAGTGAAGCATCGGAATCCAAAACTGGACTTACATGATATGTTCATATCATAGAAAGTTAGAGTGTCAGTCCTGTTGTACTTAAGTCGGCATTATGACTTTTGTATTAAAATCGGATTCAATTTCTATGTTTCATCGTCTATAATAAGGTCCAAGGGATACAGTAAACCTGAAGTGAAGCATTGGAGTCTAAAACTAGACTCACAGGAGAGGTTCAAATCATAGAAAGTTAGCGTGTCAGTCCTCTTTTACTTAAGTCGGCATTGTGCCTTTTGAATTTAATTCCGATGCAATTTCTGTGCTTCATCGACAATAACAAGGTCCAAGGGATACAGTAAACCTGAAGTGAAGCATCGGAATCTAAATCTGGACACACAGGAGGGATTCATATCATAGAAAGTTAGAGTGTCAGTCCTCTTTAACTTAAGTCGGCATTGTGCCTTTTGTTTTAAATTCGGATCCAATTTCTGTGTTGCATTGTCAATAAGAAGGTCCAAGGGATACAGTAAACCTGAAGTGAAGCATTGGAATCTTAAACTGGACACACAGGAAATGTTCAAATCATAGAAAGTGAGAGTGTCAGTCCTCTTGTACTTAAGTCGGCATTGTGCCTTTTGAATTCAATTCCGTTGCAATTTCTGTGCTTCATCATCAATAAGGACGTCCAAGGGATACAGTAAACCTGAAGTGAAGCAGCGGATTCTAAAACTGGACTCACAGGAGAGGTTCAAATCATAGAAAGTTAGAGTGTCAGTCCTTTTGTACTTAAGTCGGCATTGTGCCTTTTGCATTAATTTCGGATGCATTTTCTGTGTTTCATCGTCAATAAGAAGTCCAAGGGATACAGTGAACGTGAAGTGTAGCTTCGGAATCTAAAACTGGACTCACAGGAAAGGTTCAAAGGAAAGACAGTAAGAAGGGTCAGTCTTCTTGTACTCAAGTCGGCATTGTGCCTTTTGTATTTAATTCGGATGCAATTTCTGTGTTTCATCGTCAATAAGAAGGTCCAAGGGAAACAATAAACCTGAAGTGAAGCATCGGAATCTAAAACTGGACTCACAGGAAAGGTTCATATCATAGAAAGTTAGAGTGTCAGTCCTTTTGTACTTAAGTCTGCATTGTGCCTTTTGCATTAATTTCGGATGCATTTTCTGTGTTTCATCGTCAATAAGAAGTCCAAGGGATACAGTGAACCTGAAGAGTAGCTTCGGAATCTAAAACTGGTCTCACAGGAAAGGTTCAAAGGAAAGACAGTAAGAAGAGTCAGTCTTCTTGTACTCAAGTCGGCATTGTGCCTTTTGTATTTAATTCGGATGCAATTTCTGTGTTTCATCGTCAATAAGAAGGTCCAAGGGATACTGTAAACCTGAAGTGAAGCATCGGAATCTAAAACTGGACTCACAGGAAAGGATCATATCATAGTAAGTTAGAGTGTCAGTCCTTTTGTACTTAAGTCGGCATTGTGCCTTTAGTATTAAATTCGGATGCAATTTCTGTGTTTCATCGTCAATAAGAAGGTCCAAGGGATACAGTAAACCTGAAGTGAAGCATCGGAATCCAAAACTGGACTCACATGAGAGGTTCATATCATAGAAAGTTAGAGTGTCAGTCCTCTTGTACGTAAGTCGCCATTGTGCCTTTTGTATTCAATTCGGATGCAATTTCTGTGTTCCATCGTCAATACGAAGGTCCAAGGGATACAGTAAACCTGACGTGAAGCATCGGAATCTAAAACTGGACACACAGGAGAGATTCAAATCATAGGAGGTGAGAGTGTCAGTCCACTCGTACTTAAGTCGGCATTGTGCCTTTGGAATTCAATTCCGTTGCAATTTCTGTGCTTCATCGTCAATATGAAGGTCCAAGGGATACAGTAAACCTGAAGTGAAGCATCTGAATCTAAAACTGGACTCACGGCAGAGGTTCAATCTATAGAAAGTTAGAGTGTCAGTCCTCTTGTACTTAAGTCGGCATTGTGCCTTTTGTATTAAATTCGGATGCAATTTCTGTGATTCATCGTCAATAAGAAGGTCCAAGGGATACAGTAAACCTGAAGTGAAGCATCGGAGTCTAGAACTGGCTCACAGGAGAGGTTCAAATCATAGAAAGTTAGCGTGTCCGTTCTCTTGTACTTAATTCGGCATTGTGCCTTTTGTATTTCATTCGGATGCAATTTCTGTGTTTCATCGTCAATAAGAAGGTCCAAGGGATACAGTAAACCTGAAGTGAAGCATTGGAGTCTAAAACTAGACTCACAGGAGAGGTTCAAATCATAGAAAGTTAGCGTGTCAGTCCTCTTTTATTTAAGTCGGCATTGTGCCTTTTGAATTTAATTCCGATGCTTCATCGTCAATAATAAGGTCCAAGGGACACAGTAAACCTGAAGTGAAGCATCGGAATCTAAAACCGGTCTCACAGGAAAGGTTTAAAGCAAAGACAGTAAGCAGAGTCAGTCCTCTTGTACTTAAGTCGGCATAAATGCTTTTCGTATTTCATTCGGATGCAATTTCTGATTCTCAACGTCAATAAGAAGGTCCAAGGGATACAGTAAACCTGAAGTGAAGCATCGGAGATTAAAACTGGACTCACAGGAGAAGTTCAAAAAATAGAAAGTTAATGTGTCAGTCCTCTTGTACTTAAGTCGGCATTGTGCCTTTTGTGTTAAATTCGGATGCAATTTCTGTGTTTCATCGTCAATAAGAAGGTCCAAGGGATACAGTAAAACTGAAGTGAAGCATCGGAATCTAAAACAGGACTTACAGGAGAGGTTCAAATAATTGAAAGGTAAAGTGTCAGTCCTCTTGTACTTAAGTCGGCATTGTGCCTTTTGTATTAAATTCGGATGCAATTTCTGTGTTTCGTCGTCAATACGAAGTTCCAAGGGACTACAGTAAACCTGAAGAGAAGCATCACAATCTAAAACTGGACTCACAGGAGAGGTTCAAATCATATGAAGTGAGACTGTCAGTCCTATTGTACTTAAGTCGGCATTGTGCCTTTTGTATTAAATTCGATTCAATTCCGGTGTTTCATCGTCAATAAGAAGGTCCAAGGGATACAGTAAACCTGAAGTGAAGCATCGGGATCTAAGACTGGTCTCACAGGAAAGGTTCAAAGCAAAGACAGTAAGAAGGGTCAGTCTTCTTGTACTTAAGTCGGCATTGTGCCGTTTGTATTAAATTCGGTTGCAATTTCTGTGTTTCATCGTCAATAAGAAGGTCTAAGGGATACAGTAAACCTGAAGTGAAGCATCGGAATCTAAAACTGGACTCACAGCAGAGGTTCAAATCATAGAAAGTTAGAGTGTCAGTTCTCTTGTACTTATGTCGGCATTGTGCGTTTTGAATTTAATTCCGATGCAATTTCTGTGTTTCATCGTCAATAAGGAGGTCCAAGGGAAACAGTAAACCTGAAGTGAAGCATCGGAATCTAAAATTGGACTCACAGGAGAGGTTCCAATCATAGAATGTTAGAGAGTCAGTCGTCTTGTACTTAAGTCGGCATGGTGCCTTTTGTATTAAATTCGGATGCAATTTCTGTGTTTCATCGTCAATAACAAGGTGCAAGGGATACAGTAAACCTGAAGTGAAGCATCGGAGTCTAAAACTGGACTCACAGGAGAGGTTCAAATCATAGAAAGTTAGCATGTCACTCCTCTTGTACTAAACTCGGCATTGTGCCTTTTGAAATTAATTACGATGCAATTTCGTTGCATCATCGTCAACAAGAAGGTCCAAGGGATACAGAAGACCGGAAGTGAAGCATCGTAATCTAAAACTGGACTCACAGCAGAGTTTCAAATTATAGAAAGGTAGAGTGTCAGTCCTCTTGTACTTAAGTCGGCATTGTGCCTTTTGAATTATATTCGGATGCAATTTCTGAGTTTCAGCGTCAATAAGAAGGTCCAAGGGATACAGTAAAAATGAAGTGAAGCATCGGAATCTAATACTGGACTCACAGGAGAGGTTCATATCATAGAGAGTTAGAGTGTCAGTCCTCTTGTACTTAAGTCGGCATTGTGCCTTTTGTATTGAATTCGGATGCAATTTCTGTGTTTCATCGTAAATAAGAAGGTGCAAGGGATACAGTAAACCTGAAGTGAAGCATCGGAATCTAAAACTGGACTCACAGCCGAGGTTCAAATCATAGAAAGTTATAGTGTCAGTCCTCTTGTACTTAAGACGGCATTGTGGCTTTTGAATTAAATTCGGATGCAATTTCTGTGTTCCATCGTCAATTAGAAGGTCCAAGGTATACAGTAAACCTGAAGTGAAGCATCGGAATCTATGACTGGTCCCACAGGAAAGGTTCTAATCACAGACAGTAAGAAGAGACAGTCTTCTTTTACTTAGGTCGGAGTTCTGCCTTTTGTATAAAATTCGGATGCAATTTCTGTGTTTCATCGTCAATAAGAAGGTCCAAGGGATACAGTAAACCTGAAGTGAAGCATCGGAATCTAAAACTGGACTCACAGGAGTGGTTCAAATCATAGAAAATTAGAGTGTCCGTCCTCTTGTACTTAAGTCGGCATTGTGCCTTTTGTATTAAATTCGGATGCAATTTCTATGTTCCATCGTCAATAAGCAGGTCCAGGGAATACAGTAAACCTGAAGTGAAACATCGGAATCTAAAACTGGACTCACAGGAGAGGTTCAAATCATAGAATGTTAGAGAGTCAGTCCTCTTGTACTTAAGTCGGCTTGGTGCCTTTTGTATTAAATTCGGATGCAAGTTCCGTGTTTCATCGTCAATAAGAAGGTCCAGGGGATACAGTAAACCTTAAGTGAAGCATCGGAGTCTAAAACTGGACTCACAGGAGAGGTTCAAATCATAGAACGTTAGCATGTCAGTCCACTTGTACTTAAGTCGGCATTGTGCCTTTTGAATTTAGTACCGATGCAATTTCTTTGCATCATCGTCAATAAGAAGGTCCAAGGGATACAGTAAACCTGAAGTGAAGCATCGCAATCTAAAACTGGACTCATAGCAGAGGTTCAAATTATAGAAAGTTAGAGTGTCAGTCCACTTGTCTTTAAGTGGGCATTGGGCCTTTTGAATTATATTCGGATGCAATTTCTGTGTTTCATTGTCAATAAGAAGGTCCAAGGGATACAGTAAACCTGAAGTGAAGCATCGGAATCTAATACTGGACGAACAGGAGAGGCTCAAATCATAGAAAGTTAGAGTGTCAGTCCTCTTGTACTTAAGTCGGCATTGTGCCTTTTGTATTGAATTCGGATGCTATTTCTGTGTTTCATCGTCAATAAGAAGGTCCAAGGGATTCAGTAAACCTGAAGTGAAGCATCGGAATCTAAAACTGGACTCTCAACAAAGGTTCATATTATAGTAAGTTAGAGTGTCAGTACTCTTGTACTTAAGTCGGCATTGTGCCTTTTGTATTTATTTCGGATGCAATTTCTGTGTTTCATCGTCAATAAGGAGCTCCAAGGGATACAGTAAACCTGAAGTGAAGCATCGGAATCTGAAACTGGACTCACAGGAGAGGTTCAAATCATAGAATGTTAGAGAGTCAGTCGTCTTGTACTTATGTCGGCATGGTGCCTTTTGTATTAAATTCGGATGCAATTTCTGTGTTTCATCGTCAATAACAAGGTCCAAGGGATACAGTAAACCTGAAGTGAGGGATCGGTGTCTAAAACTGGACTCACAGGAGAGGTTCAAATCATAGAAAGTTAGCATGACACTCCTCTTGTACTTAAGTCGGCATTGTGCCTTTTGAATTTAATTCCGATGCAATTTCTTTCCATCATTGTCAATAAGAAGGTCCAAGGGATACAGTAAACCTGAAGTGAAGCATCGGAATCTAAAACAGGACTCACAGGGGAGGTTCAAATCATAGAAAGTTAGAGAGTCAGTCGTCTTGTACTTCAGTCGGCATTGTGACTTTTGTATTTATTTCGGATGCAATTTCTGTGTTTCATCGTCAATAAGGAGCTCCAAGGGATACAGTAAACCTGAAGTGAAGCGTCGGAATCTAAAACTGGACTCACAGGAGAGGTTCAAATCATAGAATGTTAGAGAGTCAGTCGTCTTGTACTTATGTCGGCATGGTGCCTTTTGTATTAAATTCGGATGCAATTTCTGTGTTTCATCGTCAATAACAAGGTCCAAGGGATACAGTAAACCTGAAGTGAGGGATCGGAGTCTAAAACTGGACTCACAGGAGAGGTTCAAATCATAGAAAGTTAGCATGACACTCCTCTTGTACTTAAGTCGGCATTGTGCCTTTTGAATTTACTTCCGATGCAATTTCTGTGCTTCATCGTCAATAAGAAGGTCCAAGTGATACGGTAAACCTGAAGTGAAGCTTCGGAATCTAAATTTGACACACAGGAGAGTTTCAAAACATAGAAAGTTAGAGTGTCAGTCCTCTTGTACTTAAGGCGGCATTGTGCTTTTTGTATTAAATTCGGATGCAATTTCTGTGTTTCGTTGCAATAAGAAGGTCCAAGGGATACAATAAACTTGAAGTGAAGCATGGGAATCTAAAACTAGACTCACAGCAGAGGTTCAAATCATATAAAGTTAGAGTGTCAGTCTTCTTGTACTTGAGACGGCATTGTGCCTTTTGTATTAAATTCGGAATCAATTTCTATGTTTTATCGTCAATAAGGAGGTCCAAGGGATACAGTAAACTTGA
The DNA here is from genome assembly GCF_021461395.2 of Schistocerca americana. Taxonomy (NCBI): domain Eukaryota; kingdom Metazoa; phylum Arthropoda; class Insecta; order Orthoptera; family Acrididae; genus Schistocerca; species Schistocerca americana. The sequence continues at coordinate 86,985,524 of NC_060121.1, forward strand.
AGTGAAGCATGGGAATCTAAAACTGGACTCACAGGAGAGGTTCAAATCGTAGAAATTTAGAGAGTCAGTCCTTTTGTACTTAAGTCGGCATGGTGCTTTTGTATTAAATTCGGATGCAATTTCTGTGTTTCATCGTCAATAAGAAGGTCCAAGGGATACAGTAAACCAGAAGTGAAGCATCGGAGTCTAAAACTGGACTCACAGGAGGGGTTCAAATCATAGAAAGTTAGCATGTCAGTTCTCTTGTACTTAAGTCGGCATTGTGCCTTTTGAACATAATTCCGATGCGATTTCTTTGCATCATCGTCAATAAGAAGGTCCAAGGGATACAGTAAATGTGAAGTGAAGCATCGGAATCTAAAACTGGACTCACAGCAGAGGTTCAAATTATAGAAAGTTAGAGTGACAATCCACTTGTACTTTAGTCGGCATTGTGCCTTTTGTATTAAATTTGGATGCAATTTTTATGTTCCATCGTCAATAAGCAGGTCCAAGGGATACAGTAAACCTGAAGTGAAGCATCGCAATCTAAAACTGGACTCATAGCAGAGGTTCAAATTATAGAAAGTTAGAGTGTCAGTCCACTTGTACTTAAGTGGGCATTGGGCCTTTTGAATTATATTCGGATGCAATTTCTGTGTTGCATTGTCAATAAGAAGGTCCAAGGTATACAGTAAACCTGAAGTGAAATATCGAAATCTAAAACCGGACTCACAGGCGAGGTTCAAATAATAGAAAGTTAGAGTGTCAGTCCCCTTGTACATACAACGGAATTGTGGGTTTTGAATTAAATTCGGATGCAATTTCTGTGTTTCATTGTCAATAAGAAGGTCCAAGGGATACTGTAAACCTGAAGTGAAGCATCGGAATCTAAAACTGGACTCTCAGGAAAGGTTCATATTATAGAAACTTAGAGTGTCAGTCATCTTGTACTTAAGTCGGCATTGTGCCTTTTGTATTTATTTCGGATTCAATTTCTGTGTTTCATCGTCAATAAGGGGCTCCAAGGGATACAGTAAACCTAAAGTGAAGCATCGGAATCTAAATTTGGACTCACAGGAGAGGCTCAAATCATAGAATGTTAGAGAGTCAGTCGTCTTGTACTTATGTCGACATGGTGCTTTTGTATTAAATTCGGATGCAATTTCTGTGTTTCATCGTCAATAACAAGGTCCAAGGGATACAGTAAACCTGAAGTGAGGGATCGGAGTCTAAAACTGGACTCACAGGAGAGGTTCAAATCATAGAAAGTTAGCATGACACTCCTCTTGTACTTAAGTCGGCATTGTGCCTTTTGAATTTAATTCCGAAGCAATTTCTTTGCATCATCGTCAATAAGAAGGTCCAAGGGATACAGTAAACCTGAAGTGAAGCATCGGAATCTAAAACTGGACTCACAGGAGAGGTTCAAATCATAGAAAGTTAGAGTGTCAGTCCTCTTGTACTTAAGTCGGCATTGTGCCTTTTGAATTTAATTCCGACGCAATTTCTGTGCTTCATATTCAATAAGAAGGTCCAAGTGATACGGTAAACCTGAAGTGAAGCTTCGGAATCTAAATTTGACTCACAGGAGGGGTTCAAAACATAGAAAGTTAGAGTGTCAGTCCTCTTGTACTGAAGTCGGCATTGTGCTTTTTGTATTAAATTCGGATGCAATTACTGTGTTTCGTGTCAATAAGATGGTCCAAGGGAAACAGTAAACCTGAAGCGAAGCATCGGATTCTAAAACTAGACTCACAGCAGTGGGTCAAATCATATAAAGTTACAGTGTCAGTCTTCTTGTACTTAAGACGGCATTGTGCCTTTTGTATTAAATTCGGAATCAATTTCTATGTTTCATCGTCAATAAGAAGGTCCAAGGGATACAGTAAACCTGAAGTGAAGCATCGGAATCTAAAACTGGACTCTCAATAAAGGTTCATATTATAGAAAGTTAGAGTGTCAGTACTCTTGTACTTAAGTCGGCATTGTGCCTTTTGTATTTATTTCGGATGCAATTTCTGTGTTTCATCGTCAATAAGGAGCTCCAAGGGATACAGTAAACCTGAAGTGAAGCATCGGAATCTGAAACTGGACTCACAGGAGAGGTTCAAATCATAGAATGTTAGAGAGTCAGTCGTCTTGTACTTATGTCGGCATGGTGCCTTTTGTATTAAATTCGGATGCAATTTCTGTGTTTCATCGTCAATAACAAGGTCCAAGGGATACAGTAAACCTGAAGTGAGGGATCGGTGTCTAAAACTGGACTCACAGGAGAGGTTCAAATCATAGAAAGTTAGCATGACACTCCTCTTGTACTTAAGTCGGCATTGTGCCTTTTGAATTTAATTCCGATGCAATTTCTTTCCATCATTGTCAATAAGAAGGTCCAAGGGATACAGTAAACCTGAAGTGAAGCATCGGAATCTAAAACAGGACTCACAGGGGAGGTTCAAATCATAGAAAGTTAGAGAGTCAGTCGTCTTGTACTTCAGTCGGCATTGTGACTTTTGTATTTATTTCGGATGCAATTTCTGTGTTTCATCGTCAATAAGGAGCTCCAAGGGATACAGTAAACCTGAAGTGAAGCGTCGGAATCTAAAACTGGACTCACAGGAGAGGTTCAAATCATAGAATGTTAGAGAGTCAGTCGTCTTGTACTTATGTCGGCATGGTGCCTTTTGTATTAAATTCGGATGCAATTTCTGTGTTTCATCGTCAATAACAAGGTCCAAGGGATACAGTAAACCTGAAGTGAGGGATCGGAGTCTAAAACTGGACTCACAGGAGAGGTTCAAATCATAGAAAGTTAGCATGACACTCCTCTTGTACTTAAGTCGGCATTGTGCCTTTTGAATTTAATTCCGATGCAATTTCTGTGCTTCATCGTCAATAAGAAGGTCCAAGTGATACGGTAAACCTGAAGTGAAGCTTCGGAATCTAAATTTGACACACAGGAGAGGTTCAAAACATAGAAAGTTAGAGTGTCAGTCCTCTTGTACTTAAGGCGGCATTGTGCTTTTTGTATTAAATTCGGATGCAATTTCTGTGTTTCGTTGCAATAAGAAGGTCCAAGGGATACAATAAACTTGAAGTGAAGCATGGGAATCTAAAACTAGACTCACAGCAGAGGTTCAAATCATATAAAGTTAGAGTGTCAGTCTTCTTGTACTTGAGACGGCATTGTGCCTTTTGTATTAAATTCGGAATCAATTTCTATGTTTTATCGTCAATAAGGAGGTCCAAGGGATACAGTAAACTTGAAGTGAAGCATGGGAATCTAAAACTGGACTCACAGGAGAGGTTCAAATCGTAGAAATTTAGAGAGTCAGTCCTTTTGTACTTAAGTCGGCATGGTGCTTTTGTATTAAATTCGGATGCAATTTCTGTGTTTCATCGTCAATAAGAAGGTCCAAGGGATACAGTAAACCAGAAGTGAAGCATCGGAGTCTAAAACTGGACTCACAGGAGGGGTTCAAATCATAGAAAGTTAGCATGTCAGTTCTCTTGTACTTAAGTCGGCATTGTGCCTTTTGAACATAATTCCGATGCGATTTCTTTGCATCATCGTCAATAAGAAGGTCCAAGGGATACAGTAAATGTGAAGTGAAGCATCGGAATCTAAAACTGGACTCACAGCAGAGGTTCAAATTATAGAAAGTTAGAGTGACAATCCACTTATACTTTAGTCGGCATTGTGCCTTTTGTATTAAATTTGGATGCAATTTTTATGTTCCATCGTCAATAAGCAGGTCCAAGGGATACAGTAAACCTGAAGTGAAGCATCGCAATCTAAAACTGGACTCATAGCAGAGGTTCAAATTATAGAAAGTTAGAGTGTCAGTCCACTTGTACTTAAGTGGGCATTGGGCCTTTTGAATTATATTCGGATGCAATTTCTGTGTTGCATTGTCAATAAGAAGGTCCAAGGTATACAGTAAACCTGAAGTGAAATATCGAAATCTAAAACCGGACTCAGAGGCGAGGTTCAAATAATAGAAAGTTAGAGTGTCAGTCCCCTTGTACATACAACGGAATTGTGGGTTTTGAATTAAATTCGGATGCAATTTCTGTGTTTCATTGTCAATAAGAAGGTCCAAGGGATACTGTAAACCTGAAGTGAAGCATCGGAATCTAAAACTGGACTCTCAGGAAAGGTTCATATTATAGAAACTTAGAGTGTCAGTCATCTTGTACTTAAGTCGCCATTGTGCCTTTTGTATTTATTTCGGATTCAATTTCTGTGTTTCATCGTCAATAAGGGGCTCCAAGGGATACAGTAAACCTAAAGTGAAGCATCGGAATCTAAAACTGGACTCACAGGAGAGGCTCAAATCATAGAATGTTACAGAGTCAGTCGTCTTGTACTTATGTCGGCATGGTGCTTTTGTATTAAATTCGGATGCAATTTCTGTTTTTCATCGTCAATAACAAGGTCCAAGGGATACAGTAAACCTGAAGTGAGGGATCGGAGTCTAAAACTGGACTCACAGGAGAGGTTCAAATCATAGAAAGTTAGCATGACACTCCTCTTGTACTTAAGTCGGCATTGTGCCTTTTGAATTTAATTCCGAAGCAATTTCTTTGCATCATCGTCAATAAGAAGGTCCAAGGGATACAGTAAACCTGAAGTGAAGCATCGGAATCTAAAACTGGACTCACAGGAGAGGTTCAAATCATAGAAAGTTAGAGTGTCAGTCCTCTTGTACTTAAGTCGGCATTGTGCCTTTTGAATTTAATTCCGACGCAATTTCTGTGCTTCATATTCAATAAGAAGGTCCAAGTGATACGGTAAACCTGAAGTGAAGCTTCGGAATCTAAATTTGACTCACAGGAGGGGTTCAAAACATAGAAAGTTAGAGTGTCAGTCCTCTTGTACTGAAGTCGGCATTGTGCTTTTTGTAATAATTTGGGATGCAATTACTGTGTTTCGTGTCAATAAGATGGTCCAAGGGAAACAGTAAACCTGAAGCGAAGCGTCGGATTCTAAAACTAGACTCACAGCAGTGGGTCAAATCATATAAAGTTACAGTGTCAGTCTTCTTGTACTTAAGACGGCATTGTGCCTTTTGTATTAAATTCGGAATCAATTTCTATGTTTCATCGTCAATAAGAAGGTCCAAGCGATACAGTAAACCTGAAGTGAAGCATGGGAATCTAAAACTGGACTCACAGGAGAAGTTCAAATCATAGAAAGTTAGAGAGTCAGTCCTTTTGTACTTAAGTCGGCATTGTGCCTTTTGAATTCAGTTCCGATGCAATTTCTGTGTTTCATCGTCAATAAGAAGGTCCAAGGGATACAGTAAACCTGTAGTGAAGCATCGGAATCTATATCTGGACTCTCAGGAAAGGTTCATATCATAGAAAGTTAGAGTGTCAGTCCTCTTGTACTTAAGTCGGCTTTGTGCCTTTTGTACTTAATTCGGATGCAATTTCTGTGTTGCATCGTCAATAAGGAGGTCCAAGGGATACAGTAATCCTGACGTGAAGCATCGGAATCTAAAACTGGACTCACAGGAGTGGTTCATATCATAGATATTTAGAGTGTCTGTCCTCTTGTACTTAAGTCATCATTGTGCCTTTTGTATTGAATTCGTATGCTATTTCTGTGTTTCATCGTCAATAAGCAGGTCCAAGGTATACGGTAAACCTGAAGTGAAGCATCGAAATCTAAAACCAGACTCACAGGAGAGGTTCAAATCATAGAAAGTTAGAGTGTCAGTCCTCTTGTACCTAAGACGGAATTGTGGCATTTGAATTAAATTCGGATGCAATTTCTGTGCTTCATCGTCAATTAGAAGGTCCAAGGTATACAGTAAACCTGAAGTGAAGCATCGGAATCTAAAACTGGTCTCACAGGAAAGGCTCTAATCACAGACAAAAAGAAGAGACAGTCCTCTTATACTTCAGTCGGCATTGTGCCTTTTGAATTTAATTCGGATGCAATTTCTGTGTTTCATCGTCAATAAGAAGGTCCAAGGGATACAGTAAACCTGAAGTGAAGCATTGGAATCGAAATCTGGACTCTCAGGAAAGGTTCATATCATGGAAAGTTAGAGTGGCAGTCCTCTTGTACTTAAGTCGGCGTTGTGCCATTTGTATTAAATTCGGATGCAATTTCTGTGTTTCATAGTCAATAAGAAGGTCCAAGTGATACAGTAATTCTGAAGTGAAGCATCGGAATCTAAACCTGGTCTCACAGGAGAGGTCCAAAACAAAGACAGTAAGAAGAGTCTGTCTTCTTTTACTTAAGTCGGCATTGTGCCTTTTGTATAGAATTCGGATGCAATTTCTGTGTTTCATCGTCATTAACAAGGTCCAAGGGATACAGTAAACCTGAAGTGAGGGATCGGAGTCTAAAACTGGACTCACAGGAGAGGGTCAAATCATAGAAAGTTAGCAAGTCACTCCTCTTGTACTTAAGTCGGCATTGTGCCTTTTGAATTTAATTCCGATGCAATTTCTTTGCATCATCCTCAATAAGAAGGTCCAAGGGATACAGTATACCTGAAGTGAAGCATCGGAATCTAAAATTGGACTCACGGGAGAGGTTCAGATCATAGAAAGTTTGAGTGTCAGTCTTCTTGTACATAAGTCGGCCTTGTGCTTTTTTTATTAAATTCGGATGCAATTTCTGTGTTTCGTTGTCAATAAGAAGGTCCAAGGGAAACAGTAAACCTGAAGTGAAGCATCGGATTCTAAAACTAGACTCACAGCAGAGGTTCAAATTACATAAAGTTAGAGTGTCAGTCTTCTTGTACTTAAGTCGGCTTTGTGCCTTTTGTATTAGATTCGGATTCAATTTCTGTGTTTCATCGTCAATAAGGAGGTCCAAGGGATACAGTAAACTTGAAGTGAAGCATCGAAATCTAAAACTGGACTCACAGGAGAGGTTCAAATAATAGAAAGTTAGCATGTCAGTTCTCTTGTACTTAAGTCGGCATTGTGCCTTTTGAATTTAATTCCGATATGATTTCTTCGCATCATTGTCAATAAGAAGGTCCAAGGGATACAGTAAACGTGAAGTGAAGCATCGGAATCTAAAACTGGACTCACAGCAGAGTTTCAAAGTACAGAAAGTTAGAGTGTCAATCCTCTTGTACTTAAGTCGGCATTGTGCCTTTTGAATTAAATTCGGATGTAATTTCTGTGTTTCATCGTCAATAAGAAGGTCCAAGGGATACAGAAAACCTGTAGTGAAGAATCGGAATCTAAATCTGGACTCTCAGGAAAGGTTCATATCATAGAAAGTTAGAGTGTTTGTCCTCTTGTACGTAAGTCGGCATTGTGCCTTTCGTATTTAATTCGGAATGCAATTTCTGTGTTTCATCGTCAATAAGGAGGTCCAAGGGATACAGTAATCCTGACGTGAAGCATCGGAATCTAAGACTGGACTCACAGGAGAGGTTCATATCATAGATATTTAGAGTGTCAGTTCTTTTGTACTTAAGTCGGCATTGTGCCTTTTGTATTGAATTCCGTGCAATTTCTGTGTTTCATCGTCAATAAGAAGGTCCAAGGTATACAGTACACCTGAAGTGAAGCATCGGAATCTAAAACTGGTCTCACAGGAAAGGCTCCAATCACAGACAAAATGAAGAGACAGTCGTCTTGTACTTCAGTCGGCATTGTGCCTCTTGTATTTAATTCGGATGCAATATCTGTGTTTCATCGTCAATAAGAAAGTCCAAGGGATACAGTAAACCTGAAGTGAAGTATCGGAATCTAAATCTGGACTCTCAGGAAAGGTTCATATCATAGACAGTTAGAGTGGCAGTCAACTTGTACTTAAGTCGTCATTGTGCCATTTGTTTTAAATTCGGATGCAATTTCTGTGTTTCATAGTCAATAAGAAGGTCCAAGTGATACAGTAAATCTGAAGTGGAGCATCGGAATCTAACACTGGTCTCACAGGAGAGGTTCAAAACAAAGACAGTAAGAAGAGTCAGACTTCTTTTACTTAAGTTGTCATTGTGCCTTTTGTATAGAATTCGGATGCAATTTCTGTGATTCATCGTCAACAAGAAGGTAGAAGGGATACAGTAAACCTGAATTGAAGCATCGGAATCTAAAACTGGACTCACAGGAGAGGTTCAAATTATAGAAAGTCAGCGTGTCAGTCCTCTTGTACTTCAGTCGGCATTGTGCCTTTTGAATTATATTCGGATGCAATTTCTGTGTTTCATCGTCAATAAGTAGGTCCAAGGGATACACTAAACCTGTAGTGAAGCATCGGAATCTAATACTGGACTATCAGGAGAGGTTCAAATCATAGAAAGTTAGAGTGTTAGTCCTCTTGTACTTAAGTCAGCATTGTGCCTTTTGTATTAAATTCGGATGCAATATCTGTGTTTCATCGCCAATAAAAAGGTCCAAGGGTTACAGTAATCCTGAAGTGAAGCATCGGAGTCTAAAACTGGACTCACAGGGGAGGTCAAATCATAGTATGTTAGAGAGTCTGTCCTCTTGTACTTAAGTCGCATGGTGACTTTTGTATAAAATTCGGATGCAATTTCTGTGTTTCATCATTAATAAGAAGGTCCAAGGGATAGAGTAAACCTGAAGTGAAGCATTGGAGTCTAAAACTGGACTCACAGGAGAGGTTCAAATCATAGAAAGTTAGCATGTCAGTTCTCATGTACTTAAGTCCTGATTGGGCCTTTTGAATTTAATTCCGATGCAATTTCTTTGCATCATCGTCAATAAGTAGGTCCAAGGGATACAGTAAACCTGAAGTGAAGCATCGGAATCTAAAACTGGACTCACAGCAGAAGTACAAATTATAGTAAGTTAGAGTGTCAATCCTTTTGTACTTAAGTCGGCATTGTGCCTTTTGAATTATATTTGGATGCAGTTTCTGTGTTTCATCGTCAATAAGCAGGTCCAAGGGATACAGTAAACCTGAAGTGAAGCATTGGAATCTAATACTGGACTATCAGGAGAGGTTCAAATCAAAGAAAGTTAGAGTGTCAGTCCTCTTGTACTTAAGTCAGCATTGCGCCTTTTGTATTACATTCGGATGCAATATCTGTGTTTCATCGTCAATAAAAAGATCCGAGGGATACAGTAAACCTGAAGTGAAGCATCGGAATCTAAAAGTGGACACACAGGAGAGGTTCAAATCATAGGAAGTGAGAGTGTCAGTCCTCTTGTACTTAAGTCAGCATTGTGCCTTTTGTATTGAATTCGGATGCATTTTCTGTGTTTCATCGTCAATAAGAAGGTCCAAGGGATACAGTAATCCTGAAGTGAAGCATCGGAATCTAAAACTGGACTCACAGCAGAGGTTCAAATCATAGAAAGTTAGAGTGTCAGTCCTCTTGTACTTAAGACGGCATTGTGGCTTTTGAATTAAATTCGGATGCAATTTCTGTGTTCCATCGTCAATTAGAAGGTCCAAGGCATACAGTACAACTGAAGTGAAGCATCGGAATCTAAAATTCGTCTCACAGGAAAGGTTCAAAACAAAGACAGTAAGAACAGTCAGTCTTCTTGTACTTAAGTCGGCATTGGGCCTTTTGTATTAAATTCGGATGCAATTTCTTTGTTTCATCGTCAATAAGAAGGTCCAAGGGATGCAGTAAACCTGAAGTGAAGCATCGGAATCTAAAACTGGACTCACAGTAGAGGTTCAAATGATAGAAAGTTAGAGTGTCATTCCTCTTGTACTTAAGTCGGCATTGTGCCTTTTGTATTAAATTCGGATGCAATTTCTGTGTTTCATCGTCAATAAGAAGGTCCAAGGGATACAGTAAACCTGAAGTGAAGCATTGTAGTCAAGAACTGGACTCACGGGAGAGGTTCAAATCATAGAAAGTTTGCGTGTCAGTCCTCTTTTACTTAAGTCGGCATTGTGCCTTTTGAATTTAATTCCGATGCAATTGCTGTGCTTCATCGTCAATAACAAGGTCTAAGGGATACAGTAAAAATGAAGTGAAGCATCGGAATCTAAAACTTCACTCACATGAGAGTTTCAAATCATAGAAAGTTAGTGCTTCAGTCCCCTTGTACTTAAGTCGGCATTGTGCCTTTTGTATTAAATTCGGATGCATTTTCTGTGTTTCATCGTCAATAAGAAGTTCCAAGGGATACAGTAAACCTGAAGTGAATCATCGGTATCTAAAACTGGGGTCACATGAGAGGTTCATATCATAGAAAGTTAGAGTGTCAGTCCTCTTGTACTTTAGTCGGCATTGTGCCTTTTGAATTAAATTCGGATGCAATTTCTGTGTTTCATCGTCAATACGAAGGTCCAAGGGATTCAGCAAACCTGAAGTGAAGCATCGGAATCCAAAACTGGTCTCACAGGAAACGTTCAAATCAAAGACGGTAAGAAGAGTCAGTCTTCTTGTACTTAAGTCTGCATTGTGCCTTTTGTATTAAATTCGGATGCAATTTCTGTGTTTCATCGTCAATAAGAAGGACCAAGGGATACAAAAACCTGAAGTGAAGCATCGGAGTCAAGAACTGGACTTACGGGAGAGGTTCAAATCATAGAAAGTTAGCGTGTCAGTCCTCTTTTACATAAGTCGGCATTGTGCCTTTTGAATTTAATTCCGATGCAATTGCTGTGCTTCATCGTCAATTACAAGGTCTAAGGGATACAGTAAAATTGAAGTGAAACATCGGAATCTAAAACTTGACTCACAGGAGAGTTTCAATTCATAGAAAGTTAGTGCTTCAGTCCCCTAGTACTTAAGTCGGCAATGTGCCTTTTGTATTAAATTCGGATGCATTTTCTGTGTTTCATCGTCAATAAGAAGGTCCAAGGGATACAGTAATCCTGAAGTGAAGCATCGGAATCTAAAACTGGGGTCACATGAGATGTTCATATCATAGAAAGTTAGAGTGTCAGTCCTCTTGTACTTAAGTCGGCATTGTGCCTTTTGAATTAAATTCGGATGCAATTTCTGTGTTTCATCGTCAATACGAAGGTCCAAGGGATTCAGCAAACCTGAAGTGAAGCATCGGAATCCAAAACTGGTCTCACAGGAAAGGTTCAAATCAAAGACAGTTAGAAGAGTCAGTCTTCTTGTACTTTAGTCGGCATTGTGCCTTTTGTATTAAATTCGGATGCAATATCTGTGTTTCATCGTCAATAACGAGGTCCAAGGGATACAGCAAACCTGAAGTGAAGCATCGGAATCTAAAACTGGCCTCACAGCCGAGGTTCAAATTATAGAAAGTTAGCGTGTCAGTCCTCTTGTACTTAAGTTGGCATTGTGCCTTTTGTATTAAATTCGGATGCAATTTCTGTGTTTCATCAACAATAAGAAGATCCAAGTGATACAGTAAACCTGAAGTGAAGCATCGGAAACTAAAACTGGACTCACAGCAGAGGTTCAAACGATAGAAAGTTACAGTGTCAGTTCCCTTGTACTTAAGTCGGCATTATGCCTTTTGAGTTAAATTCGGATGCAATTTCTGTGTTTCATCGTCAATAAGAAGGTCCAAGAGCTACAGTAAACCTGAAGTGAAGCATCGGAATCTAAAACTGGATTCACAGGAGAGGTTCATAACATAGAAAGTTAGAGTGTCAGTCCTCTCGTACTTAAGTCGGCATTGTGCCTTTTGTATTAAATTCGGATGCAATTTCTGTGTTTCATCGTCAATAAGAAGGTCCAAGGGATACAGTAAACCTGAAGTGCAGCATCGGAATCTAAAATTGGACTCACATGAGAGATTCATATCATAGGAAGTTAGAGTGTCTGTCCTCCTGTACTTAAGCCGGCATTGTGCCTTTTCAATCAATTCGGATGCAATTTCTGTGTTTCATCGTCAATACGAAGGTCCAAGGGATACAGTAAACCCGACGTGAAGCATCGGAATCTAAAACTGGACTCACAGGTGATGTTCAAATCATAGAAAGTTAGAGTGTCGGTCCTCCTGTACTTAAGTCGGCATTGCGCCTTTTGTATTAAATTCGCATGCAATGTCTGTGTTTCATCGTCAATAAGAAGGTCCAAGGGATATAGTAAATTTGAAGTGAAGCATCGGAATCTAAAACTTTACTCACAGGAGAGGTTCAAATCATAGGAATTTGGAGAGTCAGTCCTCTTGTACTTAAGTCGGCATTGTGTCATTTGTATTTATTACGGATGCAATTTCTGTGTTTCATCGTCAATAAGAAGGTCCAAGGGATACAGTAAACCTGAAGTAAAGCATCGGAGTCTAAAACTGGACTCTCGGGAGAGGTTCAAATCATAGAAAGTCAGCGTGTCAGTCCTCAATTACTTAAGTCGGCATTGTGCTTTTTGTATTAAATTCGGATGCAATTTCTGTGTTTCATCGTCAATAAGAAGGTCCAAGGGATACAGTAAACCTGAAGTGGAGCATCGGAATCTAAAACTAAACTCACATGAGAGGTTCATATCATAGTACGTTAGAGTGTCAGTCCTCTTGTACTTAAGTCGGCATTGTGCCATTTGTAATTAATTCGGATGCAATTTCTGTGTTTCATCGCCAATAAGAAGGTCGACGGGATACAGTAAACCTGAAGTGAAGCATCGGAATCTAAAACTGGACTCACAGGAGAGGTTCAAATCATTGATAGTTAGAGTTTGAGTCCTCATGTACTTAAGTCGACATTGCGCCTTTTGTATTAAATTCGGATGCAATTTCTGTGTTTCATCGTCAATTAGATAGTCCAAGGGATACAGTAAACCAGAAGTGAAGCATCGGATTCTAAAACTGGACTCACCGGAGAGGTTCAAATCATAGGAAGTTGGAGAGTCAGTCCTCTTGTACTTAAGTCGGCATTGTGCCATTTGTTTTTAATACGGATGCAATCTCTGTGTTTCATCGTCAATAAGAAGGTCCAAGGGGTACAGTAAACCTGAAGTGAAGCATCGGAGTCTAAAACTGGACTCACAGGAGAGGTTCATATCATAGAAAGTTAGCATGTCAGTCCTCTTTTACACAAGCCGGCATTGTGCCTTTTGAATTTATTTCCGATGCAATTTCTGTGCTTCATCGTCAATAACAAGGGCTAAGGGATACAGTAAAAATGTAGTGAAGTATCGGAATCTAAAACTTGACTCACAGGAGGGTTTCAAATCATAGAAAGTTTGTGCGTCAGTTCTCTTGTACTTAAGTCGGCATTGTGCCTTTTGTATTAAATTCGGATGCATTTTCTGTGTTTCATCGTCAATAAGAAGGTCCAAGGGATACTGCAAACCTGAAGTGAAGCATCAGAATCTAAAACTGGCCTCACAGCAGAGGTTCAAATTATAGATAGTTATAGTGTCAGTCCTCTGTACTTAAGTCAACATTGTGCCTTTTGTATTAAATTCGGATGCAATTTCTGTGTTTTATCGTCAATAAGAAGGTCCATGGGATACAGCAAATCTGGAGTGAGGCATCGGAATGTAAAACTGGACTCACAGGAGAGGTTAAAATCATAGAAAGTTAGAATGTCAGTCCTCTTGTACTTAAGTCGGCATTGTGCCTTTTGTATTAAAATCGGATGCAATATCTGTGTTTCATCGTCAATAAGAAGGTCCAAGGGATACAGTAAACCTGAAGTGAAGCATCGGAATCTAAAAGTGGACTCACAGGAGATGTTGAAATCATAGAAAGTTAGAGTGTCAGTCCTCTTGTACTTAAGTTGGCATTATGCTATTTGTATTAAATTCCGATGCAATTTCTGTGTTTCATCTTCAATAAGAAGGTCCAAGGGATACAGTAAACCTGAAGTGAAGCATCGGAATCTAAAAGTGGACTCATAGGAGATGTTGAAATCATAGAAAGTTAGAGTGTCAGTCCTCTTGTACTTAAGTCGGCATTGTGCTATTTGTATTAAATTCCGATGCGATTTCTGTGTTTCATCATCAATAAGAAGGTCCAAGGGATACAGTAAACCTGAAGTGAAGCATCGGAATCTAAAACTGGACTCACAGCAGAGGTTCAAATCATACAATGTTAGAATGTCAGTCCTCTTGTACTTATGTCGGCATTGTGGCTTTTGAATTAAATTCGGATGCAATTTCTGTGTTTCATCGTCAATTAGGAGGTCCAAGGTATACAGTAAACCTGAAGTGAAGCATCGGAATCTAAAACTGGTATCACAGGAAGGTTCTAATCACAGACAGTAAGAAGAGACAGTCCTATTGTACTTCAGTCTGCATTGTTCCATTTGTAATTAATTCGGATGCAATTTCTGTGCTTCATCGTCAATAAGAAGGTCCAAGGGATACAGTAAACCTGAAGTGAAGCATCGGAATCTAAAACTGGACTCACAGTAGAGGTTCAAATGATAGAAAGTTAGAGTGTCAGTCCACTTTTACTTAAGTCGGCATTGTGCCTTTTGTGTTAAATTCGGATGCAATTTCTGTGTTTCATCGTCAATAAGAAGGTCCAAGGGATACAGTAAACCTGAAGTGAAGCATCGGAATCTATAACAGGACTCACAGGAGAGGTTCATATCATCGAAAGTTAGAGTGTCAGTCCTCTTGTACTTAAGTCGGCATTGTGCCTTTTGTATTAAATTCGGATGCAATTTCTGTGTTTCATCGTCAATAAGAAGGTCCAAGGGATACAGTAAACCTGAAGTGAAGCATTGGAGTCAAGAACTGGACTCACGGGAGAGGTTCAAATCATAGAAAGTTTGCGTGTCAGTCCTCTTTTACTTAAGTCGGCATTGTGCCTTTTGAATTTAATTCCGATGCAATTTCTGTGCTTCATCGTCAATAACAAGGTCTAAGGGATACAGTAAAAATGAAGTGAAGCATCGGAATCTAAAACTTCACTCACAGGAGAGTTTCAAATCATAGAAAGTTAGTGCTTCAGTCCCCTTGTACTTAAGTCGGCATTGTGCCTTTTGTATTAAATTCGGATGCATTTTCTGTGTTTCATCGTCAATAAGAAGGTCCAAGGGATACAGTAAACCTGAAGTGAATCATCGGTATCTAAAACTGGGGTCACATGAGAGGTTCATATCATATAAAGTTAGAGTGTCAGTCCTCTTGTACTTAAGTCGGCATTGAGCCTTTTGAATTAAATTCGGATGCAATTTCTGTGTTTCATCGTCAATACGAAGGTCCAAGGAATTCAGCAAACCTGAAGTGAAGCATCGGAATCCAAAACTGGTCACACAGGAAAGGTTCAAATCAAAGACGGTAAGAAGAGTCAGTCTTCTTGTACTTAAGTCGGCATTGTGCCTCTTGTATTAAATTCGGATGCAATATCTGTGTTTCATCGTCAATAAGGAGGTCCAAGGTATACAGCAAACCTCAAGTGAAGCATCAGAATCTAAAACTGGCCTCACAGCAGAGGTTCAAATTATAGAAAGATAGAGTGTCACTCCTCTTGTACTTAAGTTGGCATTGTGCCTTTTGTATTAAATTCGGATGCAATTTCTGTGTTTCATCATCAATAAGAAGATCCAAGTGATACAGTAAACCTGAAGTGAAGCATCGGAATCTAAAACTGGACTCACAGTAGAGGTTCAAATGATAGAAAGTTAGAGTGTCAGTTCACTTGTACTTAAGTCGGCATGTGCCTTTTGAATTTAATTCGGATGCAATTTCTGTGTTTCATCGTCTATAAGAAGGTCCAAGAGCTACAGTAAACCTGAAGTGAAGTATCGGAATCTAAAACTGGATTCACAGGAGAGGTTCATAACATAGAAAGTTAGAGTGTCAGTCCTCTCGTACTTAAGTCGGCATTGTGCCTTTTGTATTAAATTCGGATGCAATTTCTGTGTTTCAACGTCAATAAGAAGGTCCAAGGGATACAGTAAACCTGAATTGAAGCATCGGGATCTAAAATTGGACTCACATGAGAGATTCATATCATAGGAAGTTAGAGTGTCTGTCCTCCTGTACTTAAGCCGGCATTGTGCCTTTTCAATCAATTCGGATGCAATTTCTGTGTTTCATCGTCAATACGAAGGTCCAAGGGATACAGTAAACCCGAAGTGAAGCATCGGAATCTAAAACTGGACTCACAGGTGAGGTTCAAATCATAGAAAGTTAGAGTGTCAGTCCTCCTGTACTTAAGTCGGCATTGCGCCTCTTGTATTAAATTCGCATGCAATTTCTGTGTTTCATCGTCAATAAGAAGGTCCAAGGAATATAGTAAACCTGAAGTGAAGCATCGAAATCTAAAACTTTACTCACAGGAGAGGTTCAAATCATAGGAATTTGGAGAGTCAGTCCTCTTGTACTTAAGTCGGCATTGTGTCATTTGTATTTATTTCGGATGCAATTTCTGTGTTTCATCGTCAATGAGAAGGTCCAAGGGATACAGTAAACCTGAAGTAAAGCATCGGAGTCTAAAACTGGACTCTCGGGAGAGGTTCAAATCATAGAAAGTCAGCGTGTCAGTCCTCAATTACTTAAGTCGGCATTGTGCTTCTTGTATTAAATTCTGATGAAATTTCTGTGTTTCATCGTCAATAAGAAGGTCCAAGGGATACAGTAAACCTGAAGTGGAGCATCGGAATCTAAAACTAAACTCACATGAGAGGTTCATATCATAGTACGTTAGAGTGTCAGTCCTCTTGTACTTAAGTCGCCATTGTGCCTTTTGTAATCAATTCGGATGCAATTTCTGTGTTTCATCGCCAATAAGAAGGTCGACGGGATACAGTAAACCTGAAGTGAAGCACCGGAATCTAAAACTGGACTCACAGGAGAGGTTCAAATCATTGATAGTTAGAGTTTGAGTCCTCATGTACTGAAGTCGGCATTGTGCGTTTTGTATTAAATTCGGATGCAATTTCTGTCTTTCATCGTCAATAAGAAGGTCCAAGGGATACAGTAAACCTGAAGTGAAGCATCGGAATCTAAAACTGGTCTCACAGGATAGGTTCAGATCATAGAAAGTTAGACTGTCAGTCCTCTTGTACTTAAGTCGACATTGCGCCTTTTGTATTAAATTCGGATGCAATTTCTGTGTTTCATCGTCAATTAGATAGTCCAAGGGATACAGTAAACCAGAAGTGAAGCATCGGAATCTAAAACTGGACTCACCGGAGAGGTTCAAATCATAGGAAGTTGGAGAGTCAGTCCTCTTGTACTTAAGTCGGCATTGTGCCATTTGTTTTTAATACGGATGCAATCTCTGTGTTTCATCGTCAATAAGAAGGTCCAAGGGATACAGTAAACCTGAAGTGAAGCATCGGAGTCTAAAACTGGACTCACAGTAGAGGTTCATATCATAGAAAGTTAGCATGTCAGTCCTCTTTTACATAAGCCGGCATTGTGCCTTTTGAATTTATTTCCGATGCAATTTCTGTGCTTCATCGTCAATAACAAGGGCTAAGGGATACAGTAAAAATGTAGTGAAGCATCGGAATCTAAAACTTGACTCACAGGAGGGTTTCAAAACATAGAAAGTTTGTGCGTCAGTTCTCTTGTACTTAAGTCGGCATTGTGGTTTTTGTATTAAATTCGGATGCATTTTCTGTGTTTCATCGTCAATAAGAAGGTCCAAGGGATACTGCAAACCTGAAGTGAAGCATTAGAATCTAAAACTGGCCTCACAGGAGAGGTTCAAATCATAGAAAGTTAGAATGTCTGTCCTCTTGTACTTAAGTCGGCATTGTGCCTTTTGTATTAAAATCGGATGCAATATCTGCGTTTCATCGTCAATAAGAAGGTGCAAGGGATACAGTAAACCTGAAGTGAAGCATCGGAATCTAAATGTGGACTCACAGGAGATGTTGAAATCATAGAAAGTTAGAGTGTCAGTCCTCTTGTACTTAAGTCGGCATTGTGCTATTTGTATTAAATTCCGATGCAATTTCTGTTTCATCATCAATAAGAAGGTCCAAGGGATACAGTAAACCTGAAGTGAAGCATCGGAATCTAAAAGTGGACTCATAGGAGATGTTGAAATCATAGAAAGTTAGAGTGTCAGTCCTCTTGTACTTAAGTCGGCATTGTGCTATTTGTATTAAATTCCGATGCGATTTCTGTGTTTCATCATCAATAAGAAGGTCCAAAGGATACAGTAAACCTGAAGTGAAGCATCGGAATCTAAAACTGGACTCACAGCAGAGGTTCAAATCATAGAATGTTAGAATGTCAGTCCTCTTGTACTTATGTCGGCATTGTGGCTTTTGAATTAAATTCGGATGCAATTTCTGTGTTTCATCGTCAATTAGGAGGTCCAAGGTATACAGTAAACCTGAAGTGAAGCATCGGAAACTAAAACTGGTATCACAGGAAAGGTTCTAATCACAGACAGTAAGAAGAGACAGTCCTATTGTACTTCAGTCGGCATTGTTCCATTTGTAATTAATTCGGATGCAATATCTGTGCTTCATCGTCAATAAGAAGGTCCAAGGGATACAGTAAACCGGAAGTGAAGCATCGGAATATAAACTGGACTCACAGTAGAGGTTCAAATGATAGAAAGTTAGAGTGTCAGTTCACTTGTACTTAAGTCGGCATTGTGCCTTTTGTGTTAAATTCGGATGCAATTTCTGTGTTTCATCGTCAATAAGAAGGTCCAAGGGATACAGTAAACCTGAAGTGAAGCATCGGAATCCATAACAGGACTCACAGGAGTGGTTCATATCATCGAAAGTTAGAGTGTCAGTCCTCTTGTACTTAAGTCGGCATTGTGCCTTTTGTATTAAATTCCGATGCAATTTCTGTTTCATCATCAATAAGAAGGTCCAAGGGATACAGTAAAATTGAAGTGAAGCATCGGAATCTAAAACTTGACTCACAGGAGAGTTTCAAATCATAGAAAGCTAGTGCTTCAGTCCCCTAGTACTTAAGTCGGCAATGTGCCTTTTGTATTAAATTCGGATGCATTTTCTGTGTTTCATCGTCAATAAGAAGGTCCAAGGGATACAGTAATCCTGAAGTGAAGCATCGGAATCTAAAACTGGGGTCACATGAGAGGTTCATATCATAGAAAGTTAGAGTGTCAGTCCTCTTGTACTTAAGTCGGCATTGTGCCTTTTGAATTAAATTCGGATACAGTTTCTGTGTTTCATCGTCAATACGAAGGTCCAAGGGATTCAGCAAACCTGAAGTGAAGCATCGGAATCCAAAACTGGTCTCACAGGAAAGGTTCAAATCAAAGACAGTTAGAAGAGTCAGTCTTCTTGTACTTAAGTCGGCATTGTGCCTTTTGTATTAAATTCGGATGCAATATCTGTGTTTCATCGTCAATAACGAGGTCCAAGGATACAGCAAACCTGAAGTGAAGCATCAGAATCTAAAACTGGCCTCACAGCAGAGGTTAAAATTATAGAAAGTTAGCGTGTCAGTCCTCTTGTACTTAAGTTGGCATTGTGCCTTTTGTATTAAATTCGGATGCAATTTCTGTGTTTCATCAACAATAAGGAGATCCAAGTGATACAGTAAACCTGAAGTGAAGCCTCGGAAACTAAAACTGGACTCACAGCAGAGGTTCAAACGATAGAAAGTTAGAGTGTCAGTTCCCCTGTACTTAAGTCGGCATTGTGCCTTTTGAGTTAAATTCGGATGCAATTTCTGTGTTTCATCGTCAATAAGAAGGTCCAAGAGCTACAGTAAACCTGAAGTGAAGCATCGGAATCTAAAACTGGATTCACAGGAGAGGTTCATAACATAGAAAGTTAGAGTGTCAGTCCTCTCGTACTTAAGTCGGCATTGTGCCTTTTGTATTAAATTCGGATGCAATTTCTGTGTTTCATCGTCAATAAGAAGGTCTAAGGGATACAGTAAACCTGAAGTGAAGCATCGGAATCTAAAATTCGACTCACATGAGAGATTCATATCATAGGAAGTTAGAGTGTCTGTCCTCCTGTACTTAAGCCGGCATTGTGCCTTTTCAATCAATTCGGATGCAATTTCTGTGTTTCATCGTCAATACGAAGGTCCAAGGGATACAGTAAACCCGAAGTGAAGCATCGGAATCTAAAACTGGACTCACAGGTGAGGTTCAAATCATAGAAAGTTAGAGTGTCAGTCCTCCTGTACTTAAGTCGGCATTGCGCCTTTTGTATTAAATTCGCATGCAATTTCTGTGTTTCATCGTCAATAAGAAGGTCCAAGGGATATAGTAAACCTGAAGTGAAGCATCGGAATCTAGGACTTTACTCACAGGAGAGGTTCAAATCATAGGAATTTGGAGAGTCAGTCCTCTTGTACTTTAGTCGGCATTGTGTCATTTGTATTTATTTCGGATGCAATTTCTGTGTTTCATCGTCAATAAGAAGGTCCAAGGGATACAGTAAACCTGAAGTAAAGCATCGGAGTCTAAAACTGGACTCTCGGGCGAGGTTCAAATCATAGAAAGTCAGCGTGTCAGTCCTCAATTACTTAAGTCGGCCTTGTGCTTTTTGTATTAAATTCGGATGCAATTTCTGTGTTTCATCGTCAATAAGAAGGTCCAAGGGATACAGTAAACCTGAAGTGGAGCATCGGAATCTAAAACTAAACTCACATGAGAGGTTCATATCATAGTACGTTAGAGTGTCAGTCCTCTTGTACTTAAGTCGGCATTGTGCCTTTTGTAATTAATTCGGATGCAATTTCTGTGTTTCATCGCCAATAAGAAGGTCGACGGGATACAGTAAACCTGAAGTGAAGCATCGGAATCTAAAACTGGACTCACAGGAGAGGTTCAAATCATTGATAGTTACAGTTTGAGTCCTCATGTACTGAAGTCGGCATTGTGCGTTTTGTATTAAATTCGGATGCAATTTCTGTCTTTCATCGTCAATAAGAAGGTCCAAGGGATACAGTAAACCTGAAGTGAAGCATCGGAATCTAAAACTGGTCTCACAGGAGAGGTTCAGATCATAGAAAGTTAGACTGTCAGTCCTCTTGTACATCTAAAACTGGACTCACCGGAGAGGTTCAGATCATAGGAAGTTGGAGAGTCAGTCCTCTTGTACTTATGTCGGCATTGTGCCATTTGTTTTTAATACGGATGCAATGTCTGTGTTTCATCGTCAATAAGAAGGTCCAAGGGATACAGTAAACCTGAAGTGAAGCATCGGAGTCTAAAACTGGACTCACAGGAGAGGTTCAAATCATAGAAAGTTAGCATGTCAGTCCTCTTTTACATATGCCGGCATTGTGCCTTTTGAATTTATTTCCGATGCAATTTCTGTGCTTCATCGTCAATAACAAGGGCTAAGGGATACAGTAAAAATGTAGTGAAGCATCGGAATCTAAAACTTGACTCACAGGAGGGTTTCAAATCATAGAAAGTTTGTGCGTCAGTTCTCTTGTACTTAAGTCGGCATTGTGCCTTTTGTATTAAATTCGGATGCATTTTCTGTGTGTCATCGTCAATAAGAAGGTCCAAGGGATACTGCAAACCTGAAGTGAAGCATCAGAATCTAAAACTGGCCTCACAGGAGAGGTTCAAATTATAGATAGTTATAGTGTCAGTCCTCTGTACTTAAGTCAACATTGTGCCTTTTGTATTAAATTCGGATGCAATTTCTGTGTTTTATCGTCAATAAGAAGGTCCATGGGATACAGCAAATCTGAAGTGAGGAATCGGAATGTAAAACTGGACTCACAGGAGAGGTTCAAATCATAGAAAGTTAGAATGTCAGTCCTCTTGTACTTAAGTCGGCATTGTGCCTTTTGTATTAAAATCGGATGCAATATCTGTGTTTCATCGTCAATAAGAAGGTCCAAGGGATACAGTAAACCTGAAGTGAAGCATCGGAATCTAAAAGTGGACTCACAGGAGATGTTGAAATCATAGAAAGTTAGAGTGTCAGTCCTCTTGTACTTAAGTCGGCATTGTGCTATTTGTATTACATTCCGATGCAATTTCTGTGTTTCATCATTAATAAGAAGGTCAAATGGATGCAGTAAACCTGAAGTGAAGCATCGGAATCTAAAAGTGGACTCATAGGAGATGTTGAAATCATAGAAAGTTAGAGTGTCAGTCCTCTTGTACTTAAGTCGGCATTGTGCTATTTGTATTAAATTCCGATGCGATTTCTGTGTTTCATCATCAATAAGAAGGTCCAAGGGATACAGTAAACCTGAAGTGAAGCATCGGAATCTAAAACTGGACTCACAGCAGAGTTTCAAATCATAGAATGTTAGAATGTCAGTCCTCTTGTACTTATGTCGGCATTGTGGCTTTTGAATTAAATTCCGATGCAATTTCTGTGTTTCATCGTCAATTAGGAGGTCCAAGGTATACAGTAAACCTGAAGTGAAGCATCAGAATCTAAAACTGGTATCACAGGAAAGGTTCTAATCACAGACAGTAAGAAGAGACAGTCCTACTGTACTTCAGTCGGCATTGTTCCATTTGTAATTAATTCGGATGCAATTACTGTGCTTCATCGTCAATAAGAAGATCCAAGGGATACAGTAAACCTGAAGTGAAGCATCGGAATCTAAAACTGGACTATCAGGAATGGTTCATATCATAAAATGTTAGAGTGTCAGTCCTCTTGTACTTAAGTCGGCATTGTGCCTTTTGTATTAAATTCGGATGCAATTTCTGTGTTTCATCGTCAATAAGAAGGTCCAAGGGATACAGTAAACCTGAAGTGAAGCATCGAAATCTAAAACTGGACTCACAGGTGAGGTTCAAATCATAGAAAGTTAGAGTGTCAGTCCTCCTGTACTTAAGTCGGCATTGCGCCTTTTGTATTAAATTCGCACGCAATTTCTGTGTTTCATCGTCAATAAGAAGGTCCAAGGGATATAGTAAACCTGAAGTGAAGCATCGGAATCTAAGACTTTACTCACAGGAGAGGTTCAAATCATAGGAATTTGGAGAGTCAGTCCTCTTGTACTTAAGTCGGCATTGTGTCATTTGTATTTATTTCGGATGCAGTTTCTGTGTTTCATCGTCAATAAGAAGGTCCAAGGGATACAGTAAACCTGAAGTAAAGCATCGGAGTCTAAAACTGGACTCTCGGGAGAGGTTCAAATCATAGAAAGTCAGCGTGTCAGTCCTCAATTACTTAAGTCGGCATTGTGCTTTTTGTATTAAATTCGGATGCAAATTCTGTGTTTCATCGTCAATAAGAAGGTCCAAGGGATACAGTAAACCTGAAGTGGAGCATCGGAATCTAAAACTAAACTCACATGAGAGGTTCATATCAGAGTACGTTAGAGTGTCAGTCCTCTTGTACTTAAGTCGGCATTGTGCCTTTTGTAATTAATTCGGATGCAATTTCTGTGTTTCATCGCCAATAAGAAGGTCGACGGGATACAGTAAACCTGAAGTGAAGCATCGGAATCTAAAACTGGACTCACAGGAGAGGTTCAAATCATTGATAGTTACAGTTTGAGTCCTCATGTACTGAAGTCGGCATTGTGCGTTTTGTATTAAATTCGGATGCAATTTCTGTCTTTCATCGTCAATAAGAAGGTCCAAGGGATACAGTAAACCTGAAGTGAAGCATCGGAATCTAAAACTGGTCTCACAGGAGAGGTTCAGATCATAGAAAGTTAGACTGTCAGTCCTCTTGTACTTAAGTCGACATTGCGCCTTTTGTATTAAATTCGGATGCAATTTCTGTGTTTCATCGTCAATTAGATAGTCCAAGGGATACAGTAAACCAGAAGTGAAGCATCGGAATCTAAAACTGGACTCACCGGAGAGGTTCAAATCATAGGAAGTTGGAGAGTCAGTCCTCTTGTACTTAAGTCGGCATTGTGCCATTTGTTTTTAATACGGATGCAATGTCTGTGTTTCATCGTCAATAAGAAGGTCCAAGGGATACAGTAAACCTGAAGTGAAGCATCGGAGTCTAAAACTGGACTCACAGGAGAGGTTCAAATCATAGAAAGTTAGCATGTCAGTCCTCTTTTACATAAGCCGGCATTGTGCCTTTTGAATTTATTTCCGATGCAATTTCTGTGCTTCATCGTCAATAACAAGGGCTAAGGGATACAGTAAAAATGTAGTGAAGCATCGGAATCTAAAACTTGACTCACAGGCGGGTTTCAAATCATAGAAAGTTTGTGCGTCAGTTCTCTTGTACTTAAGTCGGCATTGAGCCTTTTGTATTAATGTCGGATGCATTTTCTGTGTTTCATCGGCAATAAGAAGGTCCAAGGGATACTGCAAACCTGAAGTGAAGCATCAGAATCTAAAACTGGCCTCACAGGAGAGGTTCAAATTATAGATAGTTATAGTGTCAGTCCTCTGTACTTAAGTCAACATTGTGCCTTTTGTATTAAATTCGGATGCAATTTCTGTGTTTTATCGTCAATAAGAAGGTCCATGGGATACAGAAAATCTGAAGTGAGGCATCGGAATGTAAAACTGGACTCACAGGAGAGGTTCAAATCATAGAAAGTTAGAATGTCAGTCCTCTTGTACTTAAGTCGGCATTGTGCCTTTTGTATTAAAATCGGATGCAATATCTGTGTTTCATCGTCAATAAGAAGGTTCAAGGGATACAGTAAACCTGAAGTGAAGCATCGGAATCTAAAAGTGGACTCACAATAGATGTTGAAATCATAGAAAGTTAGAGTGTCAGTCCTCTTGTACTTAAGTCGGCATTGTGCTATTTGTATTAAATTCCGATGCAATTTCTGTGTTTCATCATCAATAAGAAGGTCCAAGGGATACAGTAAACCTGAAGTGAAGCATCGGAATCTAAAAGTGGACTCATAGGAGATGTTGGAATCATAGAAAGTTAGTGTCAGTCCTCTTGTACTTAAGTCGGCATTGTGCTATTTGTATTAAATTCCGATGCGATTTCTGTGTTTCATCATCAATAAGAAGGTCCAAGGGATACAGTAAACCTGAAGTGAAGCATCGGAATCTAAAACTGGACTCACAGCAGAGGTTCAAATCATAGAATGTTAGAATGTCAGTCCTCTTGTACTTATGTCGGCATTGTGGCTTTTGAATTAAATTCGGATGCAATTTCTGTGTTTCATCGTCAATTAGGAGGTCCAAGGTATACAGTAAACCTGAAGTGAAGCATCGGAATCTAAAACTGGTATCACAGGAAAGGTTCTAATCACAGACAGTAAGAAGAGACAGTCCTATTGTACTTCAGTCGGCATTGTTCCATTTGTAATTAATTCGGATGCAATTTCTGTGCTTCATCGTCAATAAGAAGGTCCAAGGGATACAGTAAACCTGAAGTGAAGCATCGGAATGTAAAACTGGACTCTCAGGAAAGGTTCATATCATAGAAAGTTAGAGTGTCAGTCCTCTTGTACTTAAGTCGGCATTGTGCCTTTTGTATTAAATTCGGATGCAATTTCTGTGTTTCATCGTCAATAAGAAGGTCCAAGGGATACAGTAAACCTGAAGTGAAGCATCGGAATCTAAAACTGGACTCACAGGACAGGTTCAAATAATAGAAAGTTAGAGAGTCAGTCCTCTTGTACTTAAGGCGGCATTGTTACTTTTGTATTAAATTCGAATGCAATTTCTGTGTTTCATCGTCAATAAGAAGGTCCAAGGGATACAGTAAACCTGAAGTGAAGCATCGGAGTCTAAAACTTGACCTACAGGTGAGGTTCAAATCATAGAAAGTTTGCGTGTGAGTCCTCTTGTACTTAAGTCGGCAATGTGATTTTTGAATTCAATTCCGATGCAATTTCTGTGCTTCATCGTCAATAACAAGGTCCAAGGGATACAGGACACCTGAAGTGAAGCATCGGAATCCAAAACTTGACTCACAGGAGGTGCTCAAATCATAGAAAGTTAGAGTGTCAGTCCTCTTGTACCTAAGTCGGCATTGCGCCTTTTGTATTAAATTCGGATGCAATATCTGTGTTTCATCGTCAATAATGAGGTCCAAGGGATACAGTAAAATTGAAGTGAAGCTTCGGAATCTAAAACTGGACTCACAGGAGAGGTTCAAATAATAGAAAATTAAAGTGTCAGTCCTCTTGTACTTAAGTCGGCATTGTGCCTTTTGTATTAAATACGGATGCAATTTCTGTGTTTCATCGTCAATAAGAAGGTCCAAGGGATACAGTAATCCTGAAGTGAAGCCTTGGAATCTAATACTGGACTAACTGGAGAGGTTCAAATCATAGAAAGTTAGAGCGTCAGTGCACTTGTATTTAAGTAGGCATTGTGCCTTTTGTATTAAATTCGGATGCAATTTCTGTGTTTCATCGTCAATAACAAGGTCCAAGGGATACAGTATACCTGAAGTGAAGCATCGGAATCTAAAACTGGACACACAGGAGAGGTTCAAATCATAGGATGTGAGAGTGTCAGTCCTCTTGTGCTTAAGTCGGCATTGTGCCTTTTGAATTTAATTCCGATGCATTTTCTGTGCATCATCGTCAATAAGAAGGTCCAAGGTATACAGTAAACCTGAAGTGAAGCAGCGGAATCTAGAACTGGACTCACAGGAGAGGTTCAAATCATAGAAAGTTAGAGTGTCAAACCTCTTGTACTTAAGTTAGCATTGTGCCCATTGTATTAATTTCGGATGCAATTTCTGTGTTTCATCGTCAATAAGAAGCTCCAAGGGATACAGTAAACCTGAAGTGAAGCATCGGAAACTAAAACTGGACTCACAGGAGAGTTTCCAATCATAGAAAGTTGGAATGTCAGTCCTCTTGTACTTATGTCGGCATTGTGCCTTTTGTATTAAATTCGGATGCAATTTCTGTGTTTCATCGCCAATAAGAAGGTCCAAGGGGTACAGTAAACCTGAAATTAAGCATCGGAATCTAAAACGGGACTCACAGCAGAGGTTCAAATCATAGAAAATCAGAGTGTCAGTCCTCATGTACTTGAGTCGGCATTGTGCCTTTTGTATTAAATTCGGATGCATTTTCTGTGTTTCATCGTCAGTAAGATGGTCAAAGGGATACAGTAAACCTGAAGAGAAGCGTCGGAATCTAAAACTGGTCTCACAGGAGAGGTTCAAAACAAAGAAGGTAAGAAGAGTCCGACTTCTCGTACTTAAGTCGGCATTGTGCCTTTTGTATAAAATTCGGATGCAATTTCTGTGTTTCATCGTCAATAAGAAGGTCCAAGGGATACAGTAAACCTGAAGTGAAGCATCGAAATCTAAAACTAGACTCCCAGGAGGGGTTCAAATTATAGAAAGTTAGAGTGTCAGTCCTCTTGTACTTAAGTCGGCATTGTGCCTTTTGTATTAAATTCGGATGCAATTTCTGTGTTTCATCGTCAATGAGGATGTCCAAGGGATACAGTAAACCTGAAGTGAAGCATCGGAATCTAAAAGTGGACTCATAGGAGATGTTGAAATCATAGAAAGTTAGTGTGTCAGTCCTCTTGTACTTAAGTCGGCATTGTGCTATTTGTATTAAATTCCGATGCGATTTCTGTGTTTCATCATCAATAAGAAGGTCCAAGGGATACAGTAAACCTGAAGTGAAGCATCGGAATCTAAAACTGGACTCACAGCAGAGGTTCAAATCATAGAATGTTAGAATGTCAGTCCTCTTGTACTTATGTCGGCATTGTGGCTTTTGAATTAAATTCGGATGCAATTTCTGTGTTTCATCGTCAATTAGGAGGTCCAAGGTATACAGTAAACCTGAAGTGAAGCATCGGAATCTAAAACTGGTATCACAGGAAAGGTTCTAATCACAGACAGTAAGAAGAGACAGTCCTATTGTACTTCAGTCGGCATTGTTCCATTTGTAATTAATTCGGATGCAATTTCTGTGCTTCATCGTCAATAAGAAGGTCCAAGGGATACAGTAAACCTGAAGTGAAGCATCGGAATCTAAAACTGGACTCTCAGGAAAGGTTCATATCATAGAAAGTTAGAGTGTCAGTCCTCTTGTACTTAAGTCGGCATTGTGCCTTTTGTATTAAATTCGGATGCAATTTCTGTGTTTCATCGTCAATAAGAAGGTCCAAGGGATACAGTAAACCTGAAGTGAAGCATCGGAATCTAAAACTGGACTCACAGGACAGGTTCAAATAATAGAAAGTTAGAGAGTCAGTCCTCTTGTACTTAAGGCGGCATTGTTACTTTTGTATTAAATTCGAATGCAATTTCTGTGTTTCATCGTCAATAAGAAGGTCCAAGGGATACAGTAAACCTGAAGTGAAGCATCGGAGTCTAAAACTTGACCTACAGGTGAGGTTCAAATCATAGAAAGTTTGCGTGTGAGTCCTCTTGTACTTAAGTCGGCAATGTGATTTTTGAATTCAATTCCGATGCAATTTCTGTGCTTCATCGTCAATAACAAGGTCCAAGGGATACAGGAAACCTGAAGTGAAGCATCGGAATCCAAAACTTGACTCACAGGAGGTGCTCAAATCATAGAAAGTTAGAGTGTCAGTCCTCTTGTACTTAAGTCGGCATTGCGCCTTTTGTATTAAATTCGGATGCAATATCTGTGTTTCATCGTCAATAATGAGGTCCAAGGGATACAGTAAAATTGAAGTGAAGCTTCGGAATCTAAAACTGGACTCACAGGAGAGGTTCAAATAATAGAAAATTAAAGTGTCAGTCCTCTTGTACTTAAGTCTGCATTGTGCCTTTTGTATGAAATACGGATGCAATTTCTGTGTTTCATCGTCAATAAGAAGGTCCAAGGGATACAGTAATCCTGAAGTGAAGCCTTGGAATCTAATACTGGACTAACTGGAGAGGTTCAAATCATAGAAAGTTAGAGCGTCAGTGCACTTGTATTTAAGTAGGCATTGTGCCTTTTGTATTAAATTCGGATGCAATTTCTGTGTTTCATCGTCAATAACAAGGTCCAAGGGATACAGTATACCTGAAGTGAAGCATCGGAATCTAAAACTGGACACACAGGAGAGGTTCAAATCATAGGATGTGAGAGTGTCAGTCCTCTTGTGCTTAAATCGGCATTGTGCCTTTTGAATTTAATTCCGATGCATTTTCTGTGCATCATCGTCAATAAGAAGGTCCAAGGTATACAGTAAACCTGAAGTGAAGCAGCGGAATCTAGAACTGGACTCACAGGAGAGGTTCAAATCATAGAAAGTTAGAGTGTCAAACCTCTTGTACTTAAGTTAGCATTGTGCCCATTGTATTAATTTCGGATGCAATTTCTGTGTTTCATCGTCAATAAGAAGCTCCAAGGGATACAGTAAACCTGAAGTGAAGCATCGGAAACTAAAACTGGACTCACAGGAGAGTTTCAAATCATAGAAAGTTGGAATGTCAGTCCTCTTGTACTTATGTCGGCATTGTGCCTTTTGTATTAAATTCGGATGCAATTTCTGTGTTTCATCGCCAATAAGAAGGTCCAAGGGGTACAGTAAACCTGAAATTAAGCATCGGAATCTAAAACGGGACTCACAGCAGAGGTTCAAATCATAGAAAATCAGAGTGTCAGTCCTCATGTACTTGAGTCGGCATTGTGCCTTTTGTATTAAATTCGGATGCATTTTCTGTGTTTCATCGTCAGTAAGATGGTCAAAGGGATACAGTAAACCTGAAGAGAAGCGTCGGAATCTAAAACTGGTCTCACAGGAGAGGTTCAAAACAAAGAAGGTAAGAAGAGTCCGACTTCTCGTACTTAAGTCGGCATTGTGCCATTTGTATAAAATTCGGATGCAATTTCTGTGTTTCATCGTCAATAAGAAGGTCCAAGGGATACAGTAAACCTGAAGTGAAGCATCGAAATCTAAAACTAGACTCCCAGCAGAGGTTCAAATTATAGAAAGTTAGAGTGTCAGTCCTCTTGTACTTAAGTCGGCATTGTGCTTTTTGTATTAAATTCGGATGCAATTTCTGTGTTTCATCGTCAATGAGGATGTCCAAGGGATACAGTAAACCTGAAGTGAAGCATCGGAATCTAAAACTGGACTCACAGGAGAGGTTCAAATCATAGAAAGTTGATGAGTCAGTCCTCTGGTAGTTAAGTCGGAATGGCGCCTTTTGTATTAAATTCGGATGCAATTTCTGTGTTTCATCGCCAATAAGAAGGTCCAAGGGATACAGTAAACCTGAAGTGAAGCATCGGAATCTAAAACTGGACTCACAGGACAGGTTCAAATAATAGAAAGTTAGAGAGTCAGTCCTCTTGTACATAAGGCGGATTTGTGCCTTTTGTATTAAATTCGGATGCAATTTCTGTGTTTCATCGTCAATGAGGATGTCCAAGGGATACAGTAAACCTGAAGTGAAGCTTCGGAATCTAAAACTGGACTCACATGAGAGGTTCAAATAATAGAAAATTAAAGTGTCAGTCCTCTTGTACTTAAGTCGGCATTGTTCCTTTTGTATTAAATACGGATGCAATTTCTGTGTTTCATCGTCAATAAGAAGGTCCAAGGGATACAGTAATCCTGAAGTGAAGCCTTGGAATCTAATACTGGACTAACTGGAGAGGTTCAAATCATAGAAAGTTAGAGCGTCAGTGCACTTGTATTTAAGTAGGCATTGTGCCTTTTGTATTAAATTCGGATGCAATTTCTGTGTTTCATCGTCAATAACAAGGTCCAAGGGATACAGTATACCTGAAGTGAAGCATCGGAATCTAAAACTGGACACACAGGAGAGGTTCAAATCATAGGATGTGAGAGTGTCAGTCCTCTTGTGCTTAAGTCGGCATTGTGCCTTTTGAATTTAATTCCGATGCATTTTCTGTGCATCATCGTCAATAAGAAGGTCCAAGGTATACAGTAAACCTGAAGTGAAGCAGCGGAATCTAGAACTGGACTCACCGGAGAGGTTCAAATCATAGAAAGTTAGAGTGTCAAACCTCTTGTACTTAAGTTAGCATTGTGCCCATTTTATTAATTTCGGATGCAATTTCTGTGTTTCATCGTCAATAAGAAGCTCCAAGGGATACAGTAAACCTGAAGTGAAGCATCGGAATCTAAAACTGGACTCACAGGACAGGTTCAAATAATAGAAAGTTAGAGAGTCAGTCCTCTTGTACATAAGGCGGCATTGTGCCCATTGTATTAATTTCGGATGCAATTTCTGTGCTTCATCGTCAATATGAAGCTCCAAGGGATACAGTAAACCTGAAGTGAAGCATCGGAAACTAAAACTGGACTCACAGGAGAGGTTCAAATCATAGAAAGTTGGAGTGTCAGTCCTCTTGTACTTATGTCGGCATTGTGCCTTTTGTATTAAATTCGACTGCAATTTCTGTGTTTCATCGTCAGTAAGATGGTCAAAGGGATACAGTAAACCTGAAGCTAAGCATCGGAAACTAAAAGTGGACTCACAGGAGAGGTTCAAATCATAGAAAGTATGAGTGTCAGTCCTCCTGTACTTAAGTCGGCATTGCACCTTTTTTATTAAATTCGGATGCAATTTCTGTGTTTCATCGCCAATAAGAAGGTCCAAGGGGTACAGTAAACCTGAAATTAAGCATCGGAATGTAAAACGGGACTCACAGCAGAGGTTCAAATCATAGAAAATCAGAGTGTCAGTCCTCATGTACTTGAGTCGGCATTGTGCCTTTTGTATTAAATTCGGATGCATTTTCTGTGTTTCATCGTCAGTAAGATGGTCAAAGGGATACAGTAAACCTGAAGAGAAGCGTCGGAATCTAAAACTGGTCTCACAGGAGAGGTTCAAAACAAAGAAGGTAAGAAGAGTCCGACTTCTCGTACTTAAGTCGGCATTGTGCCTTTTGTATAAAATTCGGATGCAATTTCTGTGTTTCGTCGTCAATAAGAAGGTCCAAGGGATACAGTAAACCTGAAGTGAAGCATCGAAATCTAAAACTAGACTCCCAGCAGAGGTTCAAATTATAGAAAGTTAGAGTGTCAGTCCTCTCGTACTTAAGTCGGCATTGTGCCTTTTGTATTAAATTCGGATGCAATTTCTGTGTTTCATCGTCAATGAGGATGTCCAAGGGATACAGTAAACCTGAAGTGAAGCATCGGAATCTAAAACTGGACTCACAGGAGAGGTTCAAATCATAAGAAGTTAGAGAGTCAGTCCTCTGGTAGTTAAGTCGGAATAGCGCCTTTTGTATTAAATTCGGATGCAATTTCTGTGTTACATCGTCAATAAGAAGGTCCAAGGGATACAGTAAACCTGAAGTGAAGCATCGGAATCTAAAACTGGACTCACAGGACAGGTTCAAATAATAGAAAGTTAGAGAGTCAGTCCTCTTGTACATAAGGCGGCATTGTGCCTTTTGTATTAAATTCGGATGCAATTTCTGTGATTCATCGTCAATAAG
Organism: Schistocerca americana; assembly: GCF_021461395.2. NCBI lineage: Eukaryota > Metazoa > Arthropoda > Insecta > Orthoptera > Acrididae > Schistocerca > Schistocerca americana. Next base: position 87,017,527 of record NC_060121.1, read on the forward strand.
AAGGTCCAAGGGATACAGTAAACCTGAAGTGAAGCATCGGAGTCTAAAACTGGACTTACAGGTGAGGTTCAAATCATAGAAAGTTTGCGTGTGAGTCCTCTTGTACTTAAACCGGCATTGTGATTTTTGAATTCAATTCCGATGCAATTTCTGTGCTTCATCGTCAATAACAAGGTCCAAGGGATACAGGAAACCTGAAGTGAAGCATCGGAATCTAAAACTTGACTCACAGGAGGTGCTCAAATCATAGAAAGTTAGAGTGTCAGTCCTCTTGTACTTAAGTCGGCATTGCGCCTTTTGTATTAAATTCGGATGCAATATCTGTGTTTCATCGTCAATAATGAGGTCCAAGGGATACAGTAAAATTGAAGTGAAGCTTCGGAATCTAAAACTGGACTCACAGGAGAGGTTCAAATAATAGAAAATTAAAGTGTCAGTCCTCTTGTACTGAAGTCGGCATTGTGCCTTTTGTATTAAATACGGATGCAATTTCTGTGTTTCATCGTCAATAAGAAGGTCCAAGGGATACAGTAATCATGAAGTGAAGCCTTGGAATCTAATACTGGACTAACTGGAGAGGTTCAAATCATAGAAAGTTAGAGCGTCAGTGCACTTGAATTTAAGTAGGCATTGTGCCCTTTGTATTAAATTCGGATGCAATTTCTGTGTTTCATCGTCAATAACAAGGTCCAAGGGATACAGTATACCTGAAGTGAAGCATCGGAATCTAAAACTGGACACACAGGAGAGGTTCAAATCATACGATGTGAGAGTGTCAGTCCTCTTGTGCTTAAGTCGGCATTGTGCCTTTTGAATTTAATTCCGATGCATTTTCTGTGCATCATCGTCAATACGAAGGTCCAAGGTATACAGTAAACCTGAAGTGAAGCAGCGGAATCTAGAACTGGACTCACAGGAGAGGTTCAAATCATAGAAAGTTAGAGTGGCAAACCTCTTGTACTTAAGTTAGCATTGTGCCCATTGTATTAATTTCGGATGCAATTTCTGTGTTTCATCGTCAATAAGAAGCTCCAAGGGATACAGTAATCCTGAAGTGAAGCATCGGAAACTAAAACTGGACTCACAGGAGAGTTTCAAATCATAGAAAGTTGGAATGTCAGTCCTCTTGTACTTATGTCGGCATTGTGCCTTTTGTATTAAATTCGGATGCAATTTCTGTGTTTCATCGCCAATAAGAAGGTCCAAGGGGTACAGTAAACCTGAAATTAAGCATCGGAATCTAAAACGGGACTCACAGCAGAGGTTCAAATCATAGAAAATCAGAGTGTCAGTCCTCATGTACTTGAGTCGGCATTGTGCCTTTTGTATTAAATTCGGATGCATTTTCTGTGTTTCATCGTCAGTAAGATGGTCAAAGGGATACAGTAAACCTGAAGTGAAGCATCGAAATCTAAAACTAGACTCCCAGCAGAGGTTCAAATTATAGAAAGTTAGAGTGTCAGTCCTCTTGTACTTAAGTCGGCATTGTGCCTTTTGTATTAAATTCGGATGCAATTTCTGTGTTTCATCGTCAATGAGGATGTCCAAGGGATACAGTAAACCTGAAGTGTAGCATCGGAATCTAAAACTGGACTCACAGGAGAGGTTCAAATCATAGAAAGTTAGAGAGTCAGTCCTCTGGTAGTTAAGTCGGAATGGCGCCTTTTGTATTAAATTCGGATGCAATTTCTGTGTTTCATCGTCAATAAGAAGGTCCAAGGGATACAGTAAACCTGAAGTGAAGCATCGGAATCTAAAACTGGACTCACAGGACAGGTTCAAATAATAGAAAGTTAGAGAGTCAGTCCTCTTGTACATAAGGCGGCATTGTGCCTTTTGTATTAAATTCGGATGCAATTTCTGTGTTTCATCGTCAATAAGAAGGTCCAAGGGATACAGTAAACCTGAAGTGAAGCATCGGAGTCTAAAACTGGACTTACAGGTGAGGTTCAAATCATAGAAAGTTTGCGTGTGAGTCCTCTTGTACTTAAACCGGCATTGTGATTTTTGAATTCAATTCCGATGCAATTTCTGTGCTTCATCGTCAATAACAAGGTCCAAGGGATACAGGAAACCTGAAGTGAAGCATCGGAATCCAAAACTTGACTCACAGGAGGTGCTCAAATCATAGAAACTTAGAGTGTCAGTCCTCTTGTACTTAAGTCGGCATTGCGCCTTTTGTATTAAATTCGGATGCAATATCTGTGATTCATCGTCAATAAGAAGGTCCAAGGGATACAGTAATCCTGAAGTGAAGCCTCGGAATCTAATACTGGACTAACTGGAGAGGTTCAAATCATAGGAAGTTAGAGCGTCAGTGCACTTTTATTTAAGTAGGCATTGTGCCTTTTGTATTAAATTCGGATGCAATTTCTGTGTTTCATCGTCAATAGAAGGGTCCAAGGGATACAGTATACCTGAAGTGAAGCATCGGAATCTAAAACTGGACACACAGGAGAGGTTCTAATCATAGGATGTGAGAGTGTCAGTCCTCTTGTGCTTAAGTCGGCATTGTGCCTTTTGAATTTAATTCCGATGCAATTTCTGTGCATCATCGTCAATAACAAGGTCCAAGGTATACAGTAAACCTGAAGTGAAGCAGCGGAATCTAGAACTGGACTCACAGGAGAGGTTCAAATCATAGAAAGTTAGAGTGTCAAACCTCTTGTACTTAAGTCAGCATTGTGCCCATTGTATTAATTTCGGATGCAATTTCTGTGTTTCATCGTCAATAAGAAGCTCCAAGGGATACAGTAAACCTGAAGTGTGGCATCGGAAACTAAATCTGGACTCACAGGAGAGGTTCAAATCATAGAAAGTTGGAGTGTCAGTCCTATTGTACTTATGTCGGCATTGTGCCTTTTGTATTAAATTCGGATGCAATTTCTGTGTTTCATCGTCAATAAGAAGGTCCAAGGGGTACAGTAAACCTGAAGTTAAGCATCGGAATCTAAAACGGGACTCACAGCAGAGGTTCAAATCATAGAAAGTCAGAGTGTCAGTCCTCTTGTACTTGAGTCGGCATTGTGCCTTTTGTATTAAATTCGGATGCAATTTCTGTGTTTCATCGTCAGTAAGATGGTCAAAGGGATACAGTAAACCTGAAGTGAAGCATCGGAATCTAAAACTGGACTCACAGGAGAGGTTCAAATCATAGAAAGTTAGAGTGTCAGTCCTCCTCTACTTAAGTCGGCATTGCGCCTTTTGTATTAAATTCGGATGCTATTTCTGTCGTTCATCGTCAATAAGAAGGTCCTAGGGATACAGTAAATCTGAAGTGAAGCATCGGAATCTAAAACTGGACTCACAGGAGAGGTTCAATTCATAGAAAGTTAGAGTGTCAGTCCTCTTTTACTTAAGTCGGCATTGTGCCTTTTGAATTTAATTCCGATGCAATTTTTGTGCTTCATCGTCAATAACAAGGTCTAAGGGATACAGTAAAAATGAAGTGAAGCATCGGAATCTAAAACTTGACTCACAGGAGATGTTCAAATCATAGAAAGTTAGTGCTTCAGTCCGCTTGTACTTAAGTCGGCATTGTGCCTTTTGAATTAAATTCCGATGCAATTTCTGTGTTTCATCGTCAATACGAAGGTCCAAGGGATTCAGCAAACCTGAAGTGAAGCATCGGAATCCAAAACTGGTCTCACAGGAAAGGTTCAAATCAAAGACGGTAAGAAGAGTCAGCCTTCTTGTACTTAAGTCGGCATTGTGCCTTTTGTATTAAATTCGGATGCAATATCTGTGTTTCATCGTCAATAAGGAGGTCCAAGGGATACAGCAAACCTGAAGTGAAGCATCAGAATCTAAAACTGGCCTCACAGCAGAGGTTCAAATTATAGAAAGTTAGAGTGTCAGTCCTCTTGTACTTAAGTTGGCATTGTGCCTTTTGTATGAAATTCGGATGCAATATCTGTGTTTCATCATCAATAAGAAGATCCAAGTGATACAGTAAACCTGAAGTGAAGCATCGGAATCTAAAACTGGACACACAGCAGAGGTTCAAATCATAGGAAGTGAGAGTGTCAGTTCTCTTGTACTTAAGTCGGCATTGTGCCTTTTGTATTGAATTCGGATGCAATTTCTGCGTTTCATCGTCAATAAGAAGGTCCAGAGGATACAGTAATCCTGAAGTGAACCATCGGAATCTAAAACTGGACTCACAGCAGAGGTTTAAATCATAGAAAGTTAGAGTGTCAGTCCTCTTGTATTTAAGACGGCATTGTGGATTTTGAATTAAATTCGGATGCAATTTCTGTGTTCCATCGTCAATTTTAATGTCCAAGGCATACAGTAAAACTGAAGTGAAGCATCGGAATCTAAAACTGGTCTCACAGGAAAGGTTCAAAACAAAGACAGTAAGAACAGTCAGTCTTCTTGTACTTAAGTCGGCATTGTGCCTTTTGTATTAAATTCGGATGCAATTTCTTTGTTTCATCGTCAATAAGAAGGTCCAAGGGATACAGTAAACCTGAAGTGAAGCATCGGAATCTAAAACTGGACTCACAGTAGAGGTTCAAATGATAGAAAGTTAGAGTGTCAGTTCACTTGTACTTAAGTCGGCATTGTGCCTTTTGTGTTAAATTCGGATGCAATTTCTGTGCTTCATCGTCAATAAGAAGGTCCAAGGGATACAGTAAACCTGAAGTGAAGCATCGGAATCTATAACAGGACTCACAGGAGAGGTTCATATCATCGAAAGTTAGAGTGTCAGTCCTCTTGTACTTAAGTCGGCATTGTGCCTTTTGTATTAAATTCGGATGCAATTTCTGTGTTTCATCGTCAATAAGAAGGTCCAAGGGATACAGTAAACCTGAAGTGAAGCATCGGAGTCAATAACTGGACTCACGGGAGAGGTTCAAATCATAGAAAGTTAGCGTGTCAGTCCTCTTTTACTTAAGTCGGCATTGTGCCTTTTGAATTTAATTCCGATGCAATTTCTGTGCTTCATCGTCAATAACAACGTCTAAGGGATACAGTAAAAATGAAGTGAAGCATCGGAATCTAAAACTTGACTCACAGGAGACTTTCAAATCATAGAAAGTTAGTGCTTCAGTCCCCTAGTACTTAAGTCGGCATTGTGCCTTTTGTATTAAATTCGGATGCATTTTCTGTGTTTCATCGTCAATAAGAAGGTCCAAGGGATACAGTAAACCTGAAGTGAAGCATCGGAGTCTAAAACTGGACTCACAGGAGAGGTTCAAATCATAGAAAGTTACACTGTCAGTCCTCTTGTACTTAAGTCGGTATTGCGCCTTTTGTATTAAATTCGGATGCAATTTCTGTGTTTCATCGTCAATTAGATAGTCCAAGGGATACAGTGAACCAGAAGTGAAGCATCGGAATCTAAAACTGGACTCACCGGAGAGGTTCAAATCATAGGAAGTTGGAGAGTCAGTCCTCTTGTACTTAAGTCGGCATTGTGCCATTTGTTTTTAATTCGGATGCAATCTCTGTGTTTCATCGTCATTAAGAAGGTCCAAGGGATACAGTAAACCTGAAGTGAAGCATCGGAGTCTAAAACTGGACTCTCGGGAGAGTTTCAAATCATAGAAAGTTTGCATGTCAGTCCTCTTTTAATTAAGTCGGAATTGTGCCTTTGAACTTAATTCCGATGCAATTTCTGTGCTTCATCGTCAATAACAAGGGCTAAGAGATACAGTAAAAATGTAGTGAAGCATCGGAATCTAAAACTTGACTCACAGGAGAGTTTCATATCATAGAAAGTTTGTGCGTCAGTTCTCTTGTACTTAAGTCGGCATTGTGCCTTTTGTATTAAATTCGGATGCATTTTCTGTGTTTCATCGTCAATAAGAAGGTCCAAGGGATACAGCAAACCTGAAGTGAAGCATCAGAATCTAAAACTGGCCTCACAGCAGAGGTTCAAGTCATAGAAAGTTAGAATGTCAGTCCTCCTGTACTTAAGTCGGCATTGTGCCTTTTGTATTAAAATCGGATGCAATATCTGTGTTTCATCGTCAATAAGAAGGTCTAAGGGATACAGTAAACCTGAAGTGAAGCATCGGAATCTAAAAGTGGACTCACAGGAGAGGTTCAAATCATAGAAATTTAGAGTGTCAGTCCTCTTGTACTTAAGTCGGCATTGTGCCATTTGTATTAAATTCCGATGCAATTTCTGTGTTTCATCGTCAATGAGAAGGTCCAAGGGATACAGTAAACCTGAAGTGAAGCATCGGAATCTAAAACTGGACTCACAGCAGAGGTTCAAATCATAGAATGTTAGAGTGTCAGTTCTCTTGTACTTAAGTCGGCATTGTGCCTTTTGAATGTAATTCCGATGCGATTTCTGTGTTTCATCGTCACGAAGAAGGTCCAAGGTATACAGTAAACCTGAAGTGAAGCATCGACATCTAAAACCGGACTCACAGGAGAGGTTCAAATCATATAAAGTTAGAGTGTCAGACCACTTGTACTTATGTCGGCATTGTGGCTTTTGAATTAAATTCGGATGCAATTTCTGTGTTTCATCGTCAATTAGGAGGTCCAAGGTATACAGTAAACCTGAAGTGAAGCATCGGAATCTAAAACTGGTATCACAGGAAAGGTTCTAATCACAGACAGTAAGAAGAGACAGTCCTCTTGTACTTCAGTCGGCATGGTTCCATTTG